>NC_132938.1:4277500-4605000 GCF_034638445.1 Ciconia boyciana | reverse complement strand
AAAAAATTCCTCCTCTCACTTTCTTGCTCTTTTTTCTCTCTTTTTCTTTCCTTCTTTTTTTCTTATTTATGTAAGGAATCAAAACCCAAAAATTAAAACTTACTCTTTTTGGATAATTACTGCAATTATGGAGTCTTATTCATGACATAGACCCCTGTTTTTATTATGTAATAAATTATTCACATTAAAGTTTGCATTACAAGGCCTTTAGTCATTAAACATATTGTTCCGCCTTAAATTACAAAAAACGTGTTTAAAGATAAAATAATGGAACAACTAATGAGTTCAAATGCTTGAATTTTGTGACTTTTTCAATATTTTAATAATCTAAATGTGCCTATATGGAAGACCAAAGGAAGTTACCAGTAAAAAGGTCATGCATCCAATAAAAATAAAAATTCCACTGAGCAAAACCATCATAAAGTAGCTCATAGAGAAAAGAAATACACAAGTAAGTGTTCTGGCCATTTCACATCGCAGCAACTTCTGTTCTGCTCTATAAGAAACAAAACCCCCACCATTCAATAGCCTCAGTAAAGTCCCTGGGTGAACGGTCCTACCAGCCTGGGAAAACTCAGTTTTAGACTTTTCGTTTAGTTGTTTTCTTTCCCTTCAAAACTCTATAATAAAATACAACTAATGCAATTTTCTCCAGTTTCTTGGGTTTATGGTGCTCCGGATAATGTGGTTATGTTATTATGCGTTTATGTGATTATGTTAGATACCACCATTTCTCTTACCTATCACTGTCAATCTCTTTCTACTCTACCATGACGTCTCTTTTCAAGACGGGATTGTATGGTGTTTAATACAATAGCTTTAAGAGAACCAAAGGTTTCATTACGTTAATATGTCTCTGGTTAATTCTACCTTACCTACTTATTCATCTTACCCTTAAAACCAAATTAAAATCTAATTTATCTGATCCCAGGATTCAAATACTATCTGGCAATGCATTTGACAGCCTTATAGTAACTACATTACTACACATCATGCCCCAAGGTATTTTAGATCACGTCAGAAAAAGCTCAGTCGTTGTCCACTTAAAGCTACAGAATTTTATTTTGAGGATCTCGGAGTTTACATTGAAATGTATAAATTTCATTGCAATGTTAATGCATAATTACAATTATAATGCATCCATCTGTGTTGTCACTCCCCTAGTGTTGTTTTATTTTTTCTTTTTAAAGAATTGCTTAACAAATGAAAGAATTGGTCAAGGTAGCAGATAATTAATCTGACAAACATATAAAAAAAACTGCATAACATATGTGTTGTGAAAACGTGTAGTCAATATGCTACCCTAAACTTAATCATAGCTTTCTTTATAAAACACATAAACTTAAAGCTTTATTATAGACAAACAAATTTCATAAAAAGTTTCATTTCATTCTGTTGAAGCCAAATGCATGCTAAAATATTTTAAAACAGTTGCAATATCTGTTGAAAGGAAGGGTTCTGATGAAGTTTCCAAATGCTATTAAAGGTTATGAAAACTGGATCAATATTTAAAATTCCAAAAAAGAACCCAAACAAAAATGAAAATTACTTATTCCTCTAGCTCTGTCATCTTAAAAGAAACGAAACAATCCTCTTTCCCTCCTACTATTTCACAAAGGAAGTTTCAGGGAACTGATTACAGTACAGATGCTTTTTCTGTCTTTCATTTCTCAAGTAAAAATATAAAAATAAACCCCACGTGCTCCCAGCGTCTGGCTAATACACAATTCTGGAAAAAGTGACAAGTTACTGTGTCACAAGCCATGATGTCCTTGCAGTTCTACTGTATTTAGGAAGTCGTAAGAGAATTTTCCAGGTCAAACATCAAATCCCACTGCACACCAATATGTCTCATTTCATATTACCATATATTCGACTGCCAATTAACCTGTATTACAATGCATATGTTCCTGAGCTCTGCATCACACATGCGCATCCGAAATAATTTCAAAAGGGCAGGAGAGGCTCTTACCCCTTGCCTCCCAAATTCCTTATTGAAATTAAAACATGAATGCCGTTCAAAAATGCAAGTAGAAATTAGCACCTGAGTTCTGTTTGATTGTTCATGCACTTAATATTAATTTGATTTATATATATATATATATATTTCCCCAAATAACCTTTTGAATCTATTTTTTTCTAAAGATCTCGTAACTACTAAGAAGGCAATCTCTTCTTTTTCTATATGATTACATTTTCTTTGATTACAGCGGTACCACATTGGCATGCAGATCTTTAGCGATGGAGAAAACATTTCTGGTGTGCAAGTGTGCCCTCTCCTGGACATTTAACACCATCCCTTCAGATGACAATTCTCTAAATTGTATTGCATTTTTCCATCACTAACTTACAGTGCCTTGATCTCATTTGTAAAAACACTCCTTGTGTATACAAAAAACGCATCATGCAAACCAATGCAGGATACATAAACCACAGGTTTACACACCCTAATGTAATTTTCTAGTTTTGTAGTTTTGATTGCTAACCGAAGTGTAAATACTGTAATGACATTACTAATGTGAAAAGAGTTTTGACCTTTGCCTGTGGTAAAGCGTATCCTTGGCTATCAAAATTATGATCTAATGTACTAAGCGGGGCAAATTTCACTTCACATCCTCTATCCGTCCCCTATTTTGATGTGACCTCCTACCAGCTTTTAATGAATCATAGAATCATAGAACAGTTTGGGTTGGAAGGGACCTTTAAAGGCCATCTAGTCCAACCCCCTGCAATGAGCAGGGACATCTTCCACCAGATCAGGTTGCTCAGAGCCCCGTCCAACCTGGCCTTGAATGTTTCCAGGGATGGGGCATCTACCACCTCTCTGGGCAACCTGTGCCAGTGTTTCACCACCCTCATCATAAAACATTTCTTCCTTATATCTACTCTGAATCTCTCCTCTTTTAGTTTAAAACCATTACCCCTTGTCCTATCGCAACAGGCCCTGCTAAAAAGTCTGTCCCCATCTTATAAGCCCCCTTGAACTACTGGAAGAAAATAAGGTCTTCCCGGAGCCTTCTCTTCTCCAGGCTGAACAACCCCAACTCTCTCACCCTTTCCTCACAGCAGAGGTGTTCCAGCCCTCGGATCATAATGAGAATGAAGAAAGACTACTACAAAGCGCTCAGAGCTGATTTAACGTATATTGTGATGTTAATACAGTTGGCTATGGCAGATTTTGACAATGCTCAAGAGGAGTTATACAGACTTATTTCCTAAGCAAGGGCAAACATGCACTTAACAATACATCGCTGATAGGCACTCCCACCCTTACGGAGCCCAAACCTGTTTACAGCTACTCCCTCCTCTGCCCACCTGCAGAATAGTAATATCTCAGAGAAACACATGTGCCTGGCTGATTTACTCTTTATGTTTCCATTGCTGCCTTCAGGTTTTCCCCATGATTACCAGAATTTGGACACATTATGCACACCAAAAAAACCCCCCAATGTTAAGTGAACAGAAAATGTTATGTAGCCTCCAGAAGAGACAGTTTTTTGACGTGGGTTTCTAAAAGCTCACTAATTTCAGTAGGTCCATGCTTATTTTATTTTGATGCATTTCCAAGAACTCTATAGGCACTGGGAATATTTTGCTTTGCATCCGAAAGAATACAATGCACAACAATGTTAATCTGGACTGTGCAAATATTGAAAGTAAGAGCCATACACCCAAAGCAGGTATACATAGAGCTAATAATCATATTGCTATTGGTATAGTATAAAATGCATGAAAAACTTCTCTCATACTGATATTGACTTGCAGACATGGAAAAAACAACAAATTAATGACCCATAAATGCTAACTTCAGTACAAAGAAAAATTACAGAAGTTATGAATCTCACTATGTACACAAGATTGATAAAGGACTTTTCTACAGGTGAACAAATAGCTTTAACAACATTATTTTCAGATAGCCTAAGTCGTGCAAACATTAAGGCAATGCTTTCCAGCATATTAAAAGCACTGATGCAGAAGTCATTACTTCTGTAAGAACACACTTCAGAAAAAACAAAACTAATTAACGCAAAATAAAATGAGCTAAAACACGAAAATCACCGGAAGAAAATGCAATGGTTTTTGTTTTGTTTTGTTTTGTTTTTTTTTCCAAAATAATAAAAAAATTATCTGAATATGCTGAGTTTAAAATGAGCACATACTCTGATAAGGTATCAGAAGTATAGCCAGACATTTTGTATGCATACATACATATACGAGGTAGAACAAAGAGGAAAAATAAATACATCTGTCAAAAAAGGCAAGTTTTCTGGAGGCAAAGTATTGATGAACTCGGGGTCCACTTAATAAATCATTTATTCCAAACTATGGCATGTAGGAAATTAATATCACATTTTATAGGAAAGCTGTTTGGGTTGTTGGTCAGAAACAAACAAAAATATAATCAAAATGAAATCCCACATGATCTTCCTCATGACTGCTCTGCCCACTTCATTCTGCCCCATGTCATTCTTCTCCCAGTTTTCAGTTCAACAGGCAAACTAAAGAAATTCATTATTTGCCCAGTTATAGCAAAAAATCAGTACACATGCTAAGGAGATTCAGGTAGTCTTTAAATAAGAATAAATTAAATTGAGAGAAATCCTATGTCTTTGAAGAGACAGACATTATGCACACCCTCCAACAGTCAAACACTACAATTATACAAATATCGCAGTATTACTACAGATTTTTTTTAATGTGGAAACTTCACGGCACTTAAACTTTAATGAATTAAGACTGACATGCCCTCAATTTTAATGTTGGAGTAACAGAAGCTCAGAAAGCCTAAGCATTATATGAACATACAAAATCAGTGATAAAGGGCAAATTACTTCCAGGCCTGTGACTTAACCACTAACCATTCCTTCCTACTAAGATAAATAGCAAAGAAAAGGAGCAAATATAATTTATAGAATTCTCCTGTATATTTAAATCCTTTATGAGACTGAAACATTTGAATTTACATGGGCCAAAACCAGTGTTTCCTGATTAGGCATCCAGTACTTTTAAAGGCAAAGACAGGAAAAAAGTGAAAAATCCAGAGAAAAGAAGATCTGATTGAAATTTAGAATATATTAGAAATATTAATGATTTTAAAAGATGATATGAGACACCAAGAAAATAATTATTATTTAATATATTTCTTAGACGTTGAGTGAGCTAATGCTGGTTTAACTTAAATTTTCTTATGTGAACTGACAAGGATGTCAAGAGGGATGTGGAAAATACAACACCTCAGGCTGAACTGGTGGTTTGGAAGTTGTCAGCCCTCATGACCCCAAGGCAATGGGACTGTTGATATAATAATCTCAGGCAAAACATTTAAACTTGTGACTAAATTCCACCGCAACTTAACAGACTCTTAATTTTAAACATGTATAGGACATACTGGGGCCTGAGAAGCAAAAAAGGATGAAGAACATTAAAAAGTACCACCACCACCACCACAAACACAGTTGTGAAGACAGTTGTTTCTGTTTTAATTGTAAATCTGGTCATCCTATATTTTAAAACTCCCCAAAACTTAGGTCACATGACAATTTACTATCATTATAAACAAAGTTACATTTACTACTCCATACAGGTACCATTATTTTCTGAAAATATATTGTTTTCAATCTTTCTTACAAACTGCTTCATAGCAGCTGAAAATAAATGCATAAGAATTATTTTTAATACTTCTTGAAAAGCCAGACATTATATAAAATGCAAAACAGCAGTTTGAATACGTTGTAGTGGAACTTAGACAAGATAAGAGAAAGAACTTTGATACTGCGTATGTGTGAGCAAAACTGTGTGTCAACTCTATTGACATCTTTCATCAATCTTATTCCATCTCCATTTTCCTTGTACTTAATTTCTCACAGGTTTCCTAAATATTTTATGAGCCTACCCCTATTGGCATATACCTACATACACTTTAAAAAAAAAACAAGCCTTTTATTTTTGTCTGTTTCAGACGGGATTCGGATTTTTTTTTTTTCTTTTCAATTCACAGAATTTTGAGAAGGGAAGTGGGAGTTGGCTTTCCCATTTCTATGTTAGTGACCAATACAAAAAAACAACACCCCCAAAAAATATTACTCTTGGAAAGGTGTTTCAGAGGAAAAAAACAAACGAGTGAGAAAGCCTTTGAAAAGCTAAACTATTCTGTCTCTTAAACGAGATCTGTGTGTGTGCAACTTAAACTTAAAATCATAAAAAATAAAAAAATACAGCCTTTGTCACCTAGTCTAACCCTCTTCTCCAAAACTGGATCAGATGTACTTGTATCATTCCTCTTACCTACTCTTTAAAAACATCTAGTGACCAAGTTTACATGATCTTGGGCAACATATTCACATAGTATTACCTGAATTAGAAGAGCTATTTTAGAATGCCACACAATATATTACTTTTTAAAGCTAGATTCCTGTGGACAGAGCATACTCCTGCTGAAAAATCATACTGATCCCTGGCTTGCTTTCTGTTTGGCTTCTCTACTAATTTCTGATAAGAAAAGACGTTATGGGATATAAAATACAGAAAAATTGGAAAAAATTATCAGCAGCAGCTGAGAACCAAATGGTTCAGATAACAGTCCCAATCACAGTATCCAAAGTAACACCAACAGGAATATTAAGTGGAATAGACAGGATAAACATGGAAGTAGTAAGACAGAGCTCCTTCGTGTTTTATCAGACCTACATGAGGTGGTTTGCTCTGCAAAATATTACCCAACAACTATTCTGAGACATTAAGGTCTACAGAGCTTTTTACCCACATAAAAGGAATAACATACCTGTTGCCCCGGCACCCTTCACCTAATATGATTTGGAAAGTTAAGTTGGAAAGCCTGGTAGCTTCATGACCCACCATCTACCGAGATGTTTGGACAGGAACAAGTATCGGACAAGTCTACATACATTACCCTGTCGCAATGTTGGCAGTGAAGTTCACCTTCACTCCTCAAGTTACAGAAATACTAAATGCGTGGTTTCCAGTAATAAGCATGTCTAGACTTAAACAGTTCCTTAAAACTGCAGTTTACTTAATAATGGAATAACAATAAAGTGATAATAAGGAAGAGAATCAGTGAGGCATTGGAATGTAACAAGATTTAGGCCCTTTTTTTCCAACCCTTCAGGTCAATCACTGGGCTTCATTAATTGTATAGAGATACAAAAGAAAGTGAGAAAATAAGTCCTCACATGCAGGCACTTGGTTGAATTTACTGGCAGTCTAGAAAATTTCCACCCTAACTTGGAGGGAAATACCTTGTCAGGAACATCACTCAACCTAATATAGCAATTCAGCCTTAGACTCCAAAAACCTCGTGTGCTTTATTTATATTTTAAAAAGAGATACAAAACTTTTCTCATGACATATTGTGGTCTGGCTTTAAAGACAAAGAGCATATAGGAGGCACTTATAAAATGTTCCCCAGTGGACACCACCAGGGAAAAGCTATCAGCACTGTGGTTCAGAAACAGCATTTCCTCCCATAAATATTAATTCAGTAAATTTGAAAATCTACTGGTCCAAACAGATGAAACACCACAGGGCTGTGTAAATTTACAACCACGAGAACCTGAAGTCAAGACAAATTGTTAGCATATTTGTCATTTCCAAGTCATAAAGCCCTACTTTCTCACAGGGCTTTTCTATTTGTTTCTGGTGGAAAACATCAGCATGGTTCTCTGGATTTGCTAGGAAAAACAAAACAAACACTGAACACGGACTTGCAAAACCAGAAAATACAGGAATGAATAAATAAATCAGAGCTCACTTGTGCTATTGTAAGCAGTGCAGCATTTCTGTAAAACTATCAAAAAATACTGGGCAACCCCTACAAGGTCCTGATGTTATCATCGAAAAAGAAGAGTCAGAAGGTTCCTTAAAAGGTGGCTCAAGTTTCACTGTAGGTAGCATACTTAGGCAGTGATTTATGCACAGTCACGAGAAGTCGAGGCACTCAGGAGGGACGCATAAATGCAAAGAAACCTAAACTGACTGAGAAGCAATGCTGTGACACATCATAAAACGTTTGCCCCTTTGGGAACACATCCTATTCCTCCAGTAATAACTACTGTGTTTCATCTTGTTTCTTCCAAGTTAGGAAAGACAAAACTGCTCATATAGCCTCTAAATGAGCAAAGCGAATAGTAAAATAGCTTATCTCCAGCTTGAAATAGCAGAAATCTTTAAACACGCCATTGTCCTCTAAAAATATTCAGAAAGCTAGGAACTCAACAACGGTACCAATGGAAAAATTGTCCTGCTGAGCCCGTCACGCCTAAATCAGTCGATCCTGATGACCCAGCAGTCAATCTCTTGTCACTCATCCCTGATTACTCATCTCAGGACAGCTACGGACATTCCTCTGTCTCATAACTGCAATTTACTGCTCACTGTCACCCAGATTAACCTTATGCAAGTCAGCACCAGAACTGAAACGTACACAAGAATTACTACTTCTCTCTTAAATATGAATTCAGACGGAGCTGTTAAATACGGAAACTGACAGTATCTTGAGAGTTTATAGATTTTCAGTTGCTATCATGTTTTTCGTTCTCCAATGAAGCACAATAACTTCAGCTGTACATTAAGGACATTTAATTTTCATGTACTGCAGCACTATAATTTTACTTTGAGTGATTCAAATTTTTCAGATACATTTGTGAAGAAAAACTGTCCGTAGACTTGTGTTTTCTCGTTTGTTCTTCTTACATTTTGCATTTTCAAGATATGACATTTTCTTCTCTGTAGGAAACAAGAACTAGAGCCTATAGCATCTCAGTTATAGTGAACGGACATCAGGAACGGGTAGTAACTTTAGAGAACAAGATTACAAAGAGCAAACACTAAGCACCGTCATTCCTATGGTAGTATCAGTAAAACATCAACAAAAAAAAGCCTAGCCTGCAGTGGTCTGGTCCTCACGTCTACACGTTAAATCATCAGTAGTAATACAAGCACTTCATAAAGGACTGTTCATTCCACTTGGATATAGAGAAATATTCCCTGTCCCAAAACTCAATTACAATAAAAACAAACCCCAAGCTCTTCTGAAAAGTTGGCAGTGGTTGGGAGCAGGAGCACTGGGTGAGAGGAAAAGGAAGGCATGAGAATGCAGGTTGGCTTAATAATGAGCCCAAAGGTTTAAGAAGATAACTTTGTATTTGAACCAGATAGGAAATGTCTTTTCAAATGCGGACTTGAATTAATGCCAAGCCAGTATTCAAGCGATTACAGGGGTCTTTAATGGTCATGGCTTACTCACTTGCCAACGAATTTCTGAATTTCTCTTTGATACACCTCAGCAACCCAAAATTCAGTCTTTCTCCACTTGGCACAGAAACCAATGATATCAGAGGGAATTCAAAGCATCCTCTTTTAAGCATATTTTTCTAAAGATATCATTTTCTTCCTTTCTTAGCCTAACCGGACAACAACACAGCAGCACCCTGATGCTTGCTAGAAAGGGGGCTCAGCATTGGGTTATATGAGTTTGGCAGTGTACTTCTAATCTGGGAGTCTGAGTTTAAGAGCTGGAACTCCCAGGTTTCTGGAATTTTTGCTCCCTGACAGTCTGCAAAATAAATCATGAAGGATACAGGAGAGTAAACCAGCAGGAAACTAGACCACAATCAGAACTAACCATCCGTTAAATAATTTGTTCATTTAGACAAATGGAAAACAATTGTATTAAGAGCTTCCGTGGAGCTGTATTTAGTTCTCTGTACCATAAAAGTCTAGAAATGTAATCTTATTTTGAAATATATGATGGGATTTATCACACATACATAAGAATCTGAATAAAACGCTATCAATTTTCTGTGAGAGATGGAAAAAAAAGTCATATGACCCAGCAGATTGAGATTCCTCCTGCCCCTGCTTCCCAGAAATCAAAGATTTTAAAGTTCAGCTGAGTTCAGCGTAGAAATAATAGATACCATGCTGGGAAAATATTTTGACAGAGTTACTGATAAGACAAATGAAACTAATACATATTACCAGATATACAAATAATAATGAAACAGTTTATATCTCATCTCCATAGAAGTTCCTGCAGAGGGCTTATGCACTGTGAGACTCCAGTCAATTCAATACACTATAGAAATGCATAATTATTCATAGAACTGGTAAAGATCCTAGGGACTAATTTTGCTGCAGCAATAATAATTCAAAAAGCTCCCACAACAATAATTGCTTAAATAACCTCTGAACTGGGACCAGAACATCTGAATATTTATGAAGACAGCTTGAAAAAAAATAAAAATAATCTTATTTGGCATGTAAGAAATGGAACAAACCAACATTTATCTGAGGAGAAGGAAGGAGGAACCAAAACACACCTCTCCAACCATGTCTTTTCACATTCCTCTAAACACGTTTCTGTCGCTTATCCTAAAACCTTTATTGCAGAAAATAATACAACTGCAAAACCAGCATTATTTTTACTCATCTGCATTGAAATCTGCCCTATCTTCCTCTTTACAGAATTTATTTTCATATTTTTCTTTGGTTGCCAATATTTTGAAAGTGGGTATCTGCAATTTTTTTAAACTCATATCTCTATGCCTCACATCTTGAATCTTTGTTTCATCAGCATTGTCCCCTCCTCATCAAATGATAAGATGACCTGTGGCATCTCTCCGTCTAGTTTTCTGAATTGCAAAACAGCTTTAACTTACTTTGGTAAAACTCTGGATAATACACAGAGAGATTCTACCCCTGGCATATAACTAATTGTAAGAGCATCATTATCTACTTGTTAGTCTGTGATGGATCCATAAAAACTGGGCAGACGAAAGGGGAAAAACAACATTGTTATGTGTGTTAAATTTTCCCTTCCCATGTAGCAGAGCATATAGATCCACTAAAGTCTGGGAAAGCAACTAGGGACAAAACAGATCTGAGGTGCAGGGAGTATACCAGGAGATACGATGGAGGTACTTAAAAAGCCCCGCAGGGGCACAGAAGATAAGACGCATGCCTCTCTACAGGGAACTTTCTAAGAAAGAAGTAGGCACAGGGGGGTGTTCTGCAGGTGGTGGAGGTTTTATTATACATCTTACACTACTTAAAAGGCAGAAGTTCCTACATTGTTCAGTTGGAAGCTATTTCCTTTTCTTGCACACAAAACCTGGGAAAACCCTTTTTTCTCCTGGCATTGCCTTCAGCATTCATCATTTGAAATGCTAGACAGTATGCAGCATCACATAGCCAACCTTGTATTTCATACAGCTGCCTCTAAACCTTCCAGTTTCTGATTCATGCCTGCAATACCATCCACTGGTGCAAAAGCAAAAGATCAGTGAAACGTCAAGAACAATGTCTCCATTCTATGTTCTTTTGCACTCGATATTTTACTTAGCTTCCATAAAAATTTAATATAAGACACAACATAAACCACAACCAATTTATAATAAGACTTTGCAGTATAAATATCCAACAGGTAAAAGGGAATATGGAATCTACTTAACAACCAAAAAATAGAAATGTTCTTGTATACACCCCTCTGAATCCAAATCTTAGAAGTAGATAACTCAAAAGAAACAATTTTAAGCTGGAGAAGGACTGAACTAACATTGACTGCACAGCACATTGCCAATACCCTGCAATTAATTTTCTGTATCCTGTAAATATGACCCCCAAAATATGTAATATGTTCTATGTTCTCTGAGTCTCATGGCAAGCATCAAAAGCAGTGTGCACATTTGATCAACAATCATCAGCCAAAAACGATCTGTCATCTTCCAGATATCATCAAACAGCAAAAAACCCCGAAGTATCAATGTCTTATTAAATTTCACAGGCAAGAGCAGGATTGCAATGGTTTAAGGCTACATGGGCAGAAGATGTTAAAGATGTCCATCTTCACCAAACCATCTCAAAGCTAACGTGCTCTGACAGTCTAGCCACCTCTTGATCAGACTTATAACTGTCTCATGCGATGCAGTTTGGTGTATGGCTTTCAGTTTTACTCTTTTGAAACTCATCCAAGCTTTTAAAAAACTTTCCAAGTGCAATCTTTTGTCCTAAGGAACATGCCTAGCATTATTGTGAACCCCCAAAAAATCCATCCCCAGGTTTCAAACATAAGGTCAAATACTAAAGCAAATTCTGCAGCGTAGACAAATGGGTGAAATTCAGTCTCTAGATCGATGCCTAAACAGGAGCTGCCTACAAGCTAGGTATCTAATCTTCTAACCTAGTTAATGGGGATGTAGTTAATACAGTCAGAGGAGTCTAGAGTTATTTAGCTTATCCCATATTAGATTATAACAGTCATCTGAATGGCTCTTCAGTTTCCCTTGGCAGTATTGATCTGATCTCCAGTATTGATCTGACCTCCATCAATTATTACAGGAGCTTAAGCAACTGAGGCTCAAATGATTTGATAAAGGTAGGAGTCCAGCCATTTGTTCTTCCCTAGAGCATAACATGACATGGAAGTGGGGCTGGCACATACGACACAAGACCCGTGGTAGATCCAAATGCTTCTGAGTGGCAGATTGAGGAGCCTCTGTTCAACTGAGCACCAGACTATTTAAACTCGTAGTTTAAAATGGCGCTGGGCATCTCCCTTTAAACAACTGCATCGAGGCCCCTAGTTTACCTGTTTGTACCTAGGTACAGGAACCTAAATTTAGGTATATTAATCTGTAAACTGAACCCCATCCCTTGTATCTGCTAAGATCAGCTTGGAAGATAACGTTTAATGCAATAACATTCTCCAAATCTACCATCCCAGATGTGTTTAAATTAGAAGTACTTCACTTTTCAGTAACTTAAGTATATATTCCGTTCTTACAATGTTTACTCAATAGTTGTAAAAAATAGCTTAAGTTGATTATATTCCAATATAAAGCAGAAAAAAAAAAAAAAGGAATTGTGCAGCTCAGACTAATTAGAACAGAAAAAAAAAACCAAAACCCAAATAACAAAGAAAAAAGGAGGAAGTCAAATTCATAAAACATACCACAGTAACCCTAAAAACAGATGCTCACACCATTATGTGTTTAAGTAAAAACGATGAAACCTTCAGTGTGGTCATAAATGCCTACAGTCATTTAAAACTCTCCTTCCTCTGTAAATGTGCTCAGAAATAAAATAAGAATGTTTCTGGTCCAAGGGCAAATTGCATTGTTACCAAAAACCTGTGTACTTAAAAAGAGGCACCACAATCCATCAGTTCTCAAAGTTTTTTTGAAAGACCTTTAAAGATTTTCCCAAACAGTAGTAGTTCTACAAAACAAGATTCTGTAGGAAGCAATCCAGCAAGTCCTCTTCCACCACAGTCTCATCAGCTGTCATTTAATTCTCTCTTTATAATTTCTAATCCATAACACAACAGCATAGACTTTGCTTTCATTCACAGTACAAGAACCTTTCAACTGTCACTTCATAAAAACCAAAAAGCAAATAATATATGCTTCTAAATTCTGCACCGTCCAAAACAGCTATTCCTTGAGGTGACTATTATATGGAATAATACCTTAAAAACCATCATAGTTAATTTTGAGCTGTACAATAAAACGACTAAAGGACCAAAGTTTGCACTATTGATACTGCATTGCATCACTCTACCAACAAACTGTAACAGTACCAATGAAAATAACAATGTTAAAGGTTCATCCTTGAACAGTCTCTTTGTTATTTGATGATTCTAGCAAAATCGGATCAAAATGTGCCACCTAATACTCTAGTAGCAATGACAGACAAGAAAGAGCAAAGTATAGGGTGCTCAGTTTGATACCTGTTTGCAAACATTTACCTTTTAAAAAAGGTTGTTGATGTTCCTTAGGAATTTTCACATTTCCTCCAAAGGACAACAGCAATAGTACTTCTGAGTATTAATACACAATGTTAGGTGGAGAGCATTTTCTGGGATAACTTATGCAGAGCAACGGTTATGCACTACAGGTTAACACCATGTTGAATAATTTAACACCTCTTGAAACCCTACACAGGCAGCTGTATTTAAGATACTGCAGATACGTTTCTTTGTGTGAACAGTACTAGTGCTAGACTCACTATTTTCCTGGTAATTGGATATTTAAGAGCTCCAACAGCAAGCGAAGACCTTCAACGGTTTAACCCACACAGCAAACAGATGACCTCACATGAGTATCTACAGGTAACATCCTAATAAGCAAACACAATGACCACCATCACATGGTGGAAATCACGTTGAAAATTAACTGTACTCACTTTCATTAAGAAAATAATTCTAAGGCCATTTCCCAAGTACGTGGCTTGCCATTAGTTTCATTAAAAAAGATTTTACCTCAAAAAGAATACTTGTTGGCTATTTATTACATAAGAAGGAACATTAATGCTAAAGCTACAGGGAGCACGGAGTTCCTTCACAGGTAAAAAAACATTCCTGTGAACTTCTAAATGTACCAAACTTCTGTCAAACGTTTGCAATATATTAAAAAGTTAAATAATTCAAATAGCATTACCATTAAAAAGTTAAATAATTCAAATAGCATTACCTTTACTCCTGGTATAAAGACGCATTATTGGGTTTGTTAATTATTAAAGTCATAGCATTAGCATCAGAAAGGTTTAATTATCTACTGAAAAAGAGGCCAGTAGTAAGAGCGTATAACTTACGTTGTTCATATACTCGCTGAGCAGATCCTGCAGGGCCTGCCGCACGGCGTTGCACTCGGCGACGATTCGTTCCCGGCGGTCATCTCGTGTGCACGAAGAGTCTGCCATCAGCGCTGCTCCGCTGATGATGCTCTCCAGCCTTTCTTCAAGAGATGGTCTGAAGCGGGCCTCGCTGAAAGTCATTGGGTCTAAAATAATTTTGTTCTAAAAAACAAAATACGAGTGGGAAAGTTAGGAGCACGCATAGGTCTTCGGCATTTTGAAGTGTCTCTTATTTCAGCGGCTTCATGGGGTTTTTAGTCTGTCATGTAAACAAATTATCTACCAAATTCCTGAAAAATCAATTTTACAGAAATATCTGGTAGCTCTAAAATCCCAATATATAAATAAAACTAAAAATAATTATATATACAAATAATTCACAACCTATAGTTATAAAAGACTACTGTCAAGAGCAACACAACTGGTTCAAATATGTATTTATGTGTATTCAAATATGTATTAGAAGCACACAGTATAAAACCAATCAAGACAAAGTACTGTAGTATGCTTACAATATGTGTATGTGTCTCTTTACCTCCACATATTATATGTATATATTTCACCTTGAAGTAAACTATTATTATTCTTTCCTGAATCTTCTGAAAATTTCTTGGATATTCAGGAGATTCATATGAAAGTTGCAAGTTATTTATGACTGAAGAGAAAGTGGAATATTCGCTGTTAACTAATTCCTTCATTTTGATTATTTTTATTAGTAGACTACACTGCTGAAATGCTACTAGATTACCTCAGTATTAAATGAAAAAAAAAAATTGAGGAAATTGTTATTAACACTGCAAGAAAACCATTATTAGATAATCACATTTAGACAAAAGTGTGAAATATCTCCGATTCCCATTCTGTAGCGCATCTTTTAAAAGCCTTTAGAAAAAGGCTTTTGCAAGCTTTTTTTGGTTTGTTTTTAAATCAGGAAAAAGTGCTGGATCACTGAACTAAAAAGAGAGCACTATAGGAAGACAGTCTAAAAATGTCTTTAATTTGTCAAATAGCCTACTGGTTAGCAAATTATCTTTATTCCACTAGAAAAAGAATTGATTTTCCAATCCTGTTTTCTATTAAAGACATTTTAATTCTTAAATTATGACCACTGCTAAACACTTGTGTACTTTATGTATCAAACTTATTACCAAATATCAAATAGGGCTAAAACACATAGATTCTACCCCTATCAGAGTACAACCTTATGTAATATTATGAGATTTGAGTTACCGCTAGATTATATTCTGACTTGCTTTTCTCCTTTTGTAGTTCAAGGTAACAAATACAAAAGCAATAATCGCCTGCTCCCACTTATAGGCACATTAACAACACCATGAAATTCAGTAACCTTTTGCTGCAATCTAGCAAAGAAGTTTCATAATCGCATATTGTCTAAAAATGCTCTGTGAGCTGTGCACTTCTTATTTGAGCTTTAAAAGAAAATAAATCATGAAATAGGAATGAAAAAGTTAAAAGTATTCTGTTTTCTAATAATCACACCTATTTTAAAGCACAGAGGATTTTTGCTAATGAACCATTTTAATTTTCACAGCATTTTGATAACTTTATGATTAGTCTATTTCCTTTAATATCCAAGAGCAATCAACAAGCACAAGCCAAATGACACAGTTAATTTGAAAAAATACAACACAGTGTATTAAAATGTAAATCAGGATTTAGGGACATGATACATAACCAACATCTGTCTTTAACATTGAAAACTGTATCTGTTTATTACAAATCAGAACATGCTCAAATGAACTTATTCTAGGCTAAATTCTGATTCCAAGTGAATATGTTTTCTTTAGTTCAGCAGGACAAGGCTCTTACAAAAGATCTGCTTCTTTCTCAATAAAACTTCCAATTAACTCCACACACAAAAAACATAACCCTCATGACTACACAGAGAAAGAGGATCAAGCCCTGAGAAATCTGTAACTTAACTGAATGTGTAGCGGTTAAATAGTAATAAACACAAGGATGTCAGGAAATTTATGAAGATTCACCATTTAATAAAAAGGACAAATAGAAGAATTTTAACCAGATAGCATACCGTTCCAGCTCCAGGAACTGCTGACTTAGCAGAAATAAATGCAACATTACCCAGAACGTGAAATAATGTCTCACATGTGTCTTCTGGGGTCTATGTTTCACAGCAGTAAGCAGAGCAGTTCTACAAGCATCTAAATTAGAAATGACTTCTCTAAGAGTTAGGCCTATGCATATTTATGAGCTATGCCAGTCAAATGATAATACTTGGGATTTTCAGAAATCAATGATATAAATTCATCTTCACAACAGCATATTTAATTTAGTAGTTGCAAGACTGAAATTGCATCAAATGAACTACCTGAGCAAATTGTGCCATTAGTAAGAAAAAAATATTTAAAAAATCAGCTGCATGTTTCAGATTAGTTTCAGTGTTTCCTTATTCAAATCTGGTTGTGTTTTTAAATGACCATAAAATGGCCATGTTAATAGTTATGTGGTGTTTTGTTTTTTTTTTTTCCCCAAATGACCATAAAAACGCTCATTAACAAAGACAGGAAGTACTCTTGACTAGAGACTAGAGGATTTCCAACAGCCAACATACATTCTACTTGTAGCAAGCCTCTTTCTCAACCTGTAAACTCAATCAAAGCAACATCCGTACAGCACCATTGCAATTTTCATGTTTCAATTATAGCAACCTAACCAGTCCTTCCAGAAATGCCTCACTTTTCCTCCTCTTCCTTAGAGACATAGATGTAAGCTTCTCTACCTACACAGCAAATTTCAAACAGCAGATCTTGCACCTCTCAGCGAGTCATGAATCACATTTTTCTTCTTAGAGGTTTTTGAAGACCTGGCACTTTTATGAGACCCAAGGACCTACCAAGAATGTATTCCTGGAGCACTTCCATCCTTTTTGAGCCTTGAGGATGAACAATCTGCAGATGAAATATCCCCAATATCTCTGATCACTGAAACCCAACTCACTATTTCCACAAGCAGTTATGTCATACTCCATGAATAAATTTAGGAAATTCTGTATAGGCTATGTGCAAATACCATTTACATTTTAAACAATAAAGTGTGTATCAGTGAGGGTGTATAATTAATCCAAGCCAGCTTTCCTCACTGTAAAACATAGAAAAGGAATATATTTGTGTTTTTTTTTCTAAACAAGAAGAGATCTTTATGACCATCAAACCTTAGCTTATGATGAATAAAAGCCACTGAGTTGCACTCAGTAATTTTTCATCCATATCCCACAAAAATTTTTGTTTATAATTAATTTCAAGGCTTAAGAAGTCAGTTAAATATTTGTTTGGGATATTCCGTTAATGACAATTCAGAATCACAGATTAATTTAGGTTGGAATTGACTTCTCGAGGTTATCTGCTTTAAACGCCTCCTTAAAGCAGAGTCAACTTTGACATCAGGCCAGGTTGCTCAAGGCTTCATCCAGTCAAGATGAGATCTCTATCCTTGGAGATTTTCCAAATCTCTCTGCCCCCTCTTTCAGTGTTTGATCACCTTCATGGCGTGTTTTCATTTTTTTTTTTCTCCCCTATATTCAAACAATTTTCCTTCAGTCAGCTTGTGCCAGTTGCCTCTCATCCCAACACACCATGAACCTCAAAGTAAACCCTAGCTCCATCTTCTCTACACCGTCCTACCACGCAGCTGAAGACACCAACAAAATCCCTCCTCGAAGTTTCTTATTCTGCAGTCCAAAAAATTCCCAGCTCTGCCAGCCCCTCCTGATTTGTCATGCCCTGCAGCCCCCTCACCATCTCTGCTGGATCTGCTCAAGTATGTTAAAGTCTTCCTTGCACTGGGAAGCCCCAAACTGGATCTGGAACGCCTGATGCAGTTACATACGTGCCAAATATAGGGGCAAAAATCACTCTCCTTTGCCTTACTGCCTACAGTCTTACTCATGCAGCCTCGCAGGTGGCTGATCTGCACGGCTGTAAGGGTGCACTGCTGACTCAGGTTGAACTTGCTGTCCCCCCAGGAGCATTAAATGCTTTTTTTGCCCCACTGCTTTTTTAACCCTAGCGGAACACAAAATGACCAGAACTAACTTTTGGGCCTCTCTCAATTCACTTTTTGTCGTGGTTTAGCCCCAGCCGGGAACTAAGCACCACGCAGCCGCTCGCTCACTCCCCCCTGGTGGGATGGGGGAGAGAATCAGAAGAGTAAAAGTGAGAAAACTCAAGGGTTGAGATAAAGACAGTTTAATAGGGGAAGCAAAAGCCGCGCACGCAAGCAAAGCAAAGCAAGGAATTCCTTCACTCCTTCCCATGGGCAGGCAGGTGTTCAGCCATCTCCAGGAAAGCAGGGCTCCATCACGCGTAACGGTGACTTGGGAAGACAAACGCCATCACTCCGAATGTCCCCCCCTTCCTTCTTCTTCCCCAGCTTTCTATACTGAGCATGACGCCATATGGTATGGAATAGCCCTCTGGCCAGTGTGGGTCAGCTGTCCCAGCCGTGTCCCCTCCCAGCTTCTTCTGCACCTGGCAGAGCACGGGAAGCTGGAAAGTCCTTGGCTGGTGCAGCAACAACTAAAACATCTCTGTATTATCAACACTGTTTTCAGCCCAAATCCAAAACATAGCCCCACGCCAGCCACTATAAAGAAAATTAACTCTATCTCAGCTGAAACCAGGACACTTTTATAACAAGAAACACTGCTGGGAAAGAAAAACTTAGAGATTCTAAGGAAAGAAACAGAACAACCACGCTTTGTTTAAAATATAATAAATAATGATGTAGTTACTTTCTGACAAGTGGTTATAAATAAATGATATTTTAGATGTTTATTTTAAACTCTAAACGCTTCTCAAATATCTCACAAGGACAACAGGGTTTTGAGCTTTGGGAAAAAGAGAACGGGGATGAGAAGCTGCTACATGACAGCTCTCGACATTCGGTTCCCAACGAGACACTATTTTTTGCTTATGAAAGGTTTTACTCCTTTTCAAAGAAAGCTTGGTATCTAAATGCAACTTCAGGCTATGTTATTGACACATACAAAGTTCTTACACATATATTAACATTATGTTAAAAAGGAAATAATATATTCTTGGAAGGAAGAAAAAAATAGTTGCCAGGAAATCTGGCTAAATAAATTCCTTCAAAAGTCTTAAGTTCCCATCACTTCCTGATAGCTAGTTAATGAATGACGAATGTAAATGAATTGGAACATTTTTACATTTCTAATTAGTTAACTGACATTAGAGCCATAAATCAAGGACTGACACCATAATTCAGGCCTTATCATGAAGTGTTTCAAGCCTCTTTACAACTGTAGACAGATTAGTGTAAACTATCTTTGCTATGAACGTACATCATTTTTGGCTTCAAGCTGCTGAAACAAAGTCCAAGAAAATTAATTTAAATATAATTGGAGACTTATGTGAAAACTGTTAAACTTATGATAACATCTTCTTTAAGTATATTATAGTTAACTATTTTCTCTTGTACTCTCCATTTTATTTAAATCATATAAAGGTGTGTTTACAGAGTGGTTGCAATGTTTTCAGAAAGAATAAAAACTTTCAGAAAATAGACCTCTTCATACTAATTAGTACTGTAAGCCATCTTTACCTTGCTCAAACAGGAATAAACTACCACGAACACTAATAAACTATAGGGCACCACGTCTGAAATTTAAAATATCAAACAAGTTATTCATACTTCAACTAAAAATACTGAAAATAACCACATACCCTACATAAATGCACTGTATTATCAGAGAGCACACAATCATTGAAACTTGGTGAAATTTATCTGGATTAGAGTATCTTTTTCAACAACACCAAAAAAGTCCAATTTTAAGTAGAAATATCAAGTAAAACAAACCAAAAACATTAACTTAATATTTTAAAACAATTTTACAACTCCAAAAGAACTATGATTACTGTATCATCGCCTGCGGTTGCCAAATTAAGCGTGTACTCTTGCAAAAACTTACTTATTCTGTGCGTTGGCTTACCGCTCATGAAAAATCTGCTCATCTACTGGGTTCCATAAGTAGAAAGTCTTAAGGAAATTTCAGCAGCTTCTTCAGAACCACAGCTTTGATTACTGTTTAAACACCTAATTAATGTTAATGATTTGGGAAGCTGGAGGGAGGGGGGAAGTTCCAGTTCTGAAAAAGCTGAAAATCAGCCGACATAAAATGTCTCCAAATTCATTCCTAAGCCAATAGATAGACTCATAAACTTTGATAGTGCTCAGCATTTTGGCAAGCTTGAAAAAAAGCACACGGAAAGCATCAGTTTTTCAACGTTCTAAATAGCATTAAGGAAACCACAGCACTCTAGAGCTGGTAACAAAGCGAGTCTAAAATTATAGCTCAGCTATAACTCGCAATGAAAATTCAAAGAGGAAAAGGCTTAGATAACATTTTTTTGGGGAAAAAAAACAAACAACAGTACACACCAACAAACATGTCTACACAGTTTTCCTGTTTATACAGTTGTGAGCATGTGTGTAGCAGGGAAGGTCAGATTCTGACTTTCACACAGATACTTCTTTCTAGAATTCCCCTCTCAATTACCTCCCATTCAACCACTGACTGAGGGAAAGAACGAGAAGGAATTCAATAGTTCCTTGTGCTTCTTTAATTTTTCTATTGTGTAAAAGGATGACAAAAGTAATGATGGCCTTTATTGGGCTCTTTGAGCGATTTACTGTGCTCTGTTCTTTAAAATACATGAAAACCCCAATTAAACAAAAGCTATTTCCTCTTGCAATTGAGTAAAAGTGAATTTTAAAAGAAACTACCAAATAATATAAAAGAAGTCCAAGATCAGCTTGTTCTGTTCTAATGGGAAACAACCTTCTTATTTGAGAAAAGGAACATTTTAAAAGCACTGATTATAAAAAAGAACCACACACACACACAAAACCCAACCCAAAATTAAAAAAGCAACAAACACTTCGTGCTCTTCTACAGGGCTGTGGAAAGAAGGAAAGTTGAATTGATTTTTCAGACTCATATTCTCAAAGACAGGAAAGGCATCTTTGAGGGCATAATAATACAGTTGTGAATCTAATATGAGACGCTATAAGGGAAAAAAAAGCAAATATAAAGTTTGAATAGTATTCGTACAAGACAATGTAGTAGCATAAAACTGATAAAGGAGCAGCTGCTGTCGAGCTGGAGCTCTTCAGGTGGAGGAATTATCCTAGACAGAAATATATTTCAAGTCAGAAGCTTCTGTATAACACACATCTAAGAAAATCCCAGTAAACTCACGTGATGTATTAAGTCCCACAGTAAGCAGCACAGTACAGTAGAAGAGGCACCTAATTGGAATTTAGGGCTTTGCAGTTCCTTTATTGACTCTTCTATTAATCTTGTATTAAAATATTGGACCAGATGATCCTCGAGGTCCCTTCCAACCTGGTATTCGATGATTCTATAAGTCTATGAACCTGTTGTGTGACTCTGGAGAAATGATGCCTTCTTTCCTCCATTTCTCTTTTTACACTTTATTAATTCATCTATTTAGAATGTAAAACCTTCAGGGCAGACAACATTTCCTAACATGCTTCTCAGTGATTTAGCACAATGAAAACGCAATTTTTAAGGCAAATGCCACTGCAAAGTGAACAATATATCAGAAGGAGGAACAAAAACCACAGTGACAAATGCCATTAAAAAATCAAATTTATAGATATCTTAGATAAACAATGTCGCAACCACAAGACGGTATGAAAAACTGCCTTTGTATAAAAAGAAGCACGTAATATACTGAGAGACACAGTTTTTCAGAACAACTTAGGAGACAAGACTGTATACAGAAGAGCGTTCAATGTATTTCTTTGTCAGAAGTGCCTGCACCACCGTGAAAACAAATGCAGTGTGCTCGCAAGCTTGGTTTATGTACGTATGTCAGCGTCCCCCAAAGTGTTAACAAGGCTATTTAGTTCCTGTTTAGCAATAAATCAAATGTTTCTACCTGTCACTATGCTGCGTTTCACAGACATACCATAGTGGAATTTGAAGAACTATGAAGTGTGACGGTGCGATGCGCCAGGGAGGAGGAGGGTCCCCCTTCCTCTGCCTTTTCCAGCCCCCCAAAACGCACTCCGGCTTGCATCGCTCCAGCACTGCAGCTTTCACAGAATCACAGAATCGTATAGGTTGGAAAAGACCTTTAAGATCATCAAGTCCAACTGTAAACCTAACACTACCAAGCCCACCACTACACCATGTCCCTAAGCACCTCATCCAAACGGCTTTTAAATACCTCCACGGATGGGGACTCAGCCACTCCCCTGGGCAGCCTGTTCCAATGCTTGACAACCCTTTCAGTGAAGTAAAATGTCCTAATATCCAGTCTAAACCTCCCCTGGCGCAACTTGAGGCCATTTCCTCTTGTCCTATCACTTGTTACCTGGGAAAAGAGACCGACCCCCACCTCACTACACCCTCCTTTCAGGCAGTTGCAAAGAGTGATAAGGTCTCCCCTCAGCCCCCTTTTCTCCAGGCTAAACAACCCCAGGTCCCTCAGCCGCTCCCCATCAGCCTTGTGCTCCAGACCTTTCCCCAGCTTCGTTGCCCTTCTCTGGACACGCTCCAGCCCCTCCATGTCTCTCTTGGAGTGAGGGGCCCAACACTGAACACAGCATTCGAGGTGCGGCCTCACCAGTGCCCAGTACAGGGGCACGGTCACTGCCCTAGTCCTGCTGGCCACGCTATTCCTGATACAAGCCAGGATGCCATTGGCTTTCTTGGCCACCTGGGCACACTGCTGGCTCATATTCAGGTGGCTGTCGACCAACAACCCCAGGTCCTTCTCTGCTGGGCAGATTCCCAGCCACTCTTCCCCAAGCCTGTAGCGTTGCATGGGGTCGTTGTGACCCAAGTGCAGGACCCGGCACTGAGCCTTGTTGAACCTCATAGAATTGGCCCTGGCCCATCGATCCAGCCTGTCCAACGATGAGCCGGTCTAATGTGTTAAAAGAACAGAGAACTAATTCAGAGAAATAAGTGAATATCTTTCCTTCTGTGGCAGTGGGATGACTAAATTCATAGTAGTTTGATGAATATCACGCTCAGGTAGAAGTGCACAGCCAAGAGCAGATGGAGTAGCAACAGCCTCCACCTTCACAGCCCCCAGCCGTCCTCTCCTGACTCCGTTGGCTAAACGTAAATGGAGATATTGTTTCCCTAAAATATTGGGAGTGTTCACTTATCACATACTTGAGTTCTATAAGCATCTCAGAGGTGCTAACCAAACACACTCAAAATAGTACCAAGTGTAGTCTAATTGGAAAAGTTCACTTTGTGTTATTTTTGAGCTAGTATATGTAACCTGACAAAATTTTAATATATTTTTGATTTAACAGTTCAGATATTCATACTTATTATTAATGATGAAATAAGCAACCTGTAATAAATTGAACAATAATGGAATAATTGTATTGCTACAGAAACCATATTTCTTTATAGAAATGTCGATTAGGTTTTCTTAAAGTGTGTTTCCTTTCTGCATTTCTACTATCTCCAACAAATTTTTTTGGATGAGGGTTCACCAGAAAAACTCCTTTGCAAATAAACTGGTTACTGTTCTCCTACAAACAGGTTAAATGTATTTGACAGGAAAACACACAAAGCACCTGGCGTGTTGACGTACTACTTTTTTCTCCCATCGAACAAAGTGGTACCAATGTGGTATGGTTAAACTTACAAATAGTATTTTTGATTGCTAAATCTTTCCACAATACTAATTTACTACACAGGAGCATTTTAGGGAAAAAAAAAATAAAAAAAAGAAATCAAGAAACCCACTAGATGGTGCTCTTATCCAGAAAATACAGATCAGCTGCACCGTTCTCCCTGCTAAAGGTGAATGAAGGTAACAAGATCCTCACTGCTAGTAAGCAAGGGTGCTTCGCTTTGCAGAGGTCCCGTTTCTGCTATGCATTTGATACCAAAATCCTGTCATTTCCAGTGCTGCCCATCATACTCTGGAGCTGACATTTCCACAATAATATATACACGTTCCCATACATACACAAGCACAGATAAAACATTAACCATAATATGTCATAAAGCCAACTACTAAGATAAAAAGTAGAGTGAGCTTCTGAAACAGGTGATTAAAACAATTTAGAATCATTGAATCATAGAATCACAGAATGGTTTGGGTCGGAAGGGACCCTTACAGGTCATCTAGTCCAACCCTCTGCGAGAGCAGGGACATCTTCCACCAGATCAGGTTGCTCAGAGCCCCGTCCAACCTGAACTTGAATGTTTCCAGGGATGGGGCATCTACCACCTCTCTGGGCAACCTGTGCCAGTGCCTCACCACCCTCATTGTAAAAAATTTCTTCCTTATATCTAGTCTAAATCTACCCTCAATCTAAATTCAATATGTGTTTCTTGCTGCTAAACCACTCCCGTTGTGCATGGAAAATTCTGGGGGGAAAAAAAACAAAACAAAAGTAGCACACAGAAGGGGTTGTAGGGGGGCAGGAAAGTGAAGTAATAACATGGAAGAAAAAGCTTGTTCGGCCCCTTAACATCATCAGGACGCTGAAAATTTTACTCTGCTTATTCCTCTCTTGAAAGCTCAGTTCAGCATCCTCAAACATAATTTTCTGCAAACAGGTCAAGTTTTTAGGTATACTGTAAAATACAACATCATGCTGTTGGTCATTATTTTCTTAATATGAGAAGGATAACCAGTCTGTGATTTTTCCCCACTCAGGAGATCCGAGGA
Organism: Ciconia boyciana; assembly: GCF_034638445.1. Lineage (NCBI taxonomy): Eukaryota > Metazoa > Chordata > Aves > Ciconiiformes > Ciconiidae > Ciconia > Ciconia boyciana. The sequence goes on along the minus strand of NC_132938.1, from coordinate 4,579,618 downwards.
GCGCAGAAAGTGCCAAAGGATCTCACTACTGAATAGAAGCTTTTGAAGCATCGGGATGCAGCCCTGCTGCCTTCACACAGGAAATGATCAACTCAACCCCATTCCAGTTTAAAAGCCACTTCAGCTGCACGAGGGAAAAAAACCCCTGCGTTTCATTCGAAGTCATATATGAGGTTATCTGAATTTGCAACACACTTTCTCCAGTGCACACTAACACAGGCATTCCTGTTTAAATTCAATGTATAACTGCTACTATACAGAAATATCCATGTGGCTGTGTTTCCCCAGACACTAGAGCTCAACAAGTCTGCCTTCAAATTGCTATGTGGGACGTGCAGGAATATTTTTGCAATTGTTTCTTATGATTTCAATACTGAAACAAACACGTTTCAATTCTTATTTTGAAGCTTACATTTTGTTCTTTTATCTCCAGCATCACAAATCACTTCTCCGAAGAACACATTTACAAGTAAATTGAGACTCCATAAATATTCTGGGAAATCCGTTCTCAGGCTGAACATCTAGTACAGTTATTTGTCCAAAAAACAACATTTTAAAGGTAGTCACTTAATAATACAGCATCTCTTCTGTCTTCTACCTTTATGTCACATTTTGACTGCTCTTAATTTATTACAAAAAAAGCATCCTTTGCTATTGTTGTACCCAAGTACTATGTCTTTTCAGTTTCTATGGATTTTTTTTTGCATTACACACTTATTAGATCTTTCACTCCATTTAAGGAGCACTGCATTCAGTAGCCCTGCAAAACATTCCTAAAGGATTATTAATATCGTCAAGAAATATGTTATGATAGTCCATTTATTAAGTATGAACTTCATTTTACAGCCTGGAGGACAGTGACCAGTGCCATCAGACGCTGTTTCTCACTAGATGTAGTCATCTCCCAAATGGTAGACTTGCAGTGTTCAAAAATTTATTAAAGATTGAGTTACTCTGCCTGGAGTTTTTCTGTTCAAATTCTTCTCATAACAGAAAATGGTACATTTTCAATACCTCGGGACCCATCCCACATATAGAAATACCTCATATACCAAAAATAATTTTAACCACCTCCTTCAGTTCTTAGCCAGATCAATTCCTTTCTAAACCATATTATTTTCATATTAATTCAAGACTCAATGTGATTTTGAAATTGGAGAGTAAAGGAGTGACACACAGGCAAAGCAGTTCAAGATGTAACACGGATCGATGTTGCTGGTAAGCAACTTTGAAGACAAATGGTTGTGTGCACACCGAAATAAAACATTGGAGTATTAAGACAACATCAAGTACAGGGTGTGTCTGGATTAACGTATTAAAAAGTGAGCACTGTATATACATTTTAACAAATGCAATGTCATTTTATTCCATTGATAGATACAGAACTTGCCAATTTACTATATACACACACGCAAACACAAAACTCAAGGAGAAAGTCAGCTAAGCCATCTCATCAGTTCTGATCTGGGGCAATATAAAAGATGACATATATTTGCTTTTAGCATCAATGGAAAGCAGGTTTTTTGGTCCATTTTTCCTTTAGATATCTGTTCTCCCCCATTTCTAAGTCCCAAGCTTTATTCATTTATTTTTTCCTTGACTCATAATTTATTGTAGACAATCCAAACCTTGCTCCAAACACAGGAATACTCCTTTTTATGGGTCTATGGTGCCCACATAGTATACATTTTTATATTTACAAAACTGTACGCTTACCCTCGCAGTACTGTACAAGAATGATTACCCTCATTTGTCATATCAAAATCTAAAGCACAAAGTTTAGAATTGTTTAAAATGTTAAGTATTTTAGGGTGCTCTGTTTGAAACCCCTAGAATTTGAATTTCCACAGTGGTTAGCACTTTTAAAGTGTTGTCAGCACCATCCCACTGACACAGCTACATTTCTAGAAACTAAGAAATCACGTTTTCAATCCATATTCTGAACGGAGGCACTCTCCTGCTAATTGGAGATCCCTCTCCGTTCCACCATGCAGAACATGTCCCCCTCCTACCTGTCTCCAGCCCTTGCAGTGGTCTACACCCATCACTCTGCATCTATTTATCTAGTATCTATCAGCCAACCCCACATTGGAGTGTAGATGCCATCTATTCTCACCTCAGTTTTCATCTAGCACAGATTTCCTGGTCTTTCTCACTTCATTTCTTCGCACTTAGTAATTTTACTATCTTTTTATCTACCTCCCCACTGCACTCCAGTTTGATGTCTCTGGCACACATCATGATGGCTACGGGGAGAGCACAGAGGGTACCGGATGAATCAGTCCCACAACACTCAACATGGACAACACAGCAGTCTCTTGATAATCAGAAAGGCTGAGACCTATGCAGACTTACCAAACCAAAACTACCATTTCCTCAGCACAAACAGAGTATTTTCAGAATTCATGATAAGTTCTTAACAAACCTCTCTATGTAACTTGCATAAATTTGGGCAAGTTTCACGAGAGGACTAAAAAGTGCGTCCTCAGTTGCTGTAAGAACCCAGAAATATACCAAATTTTACTAATAAAGTACTTTATTAATAAATCCAGGAATATCTGGATTTAAATGATCTAAAATTAAGACAGGAACATTTAAGTTAAAGGACAAAAAATGAGTATGTCTGTAATCAATCAACTTCAAACAGTACTTTAAAGTAGAAAATCTGATAAGAAACGGATTCATGAACTCTCTTCATTTCTACATAAATTATCTCCCAGAAGCAATAAATGATATCTCTTTCCAAAACTTTGCTGCTAATAACTCACTGGTGACTTTATACCACAAGTGACCATTGCGTAGGGTATGACAATTAACATGACAACTATTTAAACACAATAGCTAAAGTACTTAAAATAGGCAGAGTAATTATTACATGTGATGATATTTTGATTGATAAAGTATTCAGACAATTTACACTGCAGTCATCTGAAGTGTTAAGGCACAGAATGCTGATTCTGAAATTGGAAATAATGAAGCCTGAGAAGTGTTAAATGTTATAGAAAATCCTGTAAACTTATTTTTAACATAGAAGAATTATCTTGTCATATAATACAAGGTTTAGCATGCACTTCATACCAAATACAAATTGATCTCAATCAATATGACTGATACTGTAAAATCAATATACTGTAAAATTATTTTCACTAGAAAATATAAACTTCCTTTCCCTTGCTGAAGGAATACATTGCCAGTATAAAAAACAAACTTTTTCCTCCACCATCTCTTTACCCAGGACATAGCTTCACTAGTCTGGTAATTTTTCTTGCTTTCTTGCTTGTAAAACGTAAGGGTAAAGTCACAATCTTCCCACCATCGCAGCTATACATTTCGGCTTTCCCTAAGGTTTAGGGAATGTCGCCTCTGTTGCAAAATTAGGTGTGAATAAATCTCATTCAACAGCTAAGCAGCGAGGCAGAACAGGAAATATGGTTAGACAGCAGATAAAACAATAGTTTCAATCTTTGTATCCTCAGTAAGTCAGAGAAGAAAATTTTCATTTCATTTCTTAAAATTAGAGAAATCTCTCAAAAGAGACAGGCTGTTTTTCCACACATAATTGTGAACAGAACACAGTACCACGGCTATATGTCTCACATACGCATTTACGATACCTGCAACACCACGTAAAGTGGAAAAGGCTTTACCTGAGGAGAAAAATGAGGAACAAATATTCTCACATAGAGGCAGCCGACAATATCAGATGTCTCGCATAGTCTTCACAGACCCATGAATCACTAAATTTACTTTCACTAAGCACAACGACTCTCTTCGCATGGAACAGCAGCCTTTTCCAGAGAGCAGCAGCGGCATCGCTTTGTCACATGTTTTTCTGTTACTGTTTGTCAAACCTCTGCTGTCCACAACATGTAAAGTCCCACACAAAAGCCAGAGTACAGTCAGACCAAACAGGGATATTATTCTCGGGATCTTACCAGTAAGGGACCTGTGAGCTGAGAAGGCCCTGAAAACCACAGAGAATTCCTTAAATCTTGACCCACAACAATTTTACAGGAAAAACTATCAATCTAGAAATATAGGCATAAAAGAAAAGATCAGTATAGTTGATGCAGGCAGTACTGTTTCATTTACTTGAAAAGCGTGATGGAACTGGAGTCAACCTCTGGGTCCTGCAGTACTTCTGAATGGTTTTACCACTGTTTCAGCTCTTTGTCTCTTCCTACACCTATCCACACATTCTCTGCTGTCATGTTTGCACTTCTAACCCCATTTCCCTTTTGCTATTATTTGTATACTCATTCTCTGCCTTTTTTCAATATCTTACTCAATCCTGGAGCTTCCCTTGATCCTATAATATTTACCCTTTCTACTACCGTCTCCAAAGGAGACCCAATGACGGTAAGCCATAGATGCAGAAGAGAAGCCCAGTCCACCACGACATGAGATGTACTACAGCTGTACTACACCTCTGCTTTCAGCCCTAAATACAGCACGACTGAGTAGCTCCTGCAGGTGTATGACAGATGCTTGTATTGCAATGTTATGTATTAATCAATGTTATGTATTAATCAAAGTGAAAAGGACACCATTCTCCAATTATAATTTTAATGAACTCTTACTTAAAGTCAGAACGAAAGAGAAAAAACATATTTTCAGATGCTGTCTGGAATTTTTTTTTTTTTATTATTTTTTCACTTTCTAAAGAACAGTCCTCAACTGTAAGATAGGGAAAAATCTTAAGACTGGTAATGAAATTAACAGTTAAACAATTAGCTCTTAGGAAAGTTGCTTAAGCAAAACTGTAGCTATTTCTGGAATAGAGGCTGCAGCCTTTGCTCACAGCTAAAGTGCCTACTATCAAGTGTGTTTAAAAGATGCTTTTTCCATATCTTTGATTAACATAATTCATGATTGAAGTTGAATGTTAATGTTTCTAGGATGCTTAGCTCCATCACCACCTTTATTTTCTTGTCCTGATTCCTTCCTGACGTGCCAGACAAACATGATTTTACCGTTCAACAAATCACAGATCTTGGTCCCAGAACTAAAATGCCAGATTAAGCAGACTTTGGAACTATGCAGCTAGATTTTTCAAGGACACTAGGGCAGAAGATTACGTCTTTCTCTCTATCACAGCCGCTGCATACGAGAACAAATAACTCCTTATAATTCAAGTCCATTAGCAGCAAACAACTCTTCCTCATTAAAAATAACACAAATTAATGTCTGCACTTTGCCTTTGAAGTCTGAGAAAATGCACCTGAATGAAAAGGGAAATTTGAGTCCTGTTCAAGACCCACTTCGTTAAAAGCACTGTAGGGTTCATGGAGAAACACTTTGTTTTTCCATACACTTCCGATACTTACATCAAATTCATTTAATGCAGCAGCAAGCTCTCCTATGCCAGTGTGCCCCTTGTTCTCATCAGTGGGTGAGGTGGCCTGGGCAGCATTGGAGATACCAGCAATTGCTTCTTGCACTTGCTTGAAGACATAGTCTCTGTTGGCCCTCGTGGCTGCAACGTCAGGGTGACGGAGAAATGCTTGGGATGCAGTATACAACATAGTGGCATTCTTCTTCAGAGCACCTCGAGCTGCAGCCATTTCATCCCTGCAGTGAGGATCTTTCAGTTCCTATACAAGAGCACGCAATTTTTATAGTTGCAAATGAAAGTTTGTATGTTAGAATGTATTGTCTATGCAGCTTAAGTGTCTCTGCATAAATACCGTCCAGTGATTTTGCAGAGATGGAATCAATGACAGAATCTAGCATAAATCACAGAAAGAAATCTCCCTCCTGCCCAAGGAAGAAAATTCCTTCTGTGTAGCTACAGCTATTACATTCTGCTCACAATATCTTCTTATCAAAGAGTCTATACGCTTCCCTTATTCAAAGAACCACAGAAAATTTATATAAAACATTCAAAATTACTCTTCCTGATTGACTGAATTCTGTCTGCTGATTCCATAAAGGCAATGTGAGTGCAACAATCCTCTTGAAGCAAGCACCATAATTTTGTAAGTACTACACCTATGTCCTTTACAAAATCATCATAAGGTAGACCTTTAAAAAAATCCAAAACTAAAAATATTACATTGATGAATATGTATTTAGTTCTTAAAGACCTAATAGATATGCCCCTCATCATTTTTATCCTTTCCTTCACATTTTGTTCTATTCCTCATATCATTTAGTGTTTGTTTTAATGACATATACTTTCTTTTGTTTCCCCTGACAACAAGGATCAGATACTGTACAGTACGTTACCAGAATGGTGCTGTGTTATTATTTAATCCATGAATTTATTTATTTATAGGATATATCACACTGTCCCTGAAAGCCTTTCAAACATTAGGTAAGGTAGTCCTAACAATATTCATAAGGAGTAACAAAACATTATTACTTCTATTTTAAAATGATGAACGAAGACGTCTGGAGAGCTGAATAGTTTACTTATGTTCACACATAGAATCTATGGCAAAAAAATTAAAAAAGAACCCAGATATTCTGGATTTAAAGGTTCTACCCATTGACTAATTTCAACCACACATGACTGACAGGTAATAGTTTTCAGAGAGAATTAAGTTCCTAAAAACTTTTTATCAGGCTACAAAACAGAAGAGATGAAAGGAAAATGTACGAACATCTAAGTAGCAAGTTCTAATGCTGTCTAGATTTTCCACAGTTATATGGAAAATCTTACTGGCATTATAAAAATGCACCTTAAGAAAAAAATTTTAAAAGGTTTATAACTAAGATTTTCTGTTATCTTTTCATACCTCCAATAAGAACTTAAGAGACATATAACTTCATTAGCTTTCACATTATTCTCTTTTTCCCATTTTTGTAGCTATACTTCCAGAAGGGCAGTGTCTGAACATACAGAATAGTACTGTTCATACAGTGACTAGATTTTACATTTTTAACTTATTTAATTTCAGTCTAACTCTGAAAAATGTTATATTTAATAAAAAAATACAACAGTGATACAGAAGTAAATTGTCATTACTGTAATGCAGAAAATAAAGTAAATAGATGGATGAATATGGAAAGCCAGCTTTCTAAATCCGGTGTGCTATGCGATACAAAGACGACAGACCCCTGAATGATTGGTGGTATTCAAATATAATCGAAGTTGGAGAGACCTTATACAACTCCACAGTGACAGCACTGTCTGGACTCTTAAAAAGAACAGTGTTCAGGAGAAAGTTATCTTTATTGCAAAGTTGTATAATTGCAGGCATTGAATAAATGTTATTGTGACTTTCTGGTCTTTTTTCCATCTGCCTTAGTAATGAATGAATTGAGTACTTGGTTTTTTTAAGTATCTGAAAATTAATAATGATGGTTTTAAACACAAAGTAGATTTCTGTTCTTCCTGAATTTGAATTATACTAGTCTACCAAAGAGCTCATGCTTTACCAGCTGTCAGAGTGACCTCAAATCAGCATAAGCTAGAATTAAATGGGAATAATCGTCAAATGAAAACCAGCCTTAACCTCCTGAATCACTTGCCTTTTCACCCTTCATTCTGTTATTAATTGAAGCACTTGGAAAATATTCTTAAAGAAATTGCATTTTGTAAAAACTTCATCACATTCAAAACAATCAATGTGATTAAATTATAGGCCATGACACAGTAATTACTTATTGTACATTTTAAACGAGATTCGGACATAAAATACAAGATATTTAGAACCAAGACTAACTTTCTCAACCACTGCTTTAAAATGTACTCACCTGTTGTCGTCTAGCAGCTACATAGTTCAGTTTTACCATCTCTTTTCCAAATTCTTTAAAGCGATTCGCTAAATCTTGTTCATTTGTTGCATTTTTCACTGCTTCTAGCGCTTCCTCTACCTAGAACATCACATATCAACTGTGTTAGCATTTTAATCCGGGTGCACTCTTTGACAAAGGCTGTAACTATTCTACCCAACACTCTCTATTATATGGACCCAATTTAGCTTTTACGTCCATCACTGTGCAGTGGCTTTATGATAGTCCCGCTAACTTTAATTAGGTTTCTTAATAGAGAAGCTGTCTGATTGTCAGTCTGCATTACTTTCCATTTACTGGACTTTGGTATCATGTAAAACTAATGTAAAGGGCATAACTATATTAATTTCCCCACTCACACTTATCAGATGACACGTTTAATATCTGCAGGTTCTAAAACAAAATAGATGAATATGTTCTTAATGTGCGGTATAGGCTTTATGGGAAAACAAAGGGAAGTTATTAATTCTGGACAAGAAATAACATTTAAAAAGGAAACTCAAACTTACCACTAAGATTTAGATTTACCCTGAGAGATCCAAACCACTGTATTTTTGTGAAATAAATAAAACAACAACAGACTCAACCCAGAATATATTTATTCTTTCTTTTTTTCTCAGCTCTCAGCTTTCCTTTTTCAGTTACTTTAAAACTGAGAAAAGAATCTACCAAAGAAAACATACCTGCAGTTACTCAGTCATCCTGTAGCTAACAGGCAAAGATATAAAACCCAACAAGTTATACCAACAAGTTAATCTACCACATCTATTGTGAAACTTTACCTTATGCACAGCAAGAAGAAACATCTGAAGGGATAAAATGCTCTTTTCATACAATAAGTAAAGGTAATTTTCCCGTGACGAGGTGAAAAGTCAAAGTTGTATTTCTCTCCCTCACAAGATAAAAATGCAATTCTAAGCAAAAAGATTGAGAACCGAAAAGCTTCTATTCATCCCTCTTTCTAAAACATATTGCTTCAATTCACAACAACGTGCATGAGCTTTCGACGACAGACAAATTTTCCCCTCTAAGAGAAACAGGTAATTCTGAAAGGGACATGTCCCTGTGCAGGGACAGAGTTTTGCAGCTTACTCACCAAACGCCGCTGGGAATCCAGAAATTCAGCAGTAGCTGGCATCTAATGAATTTAGAAATGCACAATTACGTGCAGAACCTGCCTTTTTATCATTTGTTTTGCCCTAACTGTGTCTCCCTACGAGCGAGAGAGGATATTTTTATTATGAGCTTTTAGCTACTTACTGCAGCTTTACATATTACAGGGCAGTCGAGTAGCAAACCCATACGTTTCTATTGGAAAACGTATAATTCAAGCACATAAATCCATAGCTGTTACGTTGGAAATTTTATACTAAGTCTGAGAGTTGCAAGCTACACCTTATTCAGAATCCAGTCACCTCTTCTTTTACTCTTAAAAAAGAACAGCAGTTTTTAAGGCTGAATTCTCTGACTGCCTTAACCATTAACAAGAACTACAAAAGCATCACTGTATTAACTAATTCGTTCTTGCAGGATTCTTTGCAAAATATGAACGTCTTCCTTTCATATCAAGAAGCATTTGTATTAAACTACCTGAAACTTTCATCTTCAACGTGTTTGTAGTGACGAGCACAGGCATGACAAACTGATACACATTTTTGTAAGTCCTACCAGCTCCCTATTAAATAAAATTGCTAGAGAATTTGTTAGGGATTCCACTCTGATAATCAGATTTTGAAAGATGTTGCTCATACTCTGTCGCGCCATTGTGGGCTCAAGCCCATGAAATTTCAAAATTAAGAAATTGGTTATGAGAAGTATTAGAAAGGACATGAGCATAACACCCTTTTTAATCATAATTTCTTTTTCAAATTCCTGTTGGAGCAAGTTCTCTATCCTCAAAAAACCACGACTTCCCTCAATCTTACAGATGTGTTCCTCTGATTAACTAGCGTGTAATTAATTACAATAGACTCATAATTCTGTATGTGCATGATCACATACTATATTAGTATGTGCTATTTTATGAGTGTTACACAAGCCTCACTGCAATAAGCACTATAACTAATTTTAGTAATGCAAAAGAGAATCTGAAAGAAATGACCGAGTGTCCTTCCAGAAAGCATCTGCATATATTAGCTCAAAAACATTAATTAAAATGCACTATTTCCCATGAAGTCTGAAGAGTAACTCACTCCTTTGACATGCTTTCAGGGAAAACTGATTACAGTGCATTTCAGTATAAATCAGGCTTCATAACTTTGACATGCAGAATGATTTTACTTTATTAATTTTATGGTTAACTTACACCAGTCTTTGAATGTTACCTTGAGTCAATGAGTCAATACAAGAGCTGTCCCTTCATCAATTTTGTAAAATATAAACACTTTTTTTTTCCCCCTAGTAATTTAATCTTTATTCATCTAATATTAGTTTGTATTTTAAAAAGGTAAGATAAAAATATTTACAACATCAATCCTAGGAAATAAATTACCCTTTTTAATCTGAAAAAAATAACCGAATTTAAGGTTTGTAAGTTGAATTTTGCTAAAAAACAACTAGAAATGTCTGGCTTCTTGGAAAGAGAAGAATAATAATATGTTCATAATAAGATCTGATAAATGCAGAGATTACAAACCACATTGCCATACACTGCCCTTGCAAATCTAGGGTGCAAACTGTGTAAGTAAATACACCCACTTACCAAACAGTATTGGACATTTGTGTTTTAAATAACAGAATACACTGCTGTAACAGAAGGAAGAAATCTCAGATGTGAGAACAATATTTCTCGTCGCCTAAGAAAGACCTTGAATCTGAATTTTAATCATAATGTTTAGAAAAATCTGTTGTTTATAATATTAAAGTGTTAGGCTCACTAGCAAAGGATTCTTTGAATTACAGTTGCATGGAGTATTGTAGTGGGGAAAAATTAAAAGCATATTCAAGAGAGACAATGCTTACACTGCACATAATCAGAGCCACATGCTGACAATTACGAGAGCAGCATTCTGTTCATTAGCGCAGAGCTCACTAGAATCTGTGCAGAAAAATCTGCCTTTTTCATTGTAAAAACTGTTTTCAAACTATTTAGCTTATCTGCACAGTCTGCAAGTTGAAGGGTTCTCATTGGTTTTCCAGAACGTAATATTGTTGGACAGTTACACTGTTAAAAAGACAAATAAAATAAAAAAAGAAAATACTTTTTGGACACCGATTAAAAAGAAGTAACTCTCCATCTCCTCTGCTAAACTCACACATGCACTCTGCAGGCTTTAAATATTCTGTATATGAGTTTCTGCAAAATTTTGGTTTGATTCAGAGGGTTTTGTTTATTTGTTTATGCAATAAAAGCGAAATAGTCGAATAACTAGCAAAAAAAAATTTACATTTCCCAGTTTCAACTGCAAAGTCTTTTAATACTCCTGTATAAAAACATGAACAGTGGCAGCCAAAGTGCCTACAAATCCATACCAGACTATCTGGCAATCTTTAATTCCTCTTTATTCTATTTTTCCTCTTTGATGACTGATTAGACACTTGTCCTATTGTCTCCCTCCAAATTAAAGATTCAATCTTTTGATACATCCAGAAGTCGTGCAGCGAAAACAAAATTAGAACAACTGTAGTACCTACATTCTGCCACAAGATAGCAATACTTTACAAGTACTGAGATAGTAAACCATCCACACAACAGGCAAGGTGAGTTAAGTAAATGCATCTGTTCAGTTCAGAGAGCTGCTTACCAGCAGTATTAGTCCAGGCATTGAAGAGATCTGATAATTTTTACTTTAAGTCTCTGAAAATTAATTTCTGCAAAATCAGAAAATGAATAAGACTAATGTAGAAATGTGTTATCTCCTACTTCTTGTTCAGCACTTCAAGAAAACACAGTGAAATCGAGTAAGAAATGTGAACAGTGACACCCATTACTGATTTGTTTCCTGTTTTTCTACACACAAGCAAAAAGAATACAGAATATTAAATTTGCGTACGATTTTCAGATGTGATAGAAGCCTCATGACATCAGCCATATCAGCCAGGATGAGTAAGCGGGTGACAGCAGAAAGCAAGGCACGAGCAGCCCGCACCATGGTGCCCCGTTTCACTGAGGAGCATGGGTCATCAGCAAACTCCGAAGAGGCAATTCTCATTGTTTCTCCTAGAATTGAAAAAAAATGGTAATTAAAGATAAGTTTTACACTTGTACTTTTTTCCAGAAAGTATAAACAACTCACTACCTGCTGTTAGGAAAAATATTAATGGCTTAATTACTAAATATTTAATTGCTCAGGAGAAATACTTTTTTAAAACATGTGCAGCAACTGCCTCGATACTCTCTGCCTTTTTTTCTTTATTCCCAAACTCTTCTTCTTCTAGAGCAGTCACCTGTAACAACTAAAAAGGAAACCAAAACACCAAGACAGCCTGCTGAGCGCAACCAGCACAACATAAGAAAAACAGCAGTGTGTGCTATAGAAATGCAGAACTGCCCTGCGCTGGTAGGGAGGCCGGGACAGAGCACCCCAACAGTATCATCCCAATTGCATCTCTCTACAATTCTGTCTTCAAACCACATCCTTCTCCTTCACTCCTGCTCCCCAGTCCTTGCTTCTTGCTCAGATACTTACTCTGCTCTCCTCCACCTAAAAGACCTATCACTCCTATTAAAGATTCCCCCCTCACACCCAATCATAGAATCGTTTAGGTTGGAAAAGACCAACCTAAGATCAGTGAGTCCAACTGTAAACCTAACACTACCAAGCCCACCACTACACCATGTCCCTAAGCACCTCATCCAAACGGCTTTTAAATACCTCCAGGGATGGCGACTCCACCACTTCCCTGGGCAGCCTGTTCCAATGCTTGATAACCCTTTCGGTGAAGTAAAATGTCCTAATATCCAGTCTAAACCTCCCCTGGTGCAACTTGAGGCCATTTCCTCTCGTCCTATCACTTGTTACCTGGAAGAAGAGACCGACCCCCACCTCGTTACAACCTCCTTTCAGGTAGTTGTAGAGAGCGATAAGGTCTCCCCTCAGCCTCCTTTTCTCCAGGCTAAACAACCCCAGGTCCCTCAGCCGCTCCCCATCAGCCTTGTGCTCCAGACCCTTCCCCAGCTTCGTTGCCCTTCTCTGGACACGCTCCAGCCCCTCCATGTCTCTCTTGGAGTGAGGGGCCCAACACTGAACACAGCATTCGAGGTGCGGCCTCATCAGTGCCCAGTACAGGGGCACGATCACTTCCCTAGTCTTGCTGGCCACGCTATTCCTGATACAAGCCAGGATGCCATTGGCTTTCTTGGCCACCTGGGCACACTGCTGGCTCATATTCAGGTGGCTGTTGACCAACACTCCCAGGTCCTTCTCTGCCGGGCACCTTTCCAGCCACTCTTCCCCAAGCCTGTAGCGTTGCATGGGGTTGCTGTGGCCCAAGTGCAGGACCCGGCACTGAGCCTTGTTGAACCTCATGATTCCCTTTGTGACCATCGCTGCTATGATTTTCCTGCCCTGTCTTCTTTGCTCACTCTATCTATTCACCACCCCAAGCTGCCTGGATATCCCTATTGCTGCCTCTCTGTGGATAAAGCAAAACACTCTCTTGTACAGCAAATGAAACATGCTGGTGCCTGGACACATTACTCCTGTTTAATTCCAGCAACAAGCATCTTATTCAACATGGTACTTGGTAAATACATTAAGATTTTTAAGGATGAACTCCATTCCTTTTTAGCAGATGGAACTATTAAGAAAGAATAAACAGTACTTAATGCTCCCAGCACTGAAAGGGCTTGAGTTCTTTCTGTAAAGCTGGGATCCAATAGCTTTCAGCTACTAAAGGAAATAGTGCTTTTAAAGGAGTAAGACTAGGACTAGGTTGGAACACGGTAGCAAAAGGAGGACAGGGAGAAGCTGAAAGAAATATCGGATCGGAAAGAAAAGTGAGCCGGGGACAATGCAATGTTTTCAGAGAAGTAAGTAAGATACCAGTGGCAAAGACCTTGAAATCAGAAAATGGGAACTTTTCCCCCCCTGCATTTACAGCAAGGAATAAGTTGCCTAACTGGACATAAAAGATTTTTTAAAATCATAATCAAAATCAAATCTTTCAAAGACTTGATTGTCTAATTTAAGCCAACACAGAACACAAAGCTCAACCAAAAGGGTAGATGTTACATTAAATTACCCAGAAATGTGGTTACATCACAAGGAGATCAGGTAAATTCTGATACGTAAGAAAGACTTAGTGAATGAAAAATAAACAGCACACCACTGGAAGTCAAATAAACTAATACTTTAATGCAGTGGTAATTGAAAAAGAATGGCATGTATCTTTTCCTTTCATATATGACTCACAGAAGACAGGGAAGGGACTTCTGCCATAGGACGTTTCTTTTTTTGTAACTACCAGAAAAGCAACAATATAGCACACAGACCATACAGAAACGTAGAACATATATCAGCCCATAATGGGGTTGATATATGGGGTTGATATAAAAGCCACATATTATGCATTTATACTTCAGAAGTTACTTGCAAAATGATACGGTTCTAGATATAGGAACAGGAACTTGGACCTATCATTAAAACTAAAATTTAAATATTTATACTAATAACTATACTGCAAGCATTATTGTAACATCAGAACTGAAATCCAGGTAATTCCTAGTTGTGATGTGAACATCAAGGATGAATTGACTAGAATACATGAAATAAACTTTATATAAAAAGCTGAGGCCCCCAGAAAGATTCACTGATTCAAAAAGGTTATTAGAATGTTTTTGAGTAAGCTGCAATCTTAAAAATTGTTATGAACTAAAAGAATGTTATTCTAGGGAAAACACGCATCACTTGCCATCTACCTTCATCCTTGGAGGACATGGGTGATTACACCACCTTACTTCTTAACAGTGTCAGCTGAAAAATAATGAAGTGAAAATGCATCACCTTCCTCCATAATTCAAGAAATGGGAGAAAAATTATGCATTAAAAAACAGAAATTCAGAGATGATACTATTAATCCAGTCTAAGAGAAAAACACTTGTGTATTTTAAAGGACTTCAAGAGGCTAGGGAAAACAACCCACTACAGAAACCTCTCAACCCAAACCTTAGGCGCTCGCTGTCTCCGTGGTCAGAAGCAACTTAGCTGTATCCGCACACTGCCAGGTACCAGCTGATGAGCCTTGCTCAGAGCCAGTTCTAGTTAGGTTAGACTGTGCCACGCTGAGGACTCAAGATCCAAGTTAGCGTAGCCGCGGAGGCTGCCCTGCTGTTATGCAGCTTTACTAACTTCAGACCAGCTTGGGTATCTCCAAAATGTGCTGCGTTCTGCTGTGTAGACTTGTTAAAAGTATTTAAATAAACTAGCCCAGCTATGGAATACAATCCCATTATATATTACCTGGAATTATATTGTGGCTATGCCAAGCAAAAACTGATTTTTAAGATGATCTACTGACTTAGCTTTCTTTATACTGTTATGCTTTGCTGAAAGAAAGCTCTGTATGCAAGTTGCTTTTTTTAAAAATTCAGCGTTCTCTAAATGCATCGTAAACTTTCAGCGGTTTCCATATTTAAGTTTGGTTGTTACAACCTTCTTTTCAAATCACATTTTAATTAATAATTTTATATAATATTTATTATAATTATTATAATTGATATTCTTAGTATATAATTATATAATTATATATTATTATTTTTATATATAATATTATTCATATAATAAAAGTTTATGCCTGCACAGGTGAATTAATAGGTTTATGTTAATTTTCACCTATCTTGCTACTATACTGCCTGGAAAGCCACTCCATCGTATTTTCCCCATGACCCTTTCCATCAGAGAGAAGCAGCATGTGCTCTGCCTTGCCAGGACTACGCCTGCGTTGCCCGACCAGCCAGCGGCAAAGACAAGGCTGAATTGCTCCTGCCTTGCTCTTGGTCTGAACACAAGTCTGAGGTTTTATTTTGTTTTTTTCTCCCTCCAGTTGCTGATTTTTTTTAAAAAATTACATTTGCATTCTTTTGCATCGGTTGAAACCGGACAACAATTTAAATATATAAGGAGTTACCAACAGATCAACAATTATGCAAGCCTCATTTCCCTAGGAAATCAGGCTGAAAGAGGAGGAAACACCATTTCAAATGAGAAGTTACATTAACCCAAACTTTGCTATTATTAAAAAAATTTTTTAAAAAATCCTGTTTGTCTCCAGTGTAGAAGCTCAGAAAGTACATACTTCTCATGTGAAATCAAAGCATATTTATATTGCTTTTAAGACCATTATAACAACATTCAAAAAAAATCCCAGATGGCATAACTTCCCATAAGACGATGCAAATAGTGGAGAAGTGACTTAAGACAGCCACAGTGAATAATTCCCATCAGAACTCTTTTCCTTATTATATTACCATTAGGACTGTGTGTTATTATAATTTGTGTGCAGTGTATCTTGGATGATAAACTGATAATACACAATTTCAGTAGAAAAATTCAAATGGCTCATTTCTAAGGCTGCATACTTTTCTTAGATTTCCATAAGGTTGCCAAAACTCTCAAAAGATTTCTTAAAAGAAAAGGAACAACCAAACATTCTCAGAAACAAAATTCTAAACATGCTTAAATGTTTGGCATCGCAGAGTTGAAGTTCTAGGTACCTGGTCTCCGCAGAGAAACAACAAGGTTTCTGCAGAGGAGGACCACAGTTTGCTGTACCTACATCCCCATGCATTTTACCTGTATGCCAAAAATCACTGAAACTAGGAGCAAGGAACTCTGAGGCCACCAAGATCTTTCTGACACATACTTGAAATCAAACAGTTATTGGAAAAATTTATCAACAACTCTTGGCTGAGAGTGTGCTAAAAATTGGGAATGAAATTTCCACAAATCTTTTATTAGTCTTATTATTATTTCTGAGTCAGTGACTCAAAATATTCCATGTAAAAGGAGAGGCTCAGAGCTATCACAGAACAGTTTAGAGTCTAGCGTGTGGGCAAGGGTTAGATTTGAATTTCCTAACCTGGGAATTTGATCCAAAATGTGGACGACTGGATTCATCTAAGCAGTGTAACAGTTGGGAAGGCATCATCTTCCCTTCGGTTATTTATTAAAGGAAACCAACTATCACAGCTTTATGGAGAAAGCTTTATCCGATATGCCCTCTTAGAACGTATCCAGCTGATGGAACCCAAGGTTGATACATGCAATGGTATGAAAAGCCCAGCAAGGCTTTGCCTTATTTAAGCTCTAAGTTGGATTCAGATGAGATGGAAGTGATTCTGAGCATCCAGCAACAAAATTTTGTATGTGAAAGTACGTGAACTTTAGGTATATCCAAGATGAGATGAAATGGCAGCCAAAGCAAGCTTTGGATATTGGAATCAGATGCCTACAAATTGTATAACTTCCATTTTTGTACTGAAGAGATTTTACAGTTTTCTGCCAAATTACCAGTCTGTAGCTTCAGATAAATATCAATATTGAAATATGAAACAAGGAAATACTATATGGTAATTGGCCCGTGGGACTAGGAAAGCAAGCAGGAAAATTATCTTCTTAGGCTTGACTATCCAAGGAGATACAACTAGCAAATATATTTGAAAATCAACACTGGTGGACAGAGGGAAAATACATGGAGGGTCAAAACAACAGTTTAAAACGTTTGGATTAGTTATTTAACTTTGGAAAGCTAAAGTTAGGTGAAATAAATCTTCTCCAAAATAATTAGATTGGATATTAGGAAAAATTTCTTCACAGAAAGGGCTGTCAAGCATTGGAAGAGGCTGCCCAGGGGAGTGGTTGAGTCGCCATCCCTGGAGGTATTTAAAAGCCGTGTAGATGTGGTGCTTAGGGACATGGTTTAGTGGTGGCCTTGGCAGTGTTAGGTTAACAGTTGGACTTGATGATCTTAAAGGTCTTTTCCAACCTAAACGATTCTATAAGTCTATGTTTCTATAATTCCATGATTAAGCAGAAAGTATTAAATAGACATAAACAAATAAGCAAATAAAAAAGTATTGATATAAAAGTTCACAGCAAGTTGCTTAAATCTTATAAGAACTACTAGTTCACAATTTAAAATATAATAACCTAGAAAGCCAGCCGTTATTGGGGATGAAGGATTGTCTATCTCAGTGCCAATTAATATATTTTTATCCTTGTACAGCAATAGTACCAAAGTGCTCTTAGGCCAAAGGTAATGTTGGAGCTACAGCTAGTCAAATTATTTTTCAGAGAAACCTTTTTATCTGGAAAAAGCCAACCCTACTTTCAGCTATCCATTTCTTTCCAAATTCATTTCAAGTTATTCTGTAATCTATATTAAATTACTTTCAGTGAAAATTAGGTCAATGCAAGAAACACAGACATCTTGAGTCATCAGGTCTGCTTCCTTGCCACTGTAGACAGTCATGTCATAATATAATTAAGAATAATCTTAATATGATAATAACTACACTCACAAACTTATCAAGCTTCCATCTTAGAAACAGCTCAGACATTTAACCCCAATTAATCCTACTGGGAGTAGGAAACTCATTCCAAAATGAACTCCAGAATCTGACAGGTTTTTTTCATTAGAGACACTTTAATTCCATACTGACTGTATTTGTAGATAATTTATATCCATTTCTTCTCATGCCCCATTTGTCCTTCAATTTAAGTAAGTATTCTTCTTCCACTGCGTTTCTTATTGTCCCTTTTTCGCTTCATGCATTTTTGCGATGAGCCATGACAGATTAAAGGCAGTACTTCAGTCTCCTCTTATTGCGTAGAATATCCATTCCCATAATCATTTCAGCAACCCTATGAAATAATTATGTTCCTGGAACATATGTGGTAAAAACTGCAGTTTTCTAGGAGATATCATTTGCAGCTACGAGAAATACTTCACCTGATACCTTGCAGGATTCATAGACCTTTTTTGTTAGACGCATAGTGTCAGCCATTTTCTCGCTAAGACCCACTTACTAAATTCTTTGGCACCTTGCTTTGAGAAAAAAACGTGCATTTAATTTACATTTTGTAAATGAAGAGTCTTAGTTGGGTTAGAAAGTGATTTAAAAAACCTAGAACATTCAGTGGAGAAAGCCTCTATTAGCCACATTAAGAAATGCTCATCATAAAAAGAAATGAAAAGAAACCAAAAAACCCAAAGCAAAACAAAAAATAACCAAAACCCCCTACTGTCATCTCCCCCCCAAAAAAAAACCCCTCAACACTGAAATCCAGCTTAATTACTGAATTCTAATGATTACTGGTAGAATTGCTAATTGTGAAAATTGTGAAATTAGGACTCACAGCTGGACAACATTTCATGCGCTTAGATCCATTTTGCATGGGGGTGAAATGGTTTTATTTCTTTTAGAATTTTTTTCTTTTTGCCTAACGCAGCCTGGGCTACCATTGGCCGCCTTTGCAGCATTGCCGGCAGGTGGAGGGAGGTGATCCTTCCCCTCTGCTCAGCTCTGGGGAGGCCACCCCTGGAGTGCTGTGTCCAGTGCTGGGCTCCCCAGGACAAGAGAGACACGGACACAGTGGAGAGAGTCCAGCGAAGGGCCACGAAGATGACGAAGGGACGGGAGCATCTCTGCTGTGAGGAAAGGCTGAGAGAGCTGGGACTGTTCAGCCTGGAGAAGAGAAGGCTCAGGGGGGTCTCATCAATGTCGACAAATACCTGAGGGGAGGGTGCAAAGCGGACGGAGCCAGGCTCTTTCCAGTGGTGCCCGGTGACAGGACAAGGGGCCATGGGCACAAACTGAGACACAGCAGGGTCCCTCTGAAGATCAGGAAACGCTTTTTGACTGCGAGGGTGACCGAGCACTGGCACAGGTTGCCCAGGGAGGTTGTGGAGTCTCCCTCCTTGGAGATCTTCAAAAGCCATCTGGACGTGGTCCTGGGCAGCTGTCCCTAGGTGGCCCTGCTTGAGCAGGGGGGTTGGACCAGATGTCCTCCGAGGTCCCTTCCAACCTCAACCATTCCATGATTCTGTGAATCTGATAACAGCCACACAACAAGCCACTTTCCTGCACTAGAAGATATGTCCAAAGTTATTATTTAGGTTCTGGGATCTCATTAGCTTGAGAAGGTTCAAACCTACAGCTACCGCCTGCCAACATCACTATTAAACCACTTAGCTTGCTCTGATAGGATTTAACTGGGGGACCCACTCTATCCATCCTTCCTTGAGGGCTAATGCAAGATTAGATTTAGTCATACTCAGTCACTTTCTCCTAACAAAGTTACAGCACCTAGAAATGGAGTCTTTTAGACCTGATTCTCAAAAAACCCCTTTTCCCTTAGATTTTCAAAATAAGATGTCATTTCATTTTGGATATTAAATTCAGGCACTCCTATAGGAGCAGTTAAAGATGTCTTTACATGTATTTAACCAGAATCATGTACACATACAATCACCTAGTAATCTGTGTAAGGTAATTCAAGCTTAACTTCTGCAAAAATCTATCAACAGATGATTGCAAAGGTCACCAAAATTCTGAATCATTCAGTATAACCCAAAAACTGAACATTCCAGAAAACGAACATCAGAAGGGCAAAAGGAATGTACAGTCCACTGCATGTCTCATCCTGAATCCTATTCAAATGTCTACATCTCATCACTAAAGTCTTAAAATGGAATAAGGCCCCAAAAAACTGGAAAGGTGTTAAGTGATTACTACATATCGAAAGTGAAAATCAACCTGAGAGGGAAAAAAAAAATCAGAAAAACAGATGAAGTCAACAAATCTATACATTTTTTCCTCTAATTTTATATACATATACATATTCAAAAACTATATATATACATACACACCTCCATTCAGAAATTTTTTATTTTCTGAATATATTTCCAGAAACTATTAGGCTGATTGCTTCCTACTTTTTACTGAAAAGAAAACATTTTTATTATACCAGTAGCTAGGGAAAGTGTTAATAAAAAACAGAAATGTGTAAGTATTCCATGATGTTCTTAGACACAAAAATATATGTATCTATGCATGTGTATCAAATTAAAGGAATTAAAGGATGATGACATGATTCTTTTCAAAAAATAAACAACCTGCAAATGTAACTGACAAAAATCAACCATGCTATTTTCATAAGTGTGGGCTTTCATAGGATTTATTTTACAAACAAATATTCTGATAAAAACCTGTTTAAAAATATCAGTGTGGCCATATTAAGTGGAGTAACAAATTAATAATATTTACAAACACAATAACCAGGCTAAAGAACCAGCCTTTACTGGTAACACTTGTCTTTGGGGATCCCAGGCCCCTGAGAGCAGTGGGAAAGGCGGCAGGCAGGCTTACCCTGGGATAGGGAACATTTAAATAGACGGGACATGCCTAAGTCCATGAGCTCTGATGGAGTGCGCCCACAGATGCCAAGGGAGCTAACCCAGTTCGCTCTCAATTATCTTTGAAAGATCATGGTCATTGACTGGGGTAGCTTCCTGAAGACTGGAAGAAAGCAAATGTAATACATTCTTTGAGAAAGGAAAGAAAGTGGATGCAGAGAGCTACAGGCCAGCCAGCCTCACCTTCATCGCTGTAAAAGAGATGGAGCAAATACTTCTGGAAGCCATTTCCAAATTTATGAAGGAAAGGAAGGTGATTGGAAATAGTCAGCATTAATTTATGGAGGGGAAACCATGCCCAATCAATCTGATAGCCTTCTACAATGAGATGACAAGGGGAACCATAGCATCATTTGGGTTGCAAGGGACCTTTAAAGATCACCTAGTCCAACCCCCCTGCCATGGGCAGGGACATCTTTCACCAGATCAGGCTGCTCAAAGCCCTGTCCAACCTGACCTTGAACACAAGGAAAGCAGGGGATGTTGCTTATCTCGACTTTAGTAATACTTTTCACACTGTCTCCCGGAACATCCTCATAGAGAAACTGATGAAGTGTGAGCTTGCTAAGTGGATAGCGAGGTGCACTGAAAATTGGCCAAACTGTTGGTCTCACAGGGTTGTGATCAGTGGCATGAAGTCCAGCTGGAGGCAGGTCACTAGTGGAGTATTCCATGGGTCAATACTGGAGCCAAGACTGTTTAACTTCTTCATTAATGACCTAGATGATGGGATAGAGAGCAACTTTGCCAGTGATACAAAACTGGGAGGGGTGGTTGATACACCAGATGGTTGTGCAGCCATTCAGAGGGATCTCAACACCCCATAGAAATGGGCAAACAGAAACTTAATGAGGCTCAACAAAGGGAAATTCAAAGTGCTGTGACTGGGCGGGAGTAACCCCAGGCATCAGCACATGCTGAGAGCCAGCAAGCTGGAAGACAGCTCTGCAGAGGAGGACACGAGGATCCTGGTGGATAACAACATGAACGTGAACCAGCAATGCACCCTTGTGGCAAAGGTCAACAGCATCCTGGGCTGCATTAAGAACAGTGTTGCCAGCAAGGCCGAGGAGGTGGTCCTTCTCTATTCAGAAGAAGTGAGACCATGCCTGGAGTGCTGTGTCCAATTCTGGGCTCCCCAGTATTGGTTCCCCATCCCACAGACATGGGCATACTGGGGCAAAAACCAACAAAGGGCTACTAGATGTTTAAGGGACTAGAGTATCTGTCATATGAGGACAGGCCGAGAGAGCTCGATGGCTCAGGGAGATCTTATCCATGCATACAAATGCCTGATAGGAGGGAATGAAAAACAAGGCTCTTCTCAGTGGTATCTAATGAAAGGACAAGAGGCAATGGACATAAACTGAAATGGATTTTCCTTTTTTTTATTATTTTTTATTTTTATTGTGAGAGTGATCGAAAACCAGAATAGGCTTCCCACTGGAGAGATCCAAAACCTGACTGGACACGGTTCTGGGCAACCTGCTCTAGCTGACCCTGCTTTAAGTAGGGCCATTGAACTAGACTATCTCTAGAGGCCCCTCCTAGCCTCTGTGATTCAGCGAAATCTCCTTCCACCAGATATCAAATAACTTCAAGAGCGTGCATGACAGCTTGTACCATGACAGCGCTGGAACAAGACCCAAACTGCACAATTTCTTAACGTGGGAAGTCAAGATGATCCACTCTCTGGATCTTATCAGCTCTTTTCTTCAGATGCAATCACATATTATTTAACAGTAGCGACAACAGCAAAACAAATATTTTGATCATGGCTTCTCTAGGATTAATATGTAATTTGCAGCATCTTGAAAAACAAAGGCACA
This sequence comes from Ciconia boyciana, assembly GCF_034638445.1. NCBI lineage: Eukaryota > Metazoa > Chordata > Aves > Ciconiiformes > Ciconiidae > Ciconia > Ciconia boyciana. The sequence goes on along the minus strand of NC_132938.1, from coordinate 4,556,693 downwards.
ATCATTTTGGTTTATGGATACAGAATTGGAATCCTGTTTAAAAGAAGTTACTCTCTTCAAACAATTTTCTTATGATACATGACTAATTTGGTGCGGCAATAATTGTGTTTCCTTTGCCCAAGACACACATACACACTCCTGCTGCATTCGCTGTACCAAGTCTGGCGGGCATTTCCCCCTATGGTAAACTGGTTTTCTATAAGCTGGTAAAAACCTAACCAGACAAAAAAATACCTATTTTCTACTTGCTCATCAAAATGAACTGTCCTCTCTTACATCAGACAAAACGCCAAAGCCAACATGTTGAAAAATAATTGGAAAATGTATAGTATTTAAGTAACAAACAATGATTTTGATTTCATGCAGTTTACAAAAAAAAAACCCTGTAGAGATAGATGCATTTCATTTACACACATGAAAAGCTGTCAATTTTTATACACCATTTGCTATGGAAATCATTGCTTGGACTTATCATGGGTAAAGAAGATACCTTCTGATCCATGTCTTTGAAAAAGTAATTCCTATTTTAGCCTAGTGCAAGTTGCTGGGGACGGCATACAGGAAAAAAGAGTAAAGGGATGGCTGAGAGGTACCAATGTTGATTACTGGCACATTTTTTTGGTAGACGTGCATAAACATGCTGTGTTGAGCTAGTAGAACTTTTAGAATCATAAGCAGACAAAGTTAGGCATCTACCTATTAAGAAAGCAAGCTCTTAATGGTTAATACACTGAGGAAAAGCCATTTTTCCCAAGTCTTGAAGTCTTTATTAAGAGGTAGAAGACGGTGGGCACAAAGCAGCAATCTAGAGAACAGCTATGATCAGTAGGGGATGCTGACAATACTCCAAGCACCTGGAAATAATTAAGGAAACAATGACAGCTTGAGTGTATGTACCATTCCTGAGCAGTTCTCAAATGGAAGAAATTAATAAAGCTACGGTCTAATTAATCCATCTCTTTTAGAGTTTGTCTTTTGTTCTACATGTCCAAGACTAAAAAGACCGTGACAACTGATCCATGACCTAATTAAAGTATTTTAGAGTGCTCTCCTTGTAATTATAGCAAAAGCATTGTTATGAAGCTATTCTAAATTAAAATAATGTATAGACCCAAACTGAGTTGCAGATTCCATAGAGAACAGCGTTTATGATACTAAATGATAATATGATAGATTTGAATAACCCATAATTGCTAATAGGGTATATTTAAATAACGTAAGTAGGTTTTTAATCCTTTCCTCATGGATGCTGTCTTGTTATTAAAATAAGCAAAACCAAACCCTTCAGGACGCAAAGATCTGCAATTTTATCCCCTTTGGACTTGCCTAGAAACTCACCAAACAGAGTAAGACCACTTACTGTCCATCCCAGTACACTTGCCAACTGTCAGGTTTCTCATTCAGATTCAGGAATGATGGACTAAATCTGGTCTTTGATGGTTGGTTTCTCACTATCTATATCCCTCCTACCTTAATAATCATATTGATTATTTACCTCATATCTTAAAATTTCATATTTTGTTTACAGTACTTTAAAATCCATTCTCCGTAACTGAAAATAGCTCATTTCAGTAGTAATCTCCATTTGACATTGTATAATCGTTTGTGAAAATTTGGGAGGTAATTTGTAGAGTATTTTCATACTGAAGAATGCTGTATACTTACTAAATATAAATATGCATTAAAATTGCTATTCAGAATTCCCAAAGGTTCACACGAATGGCTGTTAAATCTTCATCTCCCCTTCCTTAATATTTTTCTTCTAAATCTTTACTGCTATGTCCCCTAAACTCAGTTCCCCTTTCACTTGCAGTTGGGATTTTGTTCTCCGTCTGTGGAAGAATGAGCACTGTTCTCATCGTATTAATAGATTTCAAGGCCGGAAAAGGCCATATATGATCTAGCCTGATCTTTTCCCATTACATTTCAGCTACCAGAGCTGCATCTCTCTGGAATTGATTATACAGACAATCTAGTTCACTTAAATTTGACTTACTTTACATTTGACATTTAGATGAAGTGATGGAAGATGAATCACTATGTATTTTAAAGCACAATGGATATCTTTAAAGCTAGTATGTATTTTAGATTCAATATTCGCATTTAGATCCAATAGCACACCATCTCATTCACTCCATAGACCATTAAAATGTATAATTTTAATTAACCCAACTACTTGTTTCCTAAGGGATAGTAAAATACCAAGCACACAGAACTTTAAGATATTTAGCCACATATCTATGACAATCTAAAACAATTATTTCACAAATGTTACATTTTAGAAAGAACTTTTCTAATTAATAGTCAGATTAATAGTGCATTTGAAACATCACTGATACACTTAAGTACAATAAAACATTAATTAAATTTCAATTCAGAAGTAAATTGTTTTGGATGTGAGAATACATTACCATTTCTAATCCCTCTTTTTCCACAGCTCTCAGCTACTCCACAGTTTAACATCCTTCAGGGATAAACTAAACTGATTAGCCTTCACTGAACTAGAGAGTTCATGAACATCACCACGAACATTTTAGATGTTCAACATTGTGGTTGCTGCTAGGGAACAGGAAAACACACTGGACCTCTTAAGATATCAATAAACACAGAAGGAAATTTAAAATTCAAACTCAACTGAATTATAATGTGGCTTTATTTGTAACCTGGCAAAAGTCACGCAGCTGAACTTCAATGTTCTACAGAAGACAAGGAAAATGCTTCTTTTTATCTCAAAGTAGCACCTGTGTTGCCAAATTGGCTCTCTCCTTGCTTTGTTCCAGTGGCCCGATAAACCTGATTGTCCAAGGCTATACACAAGCTCGTTTGCTCTCACACTCCGGCCGGGAGGGAACCCAAAAATATCTTTTCCAAGGAAACCTGGGTGTGCTTGTTTGGGTAGTTCAGATACTGAAAGCGGCAGGACTGTCTTTCAACAAGCAGTATGAAGCAGAACAGATTTCTGCCATGCAGCAAGATACTGGGGTGCATGATTCAGAACTGCAGAAGCCTGTTGTTTCTTTGTTCAGCTAGTAGTTTTTCCACAACTTCTAAAGATTTGAGATCGCTAATTAAAAACAAGAAGTGTTTCCTTCTTTACCAGATAGCCGCAGAACTGAGACAAGAAGCACATTCAAAATGGGTAGAATATTTAATCACATAAACAAGACAAAACTATTCAAATAACTATAGTGGCAATTGCTAGGAAAAGTTGCCGTCTTTTTGGTGAACTGCGCATAGTAAATTTTTTAAAACAATTATTGTAAAAAAGGACTAAAATGAATGTAACTGACAAAGAAAAATCTTTTCCTTTGAGTCCTAGCAATTAAAGTCTTGAATTTAATCATTTAATGGGTTTCTGCATAACAATTTATGAATTGTGAAGAGAATTGTGATTAATAAATTTGAGTGAAACGTATCAGGTATACAAAGGAACAACATTTGAAAAGCACACACGACTTTCTAACAGGCATAGAAAAGAAAGTGCTCTAAGAAAACTACTGCGGCATTCTCCATTAGGCAGACCAGTTCCATCATTCTGGATATTACTTTCATTCTGGGGCTTGAAGAGGCTTACAAATACTGTATAGCCAAGCAAGTTAGTGGGTAGATGATATCTATGCCCTGGGCACTGTGAACTAAGTTCAAAATCATAATTAGAATCAGCTCCACCATTCTTTATTATCACATTAAAAAATTGCCCAGTGAAAAGTTTAGTTGAAATTGATATTTTTTGAGATAAACTTCAGTTTCAAAGGGTTGATATTTTCCAGCAAGCCGTGTTTTCCTAACTAAATTTATCAAAAATTCCCACTGAGCTCTGAGAACGGAAGGAGCAGCAAGTTACTAATGTCAACTCATGGGAAGTACTTTGAGGAGGTGGGTAGGATTGCTGATGAGATTGCTCAGTGTAGTGGATTGATCAGCTCACTAGATGTTTTAAGGGGTCAGTTTTGCATTGATTTATATCCCTGATAACTTATGCTTTTTCTTATACTTAGTTCCTATTTGTGAATGACTTGACAGAAGCAGTAAGAGAAGCAGGGACCACCAGGCTCTGAACAGAGAATGCTTCCAAGCACACTGTAGCCTGGGGATTAATATAGCAAGAGGTATTGCTGCCAGCCGATCACCCAGCTTTGTGATGAGCCTGAGATGAAGGAAATGGGCAGATTATGAAAATGATAGAGGCATACAGCATATTCTTCACATCGTTATTAAAAATCTGGGGAACAAACACGGCTAAAAGGAAAAAAAGCCTTTCCGCAACACCCTGACTGAGATTAAGAGAACAGGCATGTTACACGTTGGACAATTTAGGGGTTTGTGGTCAAGACAGAAAAATAACAGGAAAAATTTAAATACAAAAAATTGAAAAAGGTACTCCAGTATGAGATAGCATGAGAAAGGAGAAAAGCAGACCAAGGAGAGTCACCAGCACAGGGAAAGTCTATGGTATAGGCTTACAATAAGAAAAGATAAGAGAAAGAAGACATCAAAGAATACAAAGGAGAGCACTTGCAGGTTTACATAGAGCAAGCCATAGAAGGCACAATAGCACTTTTAAAGAATTAAGTTATTTCATTTCTACTATCTGTTCACACGTTCTGCACACATTATTGACAGTAACCTATAATTGAGACCCTATGCAGTTATTTTTACACCATAAAAGAACTTGTCAAGGATTTCTGAAATCATGCCCAAAGCATCAATCTACATGAAAACTAAGCCTATCTTTCCAAAATTGGGAATTACATTAAAAAAATAACTTTCACAGACTATAATGATCTTTCACCTAAACTTGACTTGGAAACATTTTAATACCCTCACACTTCATTGCCAGTTTCAATCGGAACTCATATATCATACAGGTGTTAATACAGCACAGCCCCTTATATAACTACACACGATGCATGAATGTTTCAAAACTGCAAGAGCTTCTGTGCCGAGAGATAAAGAGATACCTGAACTCCTTACTGTGAAATTACACTCTGGTGCAGGGATCAAAACACAAAGCCGATCTAGGGACCTCCACCAACACACAGAAAGGCAGATCAGTATGTTTTGTATAATAAAAGGTTCATAAACAATGCATGATTATCGTTAGCTTTTTAACGAGAACAGAAAAAAACAATCAGTAGTGAGAACTGCAAGTATAGTTGTCACCATGGAAGCATATTAAGAAACATGAGAAGTGTAAAAACTGTGCTTAACTATCAGGAATAGTCATCAGCTGTCTCTATTCAATGCACTTGTCAGCAGGTGTATTAGTCCACATAGATTTCTATGCTACCTTAGCTAGAGCATCTCTGCTCCTTCAACTAGCATATTTAGAGCTAATTGAGTATTTCTAAATCACATTGAATTGAAAAAAAAAAACCAAAACAAAACAGCGAAGCCAGCGAAGCCTCCAAGGTAAGTTTGCAGATGAAGCATCACGATCACTTCGAGCTAATATTCATTCGATTCATCACGATCATTTCGAGGGCTGTGGTAGCCCTCTCTCTCCGTGCCCCCCCCCCCTTTTTTTTTTCCTCCCTCCCTTCCCTGCGTGGTTTTGCCGCAGTTTAGCCAATCCAGCAACGGTCTCCCGACGCAGTCATCTGTCTCAGAGCTCCTTGCTTCAGAGGCTTCGCTGAAAAAAGGAAGACACCCTCAGTAAGTTTGCAGATGACACCAAGTTGTGTGGGAGTGTTGATCTGCTTGAGGGTAGGAAGGCTCTGCAGAGGGACCTGGACAGGCTGGATCGATGGGCTGAGGTCAATTGTATGAGGTTTAACAAGGCCAAGTGCTGGGTCCTGCACTTGGGCCACAGCAACCCCATGCAACGCTACAGGCTTGGGGAAGAGTGGCTGGAAAGCTGCCAGGCAGAAAAAGACCTGGGGGTGTTGGTCGACAGCCGGCTGAATATGAGCCAGCACTGTGCCCAGGTGGCCAAGAAAGCCAATGGCATCCTGGCTTGTATCAGAAATAGCGTGGCCAGCAGGACTAGGGAAGTGATCGTGCCCCTGTACTGGGCACTGGTGAGGCCGCACCTCGAATGCTGTGTTCAGTGTTGGGCCCCTCACTACAAGAGAGACATTGAGGGGCTGGAGCGTGTCCAGAGAAGGGCAACGGAGCTGGGGAAGGGTCTGGAGCACAAGGCTGATGGGGAGCGGCTGAGGGACCTGGGGTTGTTCAGCCTGGAGAAAAGGAGGCTGAGGGGAGACCTTATCGCTCTCTACAACTACCTGAAAGAAGGGTGTAGTGAGGTGGGGGTTGGTCTCTTCTTCCAGGTAACAAGTGATAGATCAAGAGGAAATGGCCTCAAGTTGCTCCAGGGGAGGTTTAGACTGGATATTAGGAAATTTTACTTCACTGAAAGGGTTCTCAAGCATTGGAAGAGGCTGTCCAGGGAAGTGGTGGAGTCCCCATCCCTGGAGGTATTTAAAAGACACTTGGATGAGGTGCTTAGGGACATGGTGTAGTGGTGGTCTTGGCAGTGTTAGGTTTACAGTTGGACTTGACAATCTTAAAGGTCTTTTCCAACCTATACAATTCTGTGATTCTGTGATTCTGTGAAAAAAAAACAAACCAAAACAAAAAACCCAAATCGCACATCTATAGTCTTCGCTGAGACAAAGGCAGAAAAAGGAGATTGGATTCGTCAGGAAAATCATTGCCGTAGTGCAGAAAGAAAAGGGAAACGGGGAAAAGAAAGTGCAAATAAAGACAAATTAAGAAAGAAAATACAAAGTCTGTCCTACCATGCAACCTCAAGGTATCCTTTGGATAGAATTAAAAACGGGCCAAAATGATTTTGTAAGTACTGTGTATGGTCCTTGCGCTCAACCAGATCACGTTGTATGCAGGAACACAGGACTGGAAGGATTCCTAGATCATCACGTCTAGCTACTTGTTTCCACCTGCTCTCAGAGTATACAGTCTTCCAGTATTCATCATAAACAGACAGATTTATTCTACAGCTCCCTCACCAACTTCTGCCTCTGTTATTGCTAGGTCTTGGTTATTCCAGAACTTCATTCCTCTGACTTTGAAACTTTCTTTTAATTTCCCAGCATATAGTATTCATGAGGAATTTATACCTATTTCTTTTCGTTTCAATGTTATGCTATGAATTCAACACAATTTCTGTCATGCCCAGGTATCTATCAAGGACAGTCCTAATGCTCGAGCAGTAATTTTTTCTATTAGCTATACAGACTCAGAACAAATAGAAAGAGGGCTTTTCTGCAAGGAAAGCATTCTCGAAGGTAGAAGCAATAGGGAAGGAGCACAATACAAGACAAATGAGAGGAGAAAATGGAAACTGCTTCAATCAGTGGGAAATATATTAAGATTAACTGAACAGTATCTCAATTCAGGCACATGTTTGTGGACAATCATATCTAGCAAGTTAGCCATAAAATAACAGCATGATCAAAGTAATAAAATTAAGAGTGATTTAAAACAATAAGGTCCAGAAGAAACAGGTGAAAGGAAGACAGGGTTGATATATTTTTGTGAAGACAAGCAACATATGTTTTGTCAAATACTGTAGAAACCACGTAATAATATAAACAGTATATAAACTGAATTATCTGCAATTAAAACACACGAAAAAAAGCCAAGCACAGATCTGAAAGTCAAATTTGGAACAATTATGGATGAATGCGATTTGCAAACATCACAAATCAAAATCAGTGGAGAGTCTAGACTTTTATTTTTAGTAGTTATAAAAATAATTCTAAATTCCATAGGCACTATAGAATGGTCTCCTTTTCCAGTTTTCATATATAAAGAGAAGCCATAAGATCTTGCAGACCTACAGTTTAAAAAGTATTTGTCTCTGATAAAGGGATTAAAACTGAGAGAAAATGAGATAGCTGGCAATCAGAATACTATAATTTAACACTCTTCAGAGGAAAGCAGCTCATGTTATTTGATTATAACGTTTATATTCTCTCACTCTATAAAGTATTGCTCAGAATACTGCCCTTTGTATATGCGAAGAGTGTACTCCCGACGTGTTCAAAATGGTAAATGGAAAAACAATAAATTAAAGTCTTTTATACATTGACTAAGCACCTTTTAGGATTCAGACGTTAGGAAGTGTATTTCAAATTTTCATGCTTTCATTTTTATTACTTCTCTCATGGACCACGACTTTCTGAAACCATATCCAAAATTAAAGCCCAATCTGTATGGGAGAAAGATGCTTCCTCACAACTACTTTTAAAGTTGGATGACTGCCATGGAAAATCTAGTCAAAACTAAAGAACACAGAAGGAAACATACTTTAGGCAAGGAGGAGGACCGAGGAGGGTGCAAGGAAGACTCACAGATAAAGTTTATTGCTCCAAGGACTGCTTATGTCTTTCTCATTAAATGTGACTGGGTCAGTAGCAGAAATAACCCTGGTAACACGGATCAGAACCCAAGGTTCCCACTTTTTTAGGTGAATTACAGCAGTATTTACAATTACATTTGGAACAAAGAAAACCTTGCTTTTTTAAATTGAAAATATATTTTACCACCTCATTTACAACACTTACTCAACAGAACGAAAATATTTTGTGTATGTTTGTGAGTAACTTTTTTTCTGTGTAATCGTTACTAAATCACTCTTGAAATTTTCCAGTTAGAGTTTTTGAAAGTTTGGAAATAACCCTGTTTTCATCATTCAGCACAGGGAAGGGAGCAGGACTGGAGAGGCGAAGGTAACAGGGCAGGATAATGGTGGCAGTGCAGAAGGAAGCCTGTCTTTCCCTTTGGGTGAAGGCTGGCTTTGTAACACATCCCATACTGTCCACCAGCTCTTCATTTGAAGCAATGCGACTGAAGCATAAGGGAATAACCAAATCTCAAGCTCATCTCCTTGACTTTCTCCCTTGGATGGACTACTTCCCAATTTACGTCTCCAAGACAATGTCTCTGCACCGTTCCAGATCACCCTCCCACCCAGTCTCCCTAACCCTATCCATCGCTACGTTAGACAGCTGGTGAAGCTCATGTTACCTTTGCTCTGTTAAAAACTTCCATCACTGGTGATGGAAGTTTTAGAGGGCACCTACACACAGTCATCTGAGGTCACTCCATTGCCAAGCTGAAAGGAATCTCCTGCCAAATACTTTCAATCCGACTGAGGCTGTAAAATAACTGATTTTCCAGTTCAAAAGGTGAATCAAACTTTTCCTTTTTTTTTTTTTTTTTAAATGTTGGGTTGAACACAAAGAAATTCAGTTCAGAATTTCTGCCCAATGAATCAATAGTGATTTCAAGCACACAGCTGTGATCCAGATGATGTTTCACTAGCACACAAATTAGAACAGCTTCAAAAGGGGAGGCCGAGATGCTCATCCCATGGTGCTCTACAGCTTTACAGTAACAGCTTTCTTCTTAGGGGTCAGAGACTTCAATTCAAATCTCTATATTGAATTACGCACACAGAGGACTTAAATACAGATTTCATGCATGCCGGAAAATCTTCTTGCAGAACATTGTTCATGGTTATCTCAAAACTTAATTGAAAAGGCTGTACATTTAATACTGCTGGGGATTACTGACTGCGGACTAAGCCTACCCCGTTTTGGAATTACTTCTGGAAGACAGAACAGGGCAAGATAACTGCCTGTGGTACCTCTTCCAATTTGTAAGACCCTACTTTTTTTTGTTTTTTTTGTTTTTTTTTTTCCCCAATCCTAGTGAAACTATTTTCCAAATTTGACCTGAATTCAGAAATTTCATGCATACATACTACACTGTGATACCACTGTGACACACTGTGACTCCACTGTGGTGGAGTAAAATATTTACTGAAAAATATGCCCTAGTTACAATCCCTTGATAGATTTTTTTCTTTTTTTAAACTGGTGTGGTATATTTCCGCAATCCTTTCTCAAATAAAACCTTTCTTAACAGAAATATTGCTTCTAAAGGAAGAAATAGTAATTTTAGGACCAGATTTTGGAATTCAAGTCAAATATTTCTGGAAGAAACACTATTTCTATAACTTTCAATTTGTGACTAAAATTTAATTTTTGACAACCGTCAGAAGTCGACATTCTAAAGCAATTTCATTCTTCCCTGCTATAGAGTCACGATAGTAATAGAATCTTCCAGAAAGACAATATAAATAAATATAGTATGAAAAAGGAAAAATCGCCTAATATATTCATTTATATTATTTTTCAAATATATATCACTGTGCTTTTGTAAAATCTGTCTCAGACTGTCATATTTGGGCAATATATCAAACATCAACCACCCTTTATAACAAACATTCCTCAGAGATGTAAGCTGCTTTCATGAATTTCAACTAACATGAGCTTAAACAAAATATTGAAAAGTGAAATACTAGAAAAGCTCCAGCCAAGGCTGTAACAGAAATAAATCTTTTGAAAATGGTGCAGGGAATAAGTACAGGCTCTGAGTCCTCAGCTGGCTTTACCAAGAACCAGTATCATCACCAGTTCAAGACCTCCCCAACTGCCTGAACCATTAAGGATGTGTACAGAAAATCACGCATTCCATTTTTCTCTATTTTTAGCTTCCTGCTCAAGGATACAGGACTCACTACGGGATGCAGGGGAAGAACATTTTAGGACTGCACAAGACTTGTAATGGGATGTTTAGGGGAGGAACTGAAGGTGGGGAAAAGGAAGGACCGAGACGATTTGGGGAGGAACAAGCCCAGGAAAATGGAGGGATAAGAGGATAAAAGGGGCGAGTCGCGTGTAAACAAATTGCTGGTCAATGCACTTGTCTGGCCATGCCTTGAGCCAGATTTTCTGATTTCCAGCTGCTGGAGAGACCACAGCATCTGGAGGTCGACTGAGACATCTGCTTCCATGTGTTTGTCTCTGTGTGTCCTTGGGAGCGGGGCAGCTGAGGAGACCAGGATCCAGGGGCCAGCTATGGGATAGACTGAGAAGCTAAACCCAGCTACTGACGGGATCTACATTATACATATGAACATAGGTATTTCACACTAACGGACCTGCAATCCTAATCAGCCAGAGGCGGGAAGAGGATAAGACACTTGGTGCCATTGAGTTTGTTTCACAGAATCACAGAATGGTTTGGGTCGGAAGGGACCTTTAAAGGCCATCTAGTCCAACCCCCTGCAATGAGCAGGGACATCTTCCACCAGATCAGGTTGCTCAGAGCCCCGTCCAACCTGAACTTGAATATTTCCAAGGATGGGGCATCTACCACCTCTCTGGGCAACCTGCTCCAATGTTTCATAGAATCATAGAAGAGTGATTGCTGAGTGTCTGATGTGTGTGGTCAGCTGTGTATATAAGCGTATATGAGTTGTACATGCGTGTTTGTGTGTATGTGCCTACTGGCAATACATGCTCAGCCTCGCTACTGCTTGGACCTGGGGCCATGGAGCTGCAGCAGCCTCGCTACTGGAATTGGGAACCCCTGACACTCCTTATCTGTATAACAGCTCTTTGAGATTCTGTACAATGTCTGCTCTTTCATCAGAAGTGGTTTAAATCATTTTAGAAAAGGAACTTGAATGTCTTTCAGAAGCTAAATTCTCTGAGAGCTGAAAGATAATTAATGGATTTGAAAAGGGTCTGAAAGAGCTAGCATTAGAGTATTTGCATAAAATGACATTTAGCATGCCATATTTCTTAGGATGAGCACTGCAAAAAATGAATAACAATTGAAGTCACTTCCAAATGTAACAAGTAATTTAAAATAGATTATGAATATTTTTGAATAACAAGATAAGAGTTTTTGGGCCATAGCTTCAGTGACTTGCTGAATGTAAGAGTTCAAATCTTCATGCTCAAAGCTTCCTGTTGGACAGGCGTGAGCCATTGGAGAGACTGGAAAAAAGCAAGTTGCCTATAGCATAGATGTTATGGACAAAATAGAGAATATGCTTATTATATACACAGGTTCTTTCAGAAGTGTAGACCAAGACTCATTCTCCCACTAAGCAGGACTGACCACAAGCCACACTTCATCTTTCAGAATTGGACAGACAGTCCAGTTTGTCTAAAATAACTCCTTTTCAGTAATTTCTTTCTACACACACACTTTTTCCTCTATCTAGAAATAGTGGTCACTAACTTCTATAAGCATAAAAAAAAAAAAAAAAAAAGAAAAGTTCTCATACACTTCAGTGATAAGTATTCTAAATAAATGTAGGGGGAACATAGGTTTAAGTGAAAAGACCAGATAATTTTTTTTCTAAAAATATATCTCTAGCCCCTAACCTCGGTAAGAACAAATAGCTTAGGTTATGTAGACAAATTCTAAGTGATAAAATATTAGTATCAGGGGGTTTTGGTTTTGTTTTTTTTTTAAAGAATTCATTAGTCCTCCTTCATACTTGCCAGATTCAAACCCAATATCCTACAGTTCATTCACTCAACTCAGACTTTGGGAATAACAATCAGCCAGAAATACTCAGAAAAATGCCAAAAAAGCCCCTAAGCAATCAGTGCTTAGTTTTTACCACAGGAGAAGCCTTTAAATACCTTCGATTGTAGATCAACCCTTCATTTTGAATTCTGTCGCTGGGACTCAGAGTTGAAAATGGATGCAGAAATCAGACAATACTTCATCATTTGCTTTCTCTATAAAAAGAATTGCCTCCTCTCCCACGTCAAGTGATAGTTATATTGTGACAAGTCTTTTAATGGCTTCTACAGAAACACCACAGAAATACCTTATGAAGTAATTCCACTTCCATATATTTTATAAACTAGGAAAAATGCTGAAGAACTAGCAGAGACAGAGAGAGCAAACCTACATCCATTAGTTGAATTCTTCTTAACCAAATGAACCAAAGTGTAATGTATTCAGCTAAGGGTTTTTTTATATATTTTAAATGTAATTTTAAGTGTTAAACCCAAACTATTCCAGGAAAGCTTTTAGATACTAATGGGTACAAACCTTTTTTTTCTTTTTTTTTTTTTGTTTGGCTTTTTTTTTTTGTAATCAGGACAGCAGAGAGAGTAGATTGGGTAAATCAGGGCTCCTGGAAAGTCTGTTGCAGATGACTCTGCTAAGCGAGTACATTTGAGGTATCAGTGTAACATGCTATGTAAGAACATGTTCACACCCTGAACTTAAATGTAAATAAGACAGGTTTACTAGGAATGCTTTCAGTGTAAAAAAGGAAGGAAATTTAGGGGAAGAAGGGACCAAATGGATAAAAATAAGTACAATCAGAAGGATGGGCTAATAGAACAGTGTGAAGCAGGTATCCAGGGTCAGAGGAGAATTCAGAGAGGAGTGTAATCTACTGGTAGAGAAACCAAGGACAACAAACAAGGTACCTTAAGTTTGTCAAATAAAGGGGGAAAAAGAGATCACGAAAAAGACATTTGATTTTTTTTTTCTACTTTGCATTACAAAACCATGACTGAACATGAGAGACAAGGAGAAGGACCTTACGTGAATACAGCACTAGGGTATGAGAAGGAGACGGCAGTAAGAAGTGTTAACAGGGCATGGGAGATCTAAAGAGATGATGAGATAGGGGAAATTTCAGGCCCTGAATTGCAAGAAAGACAAAATAAGTGTATGACCACTTGAAGGTAGCAAAGAAAAGGAGAGGGAAACAGAGGAGTATAGAGGAGAGCAGCACAGACTCCGTGGGAAACAGAGATGGCTGCTAAGAGTTCTCTTTAATGTAGTTGAAAAAGAAAACTGATTGCATTAGAGGGCAGAAACCAAAAATCTAAAGAGAGTGGAAAAGTTTTAAGGAAGGCAAAATCTGAGCAGGGATTTTCTGCTTCAGTCGGGAAAGTCAAGACCTCCAGGAAGCAAGTCTTAAAGACTTGGGATAACGTGGCAGTGCGAGGACTGGGTTTTAGGAAGGAACTGTTGCTCTAACCAGGTCTAACTGAAAGAAAATTGTACAATCAGGAAAGGCCTCTGAAAATACAAATTGCCAGCTGAACTGGGGTACTGTTTTAAGACTCAAAGAATGCTGTGCATTTGGCTAAGAGTTCGGCAGTCTCCAGGAACACAAAACTGAGACAGTTGTACATGATGGTGTATGTGCCATTACAAATATCAGGACAGAATCTGTCTCTCTCCATGTCATACTGCTGTCATTGAAATCAGAAGAGCTTAAATGAGCTTAAATAGCATTATAAAGTATTATAAAAAACCAACATGCAACTTGTGTATGTTCTATGCATTTGGAGTTTGCTCCCACCACCTAAGGTATGCAGATTCCCTGCTTTTCTCCCAAGGTAACTGAAGACAGGAGGGAACAGTAAGGATGAAGACTTTTCACAGGGCTTAGTTTAAAATCTCAATTTAAAAAGTTTTAAAAACTAGGTAGTTAAAAGCATTAAAGCATTAAAAATATTACTTTTTAGTATATGCCATCACAGAAAAAAAAAGTTACCAAGAAAGTTAGAGTCATTTTTGTGTGTCAGATATCAATACATACTTTAATGCTTACTGACAGTCATGAAGTACATGGATCACATCATATTCTTTTTATGCGACATGCATAAATCTGCAGAATAAAAAATTAAGTCTACCTCAAGTTTACACTGTCTTCAAACACAAAAAACATCATCAGCTATTTTCTGTCTCTTTATTGAAGTATAAATTTCAGATTATGGTGCAAAGTTGTATCTACCCTGCTTGAAAAGCAAAAATTTAAAAGACAACAACCAGCTGCTAGACTAAATCATGTTTTTAATGGAAGTTCTAGCTATATGCCAGAAAACTTCTAGGACAATTATATTAAAAGCAGGCAGTCACTAGCACATACTTACAAGATAGACATTGCCAAAGTCATTTAATAGATAGAATAAATTTACATAAATATAATCGATTTCCTTGTCTTGCTTTCCTTGGCACCCCAGACTGTTTCGTAATAAATTTAATCAGGCCTGAGCCCAATGGACCAGCAGTTCTTTGTAGATTTTTGTGTGAATCACAACCTGAATGTCTCCTCCACAGGGAATTTCCTTCTTCTCTAATGATCAATAAAAGACCAGCTGCATTTAGACACCTATGCTATGAGAACATATGCCTCTGTTCTCCTCCCCAGACTGTATTTCTTATTTCTGTGAGTTCTGCCTTCCCTTTCCCGCACTTCTCAGGCTTTGTAGTTTTCTTAGGGTTACTGTAACCAAAAAAATACACAAAAATCTCACTCCTACCAAAAATTCAATATGCAGAAGACTGTCTGATTTCCCTCACCTCTAATGCAAGACAACATGAACGACAAACATCAGCATTGCCCAGGTCTCATCTGTCCCCCATCTGGGAGATCTTTTACACAGCTCGGACAACATGAGAACAAATACCCATACAGCAAAGTATTCAATGGCATAGCAATCGGATAATTTCACTTAGAGGGTTTTGAACTAAAGCTTATTTTTGCTATTTTGTTATTTTTAAGACCTATGAGGCCAAAATATTCCTGTTATGGAATTATTATGGATTAATACATACACTCACAGATACACAGTTAGGAGCTTTATGCATAAAATATTTACCCCTTTTCATAACATTATGTGAAATAAAAAAAACCCACCACATTAAAAAAATCTATCTTTTGCTCTTGGTTGTTTTTTTAGCACTCAACTCTGTATATCAAAACTGTCGATCATGAGAGTTTCATACAGCTATCCAAATATATTTTACCCTTCACATTATTAAAGTAACAAGCATCTTAAAGCTATATATTCTCTCCATTCAGGTTCACTCCACGGTATTTTGCAAATGATACAGTACATTCGTTTCATACCTATCAATGGAAAGCAACTCTCTCCGGGATGAATTGCAACAACTGCCTATAGTAGCATATAATAGTATACAGCAATACAGGGCAAGAAATAAGGAGCACACCAGAGCCAGCTGTAACTGCAGGAGACGTTTTGAGGTTGACGGTGTAATTATCCAAGCTGGAATTTTGCCAGAAAACCAACTAGCAATACTCTGGCAAAACACAGCCTCAGTTCATTAATCCAGCTCTTTATGTCACTGAGCTAAACGTATCATTTCACATTGCACCAAGGCTGGTCTAGTTTACGCGGCTCGTGTGTGCTAATAATGGTGTTTGGTGTCTCCTGCTCTCCTCATTATGGACTCATGTTGTACAGACCCAAAAAAGCTGCTCCAGTTTTCTGACAGACTTTTTTCTAGCCTGCACTGTTGACAAAAGATGAATGTCTGCATCATTCTGCGTACTACTGTTTAAGATTTTTTTTCCTATCTGCTTCCTGCATCTTTTTTTTTTAAATATAGATTTAAAAAAAAAATAAAAGGCTTATTATCAATTAAAAAGTCAGAAATTCAATCAAGAAGAAAACCAAAAGTCTCCACACCACATCCTCTCAGATGCGTCTAGCTTTACAAAAGCAAAAAACTACAAAGAAATCACTGTTAACTAATACAATGAGAAAGAAAGATAATAAGAAGCTCTGATACCATGCTAATGCATGTGGTATATTTGCCTAGATCAGAGAGCATGCAACAGTTTAGGTCGATGACTCAGGAGAAGGCTCCCTGGGAGAAGCTAGCAAAACTCAGCCAGCATTGCAGCCCCAAAGGGAGAGAGCTATAAATTCAGAGGGAACAAGGGCACTGGCGTCAGCGCTGGAGATGCTGTAGTAGAATTTGACATAACAGAAAATAAGGAATGGAAGCAACGGGAAACTGAAGTAGCTGACAAATGAAACTGCATGCCAGAACAACCAGGCATCAGCATCGAAATTCTAAATTTAAACAAAAAAAAACCAAACAAAACCAACACGAACACACCCACCCCGAATACTGGCGTAACACTATACAGAGAGTATACAGCAAATACGCAACTTATTATGATGTACTGGCAATTCAATATTAAAAAACCACAACACATAGGAACAGGAAAACCGTGAAACTAAATGTATATGTCATGGATAGGAGGAAGAAATAGCCTCGGGATAGAACAGACTGGAATATTCACAAGTCAGTGTTTATGTATACAGGATTTTAACCCTGCCTGCTCCTATGATCCTTTGAGCCCAATTTTCACGAACTGAAAAAAACCATCATATTAGTGCTGGGGGCCTAACTCACTGAAAATTAGTATTTTATACCTGACCCTTTAAACTCCTTTCAAAAGTTCAGTTGGAGATCCACCAGTCTTGTTCTAAAACCCAGGACTGATGATACTGGCAGATGGTATCTTTAGCTTATGGCATTTACAATGAAAAAAACCTGAAAGGTACTTAATTCTGCTGCAATAAAGATAATTACAATCAAAGTCAATAAAAGGGAAAAGTTTTGTTATGAGCATATATTGAAAACATATTTTTCCCCTACCACACACGTAAATTTGAAAGCTTCTGACATACATTTTACCTTTTGAAGGAAAATTGTCAGATTATATCCATGATATTTCTAAAATTTCAAAGCCTTATCTGAAAGCAGTTTTCTTATAATACCAATTTAAACTTCAAATATTAAATCATGCAAAACCAGGTTTATTTCTGCCAGTAAGGAAAATGTTATTATCCCACACCTGAGTCCCATGCCCAGCCACGCAATTTTTTTGTAACATTGCGTATCTTGACACTTGCAGTATGCAGTATGCAAACTAGTGTTAATATTTATCTTGTTATCACCAACACCCAGAAAAAATCCTGGGTTTAATATTGCTATTATCTGTATATTTTCAGATTTTTATAACCTTTGTATATATTTCAATATATACTTGAAACCACAAGTAATTCTACAGTGCTGTACTATTTGATTTATAATTGTCAGATTGTTCAGAAATGTCTGCACCAGAATCCTAATTGTACATTTGCATCCACAGGCTTTAAACCACTGCTCACGTTTAGCAAAGTGAAAAATCACGTCATTCTGTTACACAGCAGAATAAAAAGCAAGTTGAAAATTAAACAATAAGCTTTGGCACTGGGCAGCGTGGCCGCTAAGTAATATTTGAGTTTACTATTTGGTGATAGAGCAGCTAAAAGGAAAAAAAAACCACATTTTTTTACCAAAGTTAGAACATTCTTTATACACATTGCCAAAGGTATAGCTATTTTAATACTTATATGCTGTATTACAGATATAATGTAACATAGGACACAGTTTTAATTATATTATCAGAGGAGCTGATACACTTGTTTTGGAAGAAATCTTGAAAAGCATCAAATAAAAGAGTTAGCCAGTTAAGCAGTTTGTTCCACCTACCTTGTTTGCGTACATCCTCTACAGCAGCAACCAATTCCTCCTTGAGATCCTGGCTCTCTTTAGCAATTTGATCTCCTTTTTCTAAAAAGTTTTGAGTGGCCTGCTCTACCGAAGCAGCCAACACATGAGCCTTCTTAGAGCGCCCTTTCTTTTTGCCAGATGGTCCTTTATTGCTTGTGTTAACAAGCGTTGTTACCTTTGGGAAAGAAAAACAAGTTTTTGTCAGTTTGAAGGATTCTTCAACTATTAAGAGCACAATAGATGGCCACCTAATTCAATACCCCCACTATTTTCTTTACCCTTGAAACCATGTAATGGTCACATGTATTGAATGAATAACAGTTAAAGTTTAAAATCCAAAGCATGGCAGCACGTACCTCAAAAAAGGTTTTTTCCTTTTAATGTCTATTTAGTCTGGGCTAAGCAAATTGCAGTCAAGGAGTGAAGGAGAAAGATAAGAAAGAGGTATGGAAGGGCATTGGTGCTAAAGCATCATTTTTGTCATTGTTTTGCATTTTAAAAAAATGAATAAGCCAATAAAATGAAAACCTAACACAGAATGGGTCAGAAACCATTCAAAAAGCAATCGTCCCTTGAGATAAGTCCTGTCAGTTACATTCAAGTGGTGATAAAAACATTGTGGCTGTTTCCCAGACATTAAGGAATGAATAGCTCCTGCTGCAAAGATTATACAGGTTAAAACTATTCAGTTTAGTATTGCTCCAGTATATTTATAATATCTTGGCAACAGCAGTGAAATGATCCCACTTTCTCCCCAGTATTTAAAAAGAAAGAAAATCTGCTTCCATGTTTGTAGAATCTCCTAAAGGAATTCCTTACTGAGCTGTCAATAAACTGATTAGAAACTTTAACCACAAAGCTTAACAATACAGCACAGTGTATACTACAGCCTTTTGCTGGACCAAAAATATCTTATATCACTCCAGCAGTAAAAGGCTGCCTTTCTGTAAAACAGGAGTACTGAATCGGATATCATTAGGTGTTAAATGCATGAAAAAATAGGAATGGATCCATAATGCTCAGGGCTGCAATTCACCCTAACCACCATACAAACCAGGGCAGTTGAAGTGACGTAT
This sequence comes from Ciconia boyciana, assembly GCF_034638445.1. Taxonomy (NCBI): domain Eukaryota; kingdom Metazoa; phylum Chordata; class Aves; order Ciconiiformes; family Ciconiidae; genus Ciconia; species Ciconia boyciana. The sequence continues at coordinate 4,537,434 of NC_132938.1, read as the reverse complement.
CGGTGTGCTAACCCAGAAATTTACTGTAAGGAAATAAAACTCTTTGCAATAAAGACAGTGCACTACAAAGGAAAAGCTTTCAAAACAAAGTATAAAAAATTCACTGCCAGCCCATCCCTATTACAAGGAGCATGGCAAGGTGTTTGGTACGGTTGTGACCAAAGAGCCTTGTGTCATGCTGTTTGTGCTACGGTTTTTTTGCTCTTTGAGCTAGTGGTTTTTTTTTCAAATCACATCTAAAAACTATAAACTATGGAAGAAGGAAGAAAAAAAAAAAAAAGAGATGATCAGGGCTTGAAAACACCATAAGCATATGCATGGAATTATTGGGTGAAAAAAATGTATTCCAGAGCTTGCTTTCAGGAAGGAGTCTGCCTGGCTACACGAAGGTAATATTCTTCCATCATGGTTTTTTTTTTCCACGATTTATATTTAGAAATAATATTTTCTTTACTAGTTTTCCCTTGAAATTATTCTTCATTAAATTTCCTGAAGATCTTCTTGTGGTTGATCATTGTCTCTTTAAGGATTTTAGAATTTTACAAATAAACAAACTAGGCTGCCTCTGGAACCTAACTCAGGTTCAGCAAATTGAATGGATTTGTCCAGCACATCATCAGGATGACTACAAAAAGCTTTCACATACAGCAGGCAATATAATTTTTTAAGCAGATGCTGAAATTCACATAGAAGACCCAAAGATGAAGAGAATAATGTCAGAACTTGATCTTAATTATTTGGACTTATTGAACAAACTAGAACTAGACTGCCAGAATAGTTCAGATAGTACAGAGAAGAAAAAGAGCTGAAGTAAAGAAAAGGTGGTCAATAACTTAAGTCAAAACAGACTGTTTCATAGATCTCTATTAGACAGATGCAGGGGTCTACAGCTAAAAAAAATGCTCGAAATAGCACAAACACAAAGAAGTTGCAGCTGGCAGAAGAACTGCTGAAGTCTGGTGAAGACACAGAAATTAGCTGGATTGCAGACTTCTTTTGGTACCCTAAAATTTTAGTTTCCCATTAAAAATCATCAAAAGCACTGTTACTGGATTGTAAGTCTGCAAGACTGTTCCTTCTGTGCACGATTCAACTATCAGGCGGGATTCTTTTCACCCAACTTGACCTACAAAAAAAATACCCATCTATCGTAAGGTCACCTACAAGTACTGAACTAATGCAGTCAATGAATGGGAATAGGGACCACAGCTGTGGTAGAATACGATAAATCTGTGCCTACAGATAGACAGCCAATGAGATACCACTGATGAGGAAGGGAACCTAGAAAATCAGATTGAGAACAATAGGTCTCTAAGACCTTAAATAGGTCTTAGATTGCTAAATTAAGTGAAATAAATCCTGAATAAATATTTTACCGTGATAATCTCCAAAATGGTGGTGGTATATATAAATATGTATTTTTATATATAGATATATATATAGTGTGTGTGTGTATGTTCTTTAACAAAATGTTGCTACATGTTGGATTGACTAGTACAACAATGGTCTCAGCAGAACCAACAAAGCAGTTTACGTACAGCCCTCATAACACAACAATGATCTCCAGGCAGTTTTAAATAAAACGTACTTAGACAGAAAAGTAAATATGCTGATGTCCTGGTTTTGGCTGGGACAGAGTTAATTTTCTTTATAGTGGCTGGTGTGGGGCTATGTTTTGGATTTGTGCTGAAAACAGCGTTGATAATACAGAGATGTTTTAGTTGTTGCTGCACCAGCCAAGGACTTTTCAGCTTCCCATGCTCTGCCAGGTGTAGAAGAAGCTGGGAGGGGACACAGCCAGGACAGTTGATCCAAACTGGCCCAAGGGCTATTCCATACCATATGGCGCCATGCTCAGTATAGAAAGCTGGGGAAGAAGAAGGAAGGGGGGATGTTTGGAGTGATGGCGTTTGTCTTCCCAAGTAACCACTACGCGTGATGGAGCCCTGCTTTCCCGGAGATGGCTGAACCCCTGCCTGCCCATGGGAAGGAGTGAAGGAATTCCTTGCTTTGCTTTGCTTGCGTGCACGGCTTTTGCTTCCCCTATTAAACTGTTTTTATCTCAACCCACGAGTTTTCTCACTTTTGCTCTTCCGATTCTCTCTCCCACCCCACCGGGGGGGAGCGAGCGAGCGGCTGCATGGTGCTCAGTTGCCGGCTGGGGCTAAACCACGACAGCTGATTTAATTTACACCAACTGCGCTGAGTGACAAGAGAGGCCTTCCTCCTAAAACTGATAAGTATGAGGCAAGTCCCGCAAAAATCCATTTCTTGAATGGGTAAGCATGTAATAAGCAAAGGAAAAATAGTAATTGATTGAACAGACATTAATTTTAATTGTGTGTGTTTTGTTTAATGGGGGCTGGCTGGTCATCAGTGATCACTATCATTTTTTTGCAAGAAAGCATAAAGATGAACACAAAATTCAGATTTTCTAACACAGTCAGAGTGAACTGCAGGTGTCTGTAACCCAGACTATGGAGAGTGGTTTGCTGAATTCCCAAGAAGGGACTAGTTAGGAGACGGGCACCTCATGCAGCAAGCTCTGAGGTGCCTGCAAAGCCACATCACAGGTGCAATTAAATCAAGAAGTGAGAAATAAATATTGATCTATTTTGGCCCATATATTGGGAGCTTTTTCTCTCCATACCTGTAATAAAACTAAGGAGTTTTCAAAATAACTTAATAGTACACTTTTACAACAGAAACAGACAAAAAAATATATCTATGTCCATTTTAAAAAGATAAAGGAACCCTTCTTGGGGGGAGAAAGAAAGCTGAGACTGGTTTGTTTTTAAAGAAAGTATGCTCACAGCCAGTATTTGTTTCAGCTTTAAATAGTGCTCTTCCCAGTACATTGGTATCTAATTATGGACACCTACAGAAATGCAAGCAATTCTAAACCACCATAAAACAGTAAGAAAAGTTTATCGGAACTTCCCAAAATATATTGAAATAATTATAAATTAAAATATTTAATAACATTTTCTTTAACACCTTTTAAACATAGGAAAATTGCTTTGTCCTATGCTGACTAATATGCAGAAATACAAACAAATCACTTAAAGGTGCCCACCAGTGCTCAACATCTTCTCAGTAGGGACTCTCTCTGTCAGTCTGTGTAGAGCATTGGTACATGCCTCCTAGATGTACCGAGGTCCTAGAGATGAAGAGGAACCAGCACTGACATAAAACCTGTGCTAATGCACTGAGCTGCTGCGACTCCAGAAGTAGCACAACGCACAGGGAATTCCTAATTGCCGCAGAAGACGGAGACTTTTGCTATCACTTCGGATAACAGACATGTAGAAAACAGCATCCCCAAAGTAAATAACCTTTTTTCAAAAGGAAATGCTGGTGTATTCATCTTGATCCCAATTCCCTCATAAAAGTTTTGCTGCTGTTTTGCTTATTTATTTAGTTTTGTTTCTAGCATTAAAAAATAAAAACCACAAAAAACACAAAAACCCCACAAAATCTCTAGCATGTCAAAAGCTCAGACTCAAATATAATCATGAAATCATATAGGACATGTGCTAGCAAGAGAGCACAAGCTCACAAATGGTGCTAGAGACATTGCTTGCCTATGTACCTCAATGACTTGTAAATTTGAAGCAAAGGCTTATACATTTTAAACAATGGAGATCTACCAAGATGAAATACATGAATAGCAACATCTCACTACTATCTCAACAACAGCAGTCAGATGCTAGTTTGTGGGGGTTTTTTTTATTATTTTATTTTGCTTACAAAGAGGTGACCTGGCACACACAGGTAAGAACATTCACATAAAAATGAAGGACAAATCTTGAGTTTAACTGGACACTCAGACCAGTTTTATATATATTTAAATTCCATTTAATACAATAAGAAGAAAGTGAATGAATGCCCCTTAAACTAAGTTGGTTACTATTCTCGATTTTTTTTTTTTTTTTTCAGGTATGTAGCTATTTTAAATTTAGTTCTGTAATCTGAAATTAGTACAATAATTAGGCTATATTGGGGACGCTCCTATCTGGAAATATTCATGGTCTTATATGAAATCCTAGTAGCCTGCTTTCTTGTTTCTAAATATTTGAAACAGATTTAAAAGTAAATGGAGACAGTTTATTTCCTGATTTTGCTGATAGAACCCACTTCAATAATTAAAATGACTGGTGACCGGACAATTTTTTTTTTCTCTTACACTCTAGGTTAGGAAACACCAGCAGAAGCAGTTAGATTTTTCACATTACTATTTAAAAAAAAAAAAAATCAACTGAAATGTTACGCACTTTGAGATAGACCTAACATGTTTTTCCGTGACAACAAATTCCATAGGAAAAAAACCCACAAAACCTCTAAAATCAAAGAAAAGGCTGATACAGATTAATGAAAAACTATTTCTTAATAGAAACTACAAAGACACGGAAGAGCAATAGAATCTTCAGTGTGCACCACTGGAACACTTTACCATCTCCTGCTGTAACATGTTCTGCGGATGAGGAGAGCAGAGAGAAAACATCTGTTCTAGTCCCAGCATTGTCACTCAAGTCTCTGACCTTGTACAAATCACGTCTCCTATCTATGATTTAATTTCATTTCTCTATTCCAGACACTTCAGTCTGCTTGGAAAATTATTCAATATCACATCCACTTAAATGAACTTAAAAGATAAAACTAATTATTATGCTGAATCAGGGTCTCAAACTAATTTGATCAAAATCATACTATTCATTCATTTCAGAGACAGTCTAGAAGCAAAGTCTGGAGGTTAGTTTCCTTAAGAAAAGAAAAAGAAAACACGCACTGCACCCAGATTTAATTTAACATATGCATCTTTCAGCTACTTTCAACAAAAGTATAAATTGAAATCTCTGCCACATATTATAATTTGCACATATAGATACATGTCCTTCCAAAAAACCTCCACATTCTGAATTTATCAATGACTGCAAGTATAGGAGTAAACATAAACAGAACGATGCAGCCCAACATGGCCTACTCCCAATGTATACTTTCAAAAATTAAGTGGCGTATCAAAACTAGATCATGCGAACTTATGAGAACAGCAAAAAAGTCTAAAAACTTTTACAAGTTTTGAAAGCTACAATTTCTGAGTGAATGAGAAAGTCTCAGGATGCTGAAGTGACATATGTAGGAAAGAAAGCATTGAGAGCAGACACAAAGAGTGCATATATTCTTTCCCAAATGTAAATATTTTCCAAAGAACACGACCAAATTTCCTAGTCTTGTACCATGAGCTAGAAATCCCTACTGTAATTGCTACTGCTCTGCCTAGAAAGCTGAGCACCTTATTCTGTGAACATTCATGGTCACCTTCCTTACTCATTGAGTCAGAGAAAACTGTCATGGACTTACTGTACTACTGAAAGAATTTTATAGTGAGTATGTATTGTGTTCCTCTGCATTTAGTTTTAGATTACTTAATCTCCATATTAGGGATAGAGATGACATGATGCCAGCAATGGAGGGCACTCTCATCAAGTTGCAGATGATGGACTGGGGGGATCAGTCGATATGCTTCAGGGCAGGGCTGTCACTCAGAGGAACCCTATAAAAGTCAACAAGGACAAGCGTAAAGTCTTGCACCAGTGAAGGAGGAACCCCTGGCAATAAGACAATAAGGGGAGCAAATCTACTTCAAGGGACCTGAGGGATCTTCATAGTCAGCAAGCTGCCAGCAGTGTGTTCTGGCACATCTTGAATATTGTGTCCAGTTTTGGGCCCTCCAATACAAGAAAGACAGGCACAAGTTGAAAAAAAGAGAGCTTCAAACTGGATGTAAAGAAAAATTACAATTTTCATTTATAAAGCAGATTTTACTTAAGGTCTCCTAAAATATTCTGGAAACTGTAATATGGTGGCCTAATAAAAACAGCAAAGGAAAGTAGAAGTCTGGACCCTCCTGATGCAAAGGAGATCTCCCACTTCCCAAAGAAGGATTGTAATCAATGAACTGTGTGCTAATTGGAATGGTGGGGGTTTCTTCTCTCTAAACAAAGTTGAACCATCACACAGCAACAGACAGAAGATTCATACGACCGAAAGGCAGCAAGCGAGGAGAGGAATCGTTCGCTAAGCTGGGGTTGGGCAAGGGCAATTCTGTATTCCAGCCTTTGCACTAACAGGTTGGGTTCTGCATAGTAACACAGCCCTTACAGGAAGAAAACCACTCATAAAAACTGGAATCTTGCAATTTTGCCCACCTTGTGTCAGCTTCTTTTAAATTACCAGTTTGAAATGCTAAGACAGCAGTCTCTTCCAGAATTAGAAGTACCTTTCAGAAAAGTCAGCCGTATTGGGAGAGGAAGAGTTCTTATACCAGTAACAGAAAAACCCATGGCATATTAGCTACTTTCCCTTTTAAAAAAGCCATACAACAACCTATAACTTAATATAAGTTGTATGATAAAAAGAAAAAAAAATAACCTGTTATCTTATTAACACTATTCTTGAGTTTTTCAGAAGTGTCTACCCAGAACATTTTAACTGTATTAGTGTTAAAAAAAAAAAGGTGAAAGCAAAAAGACAAGACAAGAACATAGCTCAGTTTTCTGGCATGGCTTTAAAGCTAACTGGTTTATTTTAAATATCTTATCCCACCTATGCTGGTACAAAGGAAAGAATGTCTCTATCAGCTTCTGTTACTAATTAATGCAGACCTCACCCAAAATTCTGTACGATTATCAAATATATCACTTGATAATTACCATAAGCTCATTTGGCAACCCCATAATGATCCTGGCTTTGTGATCACACTAGGGAACCTTGCTCTCTTATTTTATTAAAGAAGTTTCACACAGTTCTAGTACAGATCTCTGTTGGAAAAACAGAATTTCACTAATTAATAGTTCAGTCCCATCCCGAATTAAGTCTTCCTTACACAGCTCCAGCAGCACAAAAGAAAGGTGAGGATGTCTTTGCTAAAAGCAGAAAATTCTATTAGCATGGATTTCCCTATTGCAGAGGTCATGTGCGGGCAGGGATGCTAGAAGTGAAAGGGGATAGAGCTAGATCACATACTCATCAAATTAATCCCCAGCCAGCAGCTACAGCTCATAGAAGAACATTCCTGGCTCTGTGAATTAAACTGTCTTCCCTACAGATCTCTGAAATGCATGGGCCAAAAGCTGAAGAACTGTAATACTTCCGCCCCTCTCTTTCCTCAATATCTGCTTGAATTGCATTACTCGAGATTTTCCATAACAACATTCCAAAATATACTTATATTGACAATTTTTGAGGAACATGTTGATATGCACTTTTTTTCTTTATGATACTACCAATCCTTGTGGTTTGTCACTGATCACTCACCTAGGCCTGATGCCTTGTTATTATTTTTTTCAGTACAGACTGAGTGATGAAAGGATTGAGAGCAGCCCTGCGGAGAAGGACTTGGGGACACTGGTAGGTGAAAAATTAGCTATGAGCTAGCAATGTGTGCTTGCAACCTAGAAAGCCAATCTTACCCTGGGTTGCATCAAAAGTGCAGCCAGCAGGTCGAGGGATGTGATTCTACTTTGCTCTTGGGAGACCTCACCTGCAGTACTGCGTCCAGCTCTGGGGTCCTCAGCGCAAGACGGACATGGACCTGTTGGAGTGGGTCCAGAGGAGGATCATGAAGATGACCAGAGGGCTGGAACACCTCTCCTGTGAGGAAAGTCTGAGAGAGTTGGGATTGTTCAGCCTGGAGAAGAGAAGGCTCCAGAAGACCTTATTGCAGCCTTATAGTACTTAAAGGGGGCTTATAAGAAAGACAGAAAGAAACTTTTTACCAGGGCCTGTAGTGATAGGAGAAGAGGCAATGGTTTAAAACTAAAGAGCGTAGATTTAGATTAGATATAAGGAAGAATTTTTTTTTTTACGGTGAGGGTGGTGAAACACTGGAACAGGTTGATCAGAGAAGTTGTAGGTGCCCCATCATCGGATGTATTCAACATCAGGTTGGACGGGGCTTTGAGCAACCTGATCCTAATGGAAGATACCCCTATGCATGGCAAGGGGACTGGACCAGATGATCTTTCAAGGTCCCTTCCATCCAAACCATTCTACGATTCTGTGATTCTATGATTTTTAAATAACAATGACAGAGGCCATCGGAGTTTTTCAGAGGGTGGACAGCATTTATGCATTTGCTTGTTTTTAATAAACCAAAGCAGGTGAATCAAACATGGCTATGCAAACATGTACATTATGGAAACCATGGACACAAATACTTTGGTTTGGCTGCAACATGTAAAATCAATGTAAAAGGGTTTCTCTGAAAGATCGTTAATTATTTGCAAGAAATTTCACTATTCTCCCCTATGTCCCCTTTATTTTCAAGTAAATATTACATGTTTTTCCCAAGGGCATTTCTTGAATGTGAACAGCTACAAGTTATTCCTCTCTTCTCATACACTCATATATCACCAAGCTGCTGGAAACACTCAATGGCCTGAAAAAAGACAGTCCTGACATTTTAGCGTAAGGGCCCTTTTGCTTCTAGGTATAAGGCTACCCTTCCAGTCGAATGCACTATCTTATTGCCTCACTGGTTATACTAATGGTATCCCCTTCAGCATTGTTTTTCAAAATCCTCCTGTTTCCAAAAGAAGTTTGTTTCATCAAAGAAAAAAATCACTACAGCTCTCTGGAAAACAAGAATTTCATTTTCCTTACTGTCTCAGGGTTGGGTTTTCTTTTTTTGTTTCCTTTGGCAGCAGGATGAAACAGAGACCTTTCAAAATACTTTGTGAGAGAAACAGACTGCATTACGGGTTAAAGCACTGGCATGGCTGTAGGGAAGATCAGATTCAATTCCTTGCTGAAAATGAAGCAGAGAACAGACCTGAACACTGTGTTCGTGACCTTCTTCACTTTGACCATCCAGAATCAGAGCAATAACACATGGGACCCTGCTTTATATATTCCAACTCTGCACACCATAAACTTACTTTATGATATGGCTCTCCGCAGTAGCTCATTAGGTAATCCTAATCCAACTACAAGATATTATTGAGCAAAATACTGTCGAAAATACTTTCAACAAACTACTACTTCTCCGTTCACATACAAAACAGAGAAGCAGCTACTTGTTTGGTTTTTTTCTTATTTGTGCTTATTCTCTAGTACTACGTAAAAAACTGTGTCTTTTTCCTTATTACACCAATATAATTGCGGACAAAGATGTTCTGCTGAGCATGATTCAGTCTTTAATATAACTCCTTTTCTTGATAATAATCATTCTTCAGTTTTCTCTATCAACTTAAGTAATTTGCCACTGTCCTAAGCCCATAAATCATAACAGTTAGTTTTCTCCTAACAGCTTACATAATTAACTCTTGTAATTATCTCTGCACAATTAGCACCAGCTGTCTACCTAATTCACAAAACTGAAATTCTTTTTCTATTATATATAATATTTGAATTTTCATTGACAAATATAACTTTCACTATCCACACCATATTCCAGCGTTTTAACCCAGTTTTTTTGCACTCGTTCCAGTTCCCTTCAGTGTTTGCAAACACCTGCTGGTTAGACGAATTAATAAATAAGCAGAGTATTCTCTCTAATGTATAAATTATTAGCTAGGATGTTAAAAATTGCCAGTGACACACCTACCTTTTGGATGCAAAGTACATAGATAACGCAAGCAACACTGATTAGAGCCAGTATATTTTCATCCAATCTAGCTTGAGGACAGCTAGCTGCTCTGATTCACGTTTCTGCTGCCAAATACAAATTCCTGAACAAATTTGCATATTTCTATTCTGTCTACATGATGTACCTTTAGGATGCAGTTCAGAGATAGCAACACCTTTACTGTTAATTTATATTCTTCTTATCAGTGTTCACACCATGGGAAGAGGCTTATATCCTAGCCAATGTGAATGAATATTATATAAGGCACTTTTAAAGTTCTTCAGCAAGTATTTTAAAGTTCTTCAGCAAGTATTAATCCTCTGTGGAGTTTCCTACTGCTTGTTCTGTTAACAAAAAGAAGAAAAAAACAATAAAAACCCCCGTCACGCTTATTTTCCTCCTACAAATCTCCCTGAAAAATTATCTTTTATACAACAGACATACAAACCCACAATATGTTTTCACTGACTCTCTCACAATTGAAACAAGAATCAATAAGTTAAGCTAATAAAATGTCTCCCCTAATATATTTTGCCTCTAATTTTTAATAAATTAGGAGAAAAATTTTTAAATTCTCCTTTAGTGACAAAGTTCTACTGTTAATTGCCACTAAACTACTGTGCTGCTATATTTAGAAGTCCAATATGAATTCCAGCTTCTTTTCTTATAACTCCATCATACAAGGAGCTACCTGGTAGACAGGAAAAACAGGTTATGTTAATATTCCGCTCATGATACCAGCTTTATATTCCTCAAGTTTCCAATGGATGTACCTGCTCACGTACATGACTCGAGCTTCCCCACACCACCCAGACAACTTGCCTCACCTGTGACCCCAGGAAAAGCCCTAAACATACAGAAACAGTTGTTCAATTGTTACGGCTCATTCGACCTCCATGCAAAGCCTGACAAGAAGAATGCCAGTTAATGCCATTTATGGTGGTGCCGCACTATGGCGTGGACACTTGTCAACTGGTAACAGCACTGGAACCAAGACCATTTCATGGAACTGGCAGTACAAACAGCAACGTTAATTACAAGATCCCCTCTCTTGTCTCTGTGCTGTTAGGATTGCAAAACCTCTCTTTTAAGAACTAAAAAATCCCCTTCCTGAATACAGGTTTCTAGTATCTTGTTAGGAATTTTGGTAATTCCAGCTTTTGCCAAGCTAGAAAACTTAAGCTGGTGTTTAATTGGACCAATTACACAATGGGTTACTATTGTCTTTGAGAAAAGTCTTCAACAAAACTAGCTATCGTGGTTTAACCCCAGCAACTGAGCACCACCCAGCTGCTCGCTCACTCCCCCCCGGTGGGATGGGGGAGAGAATCAGAAGAATAAAAGTGAGAAAGCTCATGGGTTGAGATAAAGACAGTTTAATAGGGAAAGCAAAAGCTGCGCACGCAGGCAAAGCAAAGCAAGGAATTCATTCACTCCTTCCCACGGGCAGGCAGGTGTTCAGCCATCTCCAGGAAAGCAGGGCTCCATCACGCGTAACAGTGACTTGGGAAGATAAATGCCATCACTCCAAATGTACCCCCCTTCCTTCTTCTTCCCCAGCTTTCTATACTGAGCATGACGCCATATGGTATGGAATAGCCCTTGGGCCAGTGTGGGTCAGCTGTCCTGGCTGTGTCCCCTCCCAGCTTCTTCTGCACCTGGCAGAGCAGGGGAAGCTGGAAAGTCCTTGGCTGGTGCAGCAACAACTAAAACATCTCTGTATTATCAACACTGTTTTCAGCACAAATCCAAAACATAGCCCCATACCTGCCACTATAAAGAAAATTAACTCCATCTCAGCTGAAACCAGGATACTAGCTTAATCTGACTCCTAAAAAATCTGCTCAATGCCTTTAATGCAAGCAAAATATACAAGTCAAATTTTAAGATGTTCCTCTCTATTTCAAATTCACTGTGGTTCTTCTAATTGCGCAAAAGGGCTTGCTCCCAGGCAAGTGCCACTGCCAAAGTCAGTACGAAATACACAGATTCCCATTATTGCAGTTTTTTAGGCTACACCAAGCAAGCTAGCTTGTACCATTTCACAAATTCAAGTTTATGATTAGTGTTAAACACGCATTTTCTGTCATCTATTTCTTCATTATGGATAAGAACAGATGATGAGTATACTAAGATGGATAGATGAACAAGAATTCTTCCCCACATAATGGCATAATTTTAACAGGATGACTACCTTACGTAGCTTAGAGACCAGGCTATGGATTGGTGGGTACAGCATTGTCTTTGGGGGGTAAGCAATGTGGGTTTGAAGTACACCTCAGGCTCAGGAGAGAAGCGAACCAAGTCTTCTTCCTTCATGGGTCAATACCTTAACATCTAGAATATTATATCAGAAGGTGGGCTGCAACACTAGTGTGACTGGGTTTGAAAAGAGAGGAATGAGTTATTTTTTCACCCCATAGGAGGATTTAGACTAACTCCAAGCAAACCTGCTGCCTATTAATCACCATATGACATAAGCTCCCCTCTTAAGCTCTGTGGGCTCAGAGTTGAGCATATAAGTTTCAGAAAGGGATGGAATTTCAAAAAGTGCACTTTCTTTGACATCTCTCCCACTTGCCATCTTATAAATCTCACTCCTGAGGATCTCTCTTCTCCATGTGTTGACCAGGAGGCCTAATCATATAACTTCAGTTTATGAATTATGCTCTAGGAGCTGGGTGCCTAAAAGGACTTGGCATCTCCATACATTTGTGTCTTTCAAAGCTGTAAATCAAGGATGCCTATGGGTTTCATATAGCATAGACTGAATTTTAATGGCAGCAACATTTGGAGATACCAATTCTTCCTGCTTGTGATTTTGTGACCGTCTTCCTTTTATTTACCATTGTCCTAGTGAGACAACATCACATATCCATGTGAGAACTTAAAATGTTGAAACCAGTAAAGGCAAGTTAGTTAGCTCCAAATGATCATCTCTCTGCGACTCACCAGTGGTTAAAAGGTTAGAATTCAGAAAACGTTCCCTTAAACAGTAAAACATGAGGTTTCTCTTACCTCAACTAAAACTAATCAGAAAGCTAAAGTCTGCCTGATAATCAGTAAGCACACATTAAGCGGTAGTGACCTCAAAGCAGACAGAAATGTTAACTCTCAGTTGTGTCCAATGCAACAACTAAGCAGTAACTGAGGATGAAGTAATTTTTTGCATTCAATAACTTTAATTTATTTAACTTCTCACAGTTAATAAGTTATTACTAGTGCAAACCCCCTTCTGATGTCTGTTGTTTTCCTTGTTAATTAAAACAGTAAATGTCACTGATGCCATAAGTGCATTTTCCTGTTTTTCTCCAATTTTACCAATTTTTAATTTGGGGCAAAAAATTGTTACACTACATTCATAAGTACAAGAAAAGTCATTATCATATGCAATTTGCTGTAAGGATATGAAGCCCTCAAGAAAAGCTGCTAGCAATCTATGTCAATTATGAGAAATAAAAAATAAAAAATAACACCTCATTAACTCTAATTCCTTCCAAAACTGAATACAGAACTAGTAGTCAAGCTTACAAACGCATAACATGCATGATGGGAGATATGTAAAGTAGCTAGCTATGTATTATTACCACAAAATTAAGTCTTGCAGTACACAAATGGTATCAAAAGTAAAAGACTACTGGTATTATATATTAGGCAAGAGAAAATCAACAAGCCATTTTCCATTTCCATACTTAGAGTTATCAGTATTAACTACTCAGAAATGAAGCCACTTTGTCCTAAATATTGGTAAGGGGATCCTCAAAATCTCATAAAAGAAGACAAGCAAAATGCGCAGGTCTGTTGTTGAACCAGAACCAAATGCTAGCATATTCGTACTCATCTCCAAGTACCAAATCATTTGAGAGCTGTACGACAAAAAATATACCAAAAATCTACTTAGCTTCAAACTATCTCCCATTTAGCTAATAGTCTTTATTTCTCCCAGGTCTTTAGTAGAATAGACAATAAATTCAAAGGGTGTCTGACTCATTCAGGGAAGATATTTCATTTAACCACATGAGGGCACACCACACTAGAGTAATAGTGGAGCACGCTACTTGTGAAATCCCTGGGTTTAGTGCTGTATTATTGGATTTGTATGGGACTTGTCACTCTAAACAGCACGTACTTTACAAAGTTAAATTCTTAGCTGTTATTTAACGTACCATTTTCTTGACACCTCTTTTTCGTTTAAAAATCTGATAACAGTCTTAAAGGCAGCATTATTTAAGATTTAGTTCTCAAAGGAACTCAACCACAAAGCAGGCAACAGTTGTATTGGCCAGAAGAAAAGAAAAAAAAAAAAAAAGCCAAAAGAGAGATGGCAATTTCCTTAGTAAGGTTCTACAGCTTTTTCTAACTAATTCTGAGGGGTTTTTTGGTTTTTGGGTTGGTTTTTTTTTTGGGGGGGGAAGGAAGTTTTATTTCCTATCTTAATAGATACTGCATCTAGAAGAGAAGCTTTAATATTATCTATCTGCGTTTGATTTTTTCCAATGTCTAAGACGTTGTATTAGAGGAAATAACATAAGAGGATTTAAATAATCCTTAACTAAATACTAAACTAAGACAGCAGGCAACTATAAAGGCAGGTAGCACTACATTTAGGTTTTAACGTAGGCAGGCTGATCTCCCCAGGCTTCCAGTAGCCAAAGAAGAGAAGCTGGCACTCCTGGGAGCGCCCTCCGTTAGCGGTGATGGAGCCTCGGAGACTAGCTCCCCTGGGGTAATGTTATTGTTTGTGAACTCTCCTAAACAGCATTTAAAATAATCTTATACATCACTAAAAAACCTAAGGAAAAAGATTCCCAGGAGTTTCAGTTTCAGTTAATGTACTGGAAGTGAAGGAAGCAAAATACTTCAGACATATGCAGCGAGTTAGCACTCTAGTTTCTCTGTAACAAGTAATATATCTTTTTTTAATGAAAACCTTTCCCATAAAGAACAGCAGAAAACAGAAGCAAACAATCTTCCACTCTATTTATACAACAGATTAAATCAAAATCCCCCCAAAATGGATATTATTTAATTTTCTGGGAGTTCTATTTCCAATAGTATGAAAAATAATGAAATTAACTTATTCTTCGAGTCAATTTTTTTTAGATAAAAAACAACTGGGGAAAATGAAGAAAACTATTTAAAACAACTACCAAGAAAATGAAGAAAATATTTTTTTTCCAAGAAGACTGTACCAACTTCTTTAAGGCAAAACGTGTACAGGTTAAAGCCAATATTATTACCATGTTATTTCAATCCATCTCCAAAACAAATTTATTTAAATGAAATCAAAACTCTACAAAACAGTATGATCTGAAACAGACCAGATGAGACCAGACTATTATACTTTTTTTTTTTTCCCCCCACCCTTTTTTACCCTTAATCAACTAATAAGCACACACTCAGGTATCCAGTCTGGAGAAAGAATGACTTGAATTACAGAGTTTGAACAAAATAACGTCTGATCATGAATTTTCAGATGCTGGCACATTTCACCTTCAGCCATCCATTTCATGGTGATGACAACCTCCAGAATAGGAGCAAGTACACAGGCAGAAGGAAATAACTGTTTCAGTCTTTCCATTTTAGTTTGCCAATTGTTTCAGTTCTGAAATAATTTGAAATGAGGTCTTGAAAGAATCGCACGACAGCATCAATAGCCACACCTCCACTGTTCAATCGCAGTCATGCTAGCATTACGAACAGCGAAGAAAACACTGCAGAGATTGTAAATATAGAGCACCTCTGAATTCTCACTCCAAAAGACAGAAGAGAATATTCCCTGAATGGTGCTTTTTTAGGCTGCTTATTTTGCACATTTCACGCACGGTATAAAATTTCCTTCGCCAACTTAGAATTAAAATATCAGGTTGTTATATATACCATCATAAGTTAATTTGGGCTGGAAGGGACCTCTGGAGGTCTGTAGCTCAGCCCCTCATCAAAGCAGGGCCAACTTTGATATAAGATAAGGACTCATTCCAGTATAGCAATGTCTTGTTTAGTCGTGAGCCCCAAATAGCTCTCAGTACTGCAGATGTGGTCTTACAACTACTGATTAGAGGGGAACAATCACTTACCATGACCCTGCTTACGCTGAACCCACCAGAACAGCCTAGTATGAGTTTGGTCTTCTTTCCCACAATGTTGCTGTCGTTTCACGTTCATTTGTTCTCCACTAGGACTCTCATGTCCTTTTCTGCAGAGCAGTGCCCAGACAGCCCGTCCCCAGCCCATATCATGACATCAGATTACTCCATCCCACCGCAGGACTTTGCATTGGCTTTTGTTGAGCTTCATTAGGTTTCTGTCAGCCCATCCTCAGCCTGTTGAGATACTCCTCATGCCAGTCCCAGCTTTCAGCATATGAAACTTCCTCTCAAAGTGGTGTTCTCTGGAAAGTTATTGAGGGTGCATTTCACCCCGCTGCCCAAACCAATGAGAAGACATTAAACAATATCAGCTTGACACCAAGCCCTGTAGAATGCCCCTGGCACTCTTTGACCACTACTCTTGAAGTCCAGAAGTCTGGACAGTTTTTGACCTGCTTTGTAGTCCACCTATCCCCTATACATTGTACAGAGGTCAAGAAGGCAAAGCTTGTATTTCGTCTACAGTCAAGATCCATTCCCTTGACAGAAACCCCTTGATTTCTTTCTATTGTGTACCTTTTCCACAGCAATACAGGAAAGAAAGCTATTCTAAAAAATAGAAGAATACAATTGTGTTACTACAAAGAAACTGTGTGAGAGACTTGAAGGAGTTTGTTGAAAGGTTGCTTTGTTTCTTTTTTTTTTTTTCTTTTTAATATCAGCTGACTGAGCTTTCAACTTACTACTATTCAACTAAAATGAGATTCAATGCTGTCTTTTGATGGTCATATATATGGTGTATCTGCCACTAGAGAACAACCATCTCATCCATTTGGGCTGCGGGGGAGGATATTACTCTTCAGTAGAGCATATTCCATGCATTAAAAGGGTACCCTGCTATGCTGGCACACAAACATTTAATTTTATTTCAGAATTTCATCACTGGGGACCTGCCATGGCAGTACAGCTTGCTAATTCAAATAGCCTATTCAGAGACAGAATTCTAGACATGGCAAAAGTGAACCTTTCCAGAAACCACCTTTGGTCAAACCAGAAGCAAGTACTGGCTTTCTCTCAGGATTTGCCAGGAACAGAAACCATCTCTGTATTCCTTCTGCTGATCTTGATTTTTTGTCAGAAGAACAGAGAGCAGCAACATCATCCCACACAGATCTAACAGCTACTTCTGTCCCACACATTCCACAGATAGAGCTAGTTGAGTAGACATCAACAATTTTTTCATTGTTTCTTTCAACAAAACCATGAGCAATACATCTAATTATCCCGCTGCATATGGTACCTAAACCTTTCTAATCACCACAGTACTAGGCATTTGTCTGCCTACCTGATAACTGAATTTGGGTTTCTGTTTTTCCCCCCATATCTTTACGTAAAGACATCAGATTGTTTTCCCCTCTTGCTGCAAATGAAATAGTCCTTCCTAACCCACTGTCTCTTACCATTACCACCCTTAGCATCAATTTTCTGAATAGTAACGCAGTAACAATAACTTTGGATTAAACTTAACCATACAGAGAAGGAAAGAACAAAATTACAAATTTGAGGGGAAATAACCCCAACTGGCAGTGACAACCAATAAAAGTCTTAGAGACGTAAAAGAAAAGAATCTGATACATATATTCCCAGCAGTAAGTGGCAACGGGCAGAACAGAACAGCAGGTGCCAAAACCAGCACAAGGTGTTATGTCTGAAATACAGAAAGTGACGCTGAGTTCATTTTCAACTCATTCCGGCACAAGCAAAGGCACACAAAATAAGCTTTTTATTAAAGAACAAATGTATTAATTAACATTAAAGGATATGGACTTCAGGCTCTATTTTTAACAATAAGCTATTTAACAAGGATGTCATCCTTAACAATATATAATTCCATATTACATTTTTACACCAATTATCTCAGTAGGCTATTACTGCTAAAAATTTTTTTAAAAGTAGATTTTTTTTCCCCAGTCAGCTTCCTAGCAAACACCTGTTAACTGTGTTTTCTTTAATTATGAAAAGAAAAGCCTTTGCAAAATGCCAAAATTCTTTAACATAACTGTTACAGAAGAGAACGCAACTGTTCTGTAACATAACTTTTTTCTGCTACTAACGACTGCTCAAGAAAAGAACGGTAGTTCTTCACAAACACTACTAGACATGTTGAAAACCACCCAACACAGTCTTTGAGGATGCAGTTTAATTTCTTCATCTTCAGAGCCATGCATAGAGTCAGCAGAAATTTGGACATCTCTAACTAGAAAAACAGAAAGGATTGATTCACAAAAGACCAAAAATTTGTAAATAAATACATCTGAAACGTAGACTACGTAAAGTTTCAGGCAGTTAGCATAGGGAATGTGTAATAGCTTGTAAAAATATTATCTGTAGTATAACCTAGGAGATTCTAGAGACTGGGAACAGAAATATTGAGATTAGCATCTATCAGTGGAAATGTTTGTTAAGCACCACAGTGAATGTAGAGCAAAGGATTAAAAGAACAATCATTTAGTCAAACTAAACATAAAAATTCTTCCACTCTGCCACTTGAAAGATTGCACATTAGGCTAAGTACTACTCTGACTGCTGTTGTAAGGACCGTATTTATACTTGGGTTGGGTATTTTTTGTGTACTTTTATGTTAGATACAATGAAATAGAATTATTTTTTTTTTTTATTAATCATGTTAATTGCTTAAAGTTATATTTAAATATGAAGGTATCTCCCGCACTGTTTCGAGGTAACGTCTCATTTTTGCTATTTTCTGTAAACTATATGAACATCATTACCAAGGAAGGAACAAAACTAATTTTCCTTCTATTTTTTAATGAAGCACATGGTTCTGAGTTCCTACAGAAAACATTCCCTTATAAATGTAAAGGGAATTATATTTATATAGTGTAAGATATAGATTAACCTAGGTACATTCTCAAAGGAGCTAACAAAAGGCAATTTTGCTGTTGAATCACTATACAACATAATTCTACATCACTGAAAATCAGTTTCACTAAGATTTATCTATCAATGCAAATTCTATAAATTTTTATTTATGGGAATTATCCACAAGGATGACAGAATGATGTGTTCAGCCTGTGATTGCAACCAAAACATTTCTTTATTCCTAATGTATGAAGTTTTGGAGGTGGCACAAGAGGTTCTTGAAAAAGAAGGGATAAGAGAGATATAAAAGCCTAGTGTAAAACAACCCTGTTTATTTTGGATTGTTCTAAAACTGTACTTGAGGCCAGATCTGTACTAGAACAATTCGCTGCCAGAACTGTGGCTGATTGCTGAATCTCCTCTTCCACAAGCACGGTTGCTTTGCGCTCTGCAGCCTCAACAAGGGTTTATTTAGGCAACGGCACTGGCCCATCGTGAACAAGAGTCTATGACTTGCAGCTGCGGATCCTGCTACACCAGCAGACCATAACCATACTAGATTTTCGCTTGGCTCAAATAAATTGTCTTATTCACAAATTGGTTTGAGTTAAGCTAGTGCAAAGCCCACTATGGCCAATTACTGTGAGTTTTAAATCAAGCATATTTGCCTTATAGTTTTGCCTTACTACAAATGGCTTAACATACGTAATAACATGTTAGCCAGCAGAAGAGCCCTAATGCAAAGATTGATTGCATTACTTCAATGTTTAGACACTGCTTAGGATTTAGCTATCAAAAATTTTGATCTTGCACTTTTTCCATTCAATATGTAAATCTTGGACTTCTTCAAGGCAATTTTCTTTGGTCAACTTGACCTTTAAAATACAATAATGGCAGGAGGAGCAAATGAACTTTCATACATTTAGTGCAGGTCAACACATTCAGACTCTATTTTTATCCATTAGAACACTACATTTAAAAGTCCAAGCAGGATTCTACTGAAAGCTGGTTTTGCTCTTTTATTCCAGTTTTTTTGCTTTGTCTTACTACTTTTGGCCTCAGGTTCTCTAATAAAAAACCATGCAAACCTTTTCTGTACGCACAAGTTTTCATGATCGAGCACTAACTAAAAGGTGTTTCCTGAGTTATTCAATCCTTAATCCCTAGCATTAAGAATTGAAATTAAATGTCAGTCTTACAAATTATACTTATTTGGTACCATTTATTAAGTAAAACATTTATGATTAAAAATGCCTATTTTTAAGTCTAAGGCCTTTGTTAAGTGAACTAGTTTTCCATTAAATTTTAGGCCAAATAAATGTGATTTACTGTGTTGAAAAATTGTCAGAAAGGTGGAAAGAGGTTTTAAAAGTACATGTGGGAGTATGATATACAACAGCACATGCCGAACAAATGGTGTTGGGGTTGGGGGGGGGGGGGGTTGTTTATTTAAATATCTGAACTGGAAGAAAAAATATGGAACATATACTGTGGAATACCCTTTTGGAAAGTTTGCTTAGTTCTACATTATATAGTGCCAGTTACCTGTATTCCTTTGAAAGCTAAATGCAGGTTAGATTTAATTAGGTCATTAGACTATATTTGACATCATTTCATTTGAATTCTCAGTTTCATCTTATCTCAAATCATAACTCCCAAGGAAGAAGAAAGGGACTGCTCAGTGCATATATTTCAGCCAAATAAAACTATTAGCACTCTGAAAACCCAGAAATTATGAGATTCCTGAAATCTCAATGCTTTACCATGAAAACAAAGCACCTGCATTTCAACACAAACCAGTTCACGCCTACTGAGTAATTTTTTTCAGCTGGTTGGTCAGATTGTTTCTAAAGGAGGAAAACACAATCTCCAGAAGCAAACAAAAAAAATATTAATTCATGCTGAATTGTTGAGAGCTAATCCACAATTTCAGGAGGAACTTGGAAGAACAATCCCACTGCACTCATCCCAGCAGATAGTCACACCGGTCTGCAACAGAGTGACTATGTTCAGAAAGATATTAACAGAATTATTAACGTTATTAATTTGTGAGGAAAGAGCAGGAGAATTTTGCTTCAACTGTTTATTTGTTAGCTAACAAGAACCTCTGTGAAGCTTGACGAACATCTTAACAAACATCTTGACAACATCAGCAATTAAGAAGGATGAGTTTAAAGAGAACAAACGTCTTTCTTGGAAGTATTTATATCAAATTAAGAAAGGGATTGTACACAATGAAGAGCAGGCAGTGTTTCTTTTCAGGAAGATAAATGGATCGGTGTGCCATTTAAGAATAATTAGGAAGATTTACATTTCCTGGATGTCATCCTCTCTTATCTAATATTCCTCTGTGTATTCAAGGTTTTTTGTTATTGTTGTTTTTAATAATTTGAAAAAATTTCACCCATGACTGTGAATACAAACAGTGTGGAAATTGATTAATTAAAATACAATCAGCAGAACAGGTTCCATTTTTAAGTAACAAAATCAACTTAAGTTAGCATCCAGAGATATCCTCCAGTATTAGACAGAAACCGTTTCTATTAATACATTCAGATTTTCAGAAGAGCTAGAAGCTGCTCAGTACTGAATAGGTATTGGCACGTTTATTCTCTCCCAAAGGCTTGTTTGGGAATTCAAAATTCACAGAAAGGTTTGTGTGCTTTTTAAATTATATCAATTACAAAGTAGATAAGTAAGATAGAGTTAAACTACACACAAAATAAAAACTTACAGTATAGCATGAAAAGAAGGGGTAAACAAAAAACTTTGCCTCTAAATGAGGCAGCATTTGCCTCAAAATGACAGATTTATTTATTTTTTTTTACAAACAGAATTCACACACAGATCTTCAATATTTCCAGTATCTGGCACCAACAACCAAACTTGAAGCCTAAATCTAAATAACCTGATGATTTTCTACATAGACAAATGCAGGAGGAAGTAAGGTATTCAAGAAGCTTAAATATTCACTTTTATTTCATAAATGAAACTGAAGTCACAGAAGGACATCAAGTTAGAAAATTACCATAGAAATCTGCTTTATATTTGCTACATATTTTTGGCCAGAATATGAATTCATGTAGTTAAGTATTTATGATCTCTTTAATATAATCAGTTATGAATGGAAAATTGATAAATTTGAATGTTTGATTGCACAAGCAAAGATTTCACACCTATTAACTTTTCAAAACCAAAATACTTCCTATTTAACTACAGATGCTCTGAAGGATGATTTCCCCCCCTCTATTTCAATGCCTTTGAAAAAATTGGTAGCTTCAGTAGCAGCCTTGCCTTTTGTTTCAAACAACCCACTCTTAAACAGCTTTATAAAAATTCCCTATGCTGAGTTTTAAAGATAGATATACAAAGAACTAACGAAACAGGAAAGTAGCACAGAAGAAGCGAGCAAAAAGCTCTTGAAGGTATGAACAGGCACTTTGTTGTGAGTTTGTACAGCACATGGCGCAACGGAGCTCTGATCCAGCAGCACAGGCTAGAAGATACTGAAGTCCAAATACGTGACATTATTCATTAGGCGTATGATGCTACTGCCTGAGCATTTTGTAATGAATCACAACTTCGCTTCGCTATGACTCGGGGGTACAGCTTGCACTCAAAGATAAAGTCCCCATTTAAAATCCTGTTACCACAGGAAGAATGTCTGCTGATTTATCTCCGGCTGATAAATTTCCCGATTTTTAAGAAGGCATTAGGTCGCTTATTAGTCTCAAACTTGAGCACCAGCCGGGGGGGAAGCCAGAACTTCCTTACCAAGAATATTAGGCTCTTTCAGACTAAGTGGAAGGGAATAATTTGTACCAGAATAAGAAGCCTCAGTGCTGACCTGAAACTATGCAGTCTCTAAAAATAATAAAAATGAAAACCTACGCATATACACACACACACACACGCTCCAGGAGCACATTCCCTGTTCGTTTTTAATACAGAGAAAAGAATCAGTCCTTCAAGAGCTAGCAGAGAATTTTCACAGAAAAAGGCAAAACACCATGAAGACTCCCACAATATTTAGTTAAAATTTGATTGCTCATTATTTCTGCTTATCGGTCTCTGAGTGAGGACAAACCTTGTGGTTGTTTATTTTTGACCCAATCCTTGATCCTAATCCCAACACTTAATAAAAATCTTACAGCTTTCTTGGAATAGTAGAATCTGCCAATCGTTTTCTTCTTAAAGAAAAACATCTTGAGAATTGAAATGAAAGAAAGGTCAAAAAAAAGGCATTGTGACCTTTCCTGCTTTCTCTACGACAAAAATCTTAATATTATGCCTTGTGTTTGTTCACATCCTTTTTTTCAGGAATTTGCTCAGATTGTAGTCATAACCTTTCACAAACCCCAGAATAATATAACTCAATAATAAAAGTAATTAAAATGTTACAGCTAAATTCCCCAGACCCAAGATCTTACATGCAGAGTATCTCTGATCATCAAAGGTCTCCATCAGTTTTCTTACTTCATCTTGGGCCTGCGATATAGATTTTTAACTGAAATACTTCAGCCTTCAAATTTAGCAAAGGACATAAGAAAGATACTGGAGAATTCAAGATTAATTCTGGTGTTTGATATACAAATAAAGTGGAAAATAAACAGATGACACAGTATGCATAAAATACAATATTATGTTAATGAAATTAATCAAAACTAAAGCTGACCATAAAGAAGCACAGGGGACACTTACTGCATTTAGTAATAAAAAGGTAGATAAACTTCAATACTTAAAATATAAAGGTATGCACAGTGAGGAAAAAACAATATCACTATTCAGAAGAGATGAAAGAGATGCTGTGAATGCCACTACTCCCTGACAGTCAAAAAAGCAAAGACTTAACAGGAAAGAAATTCAGAAAAACAAAGAAAGAAAGGAAAAATCACTCTGGCACCATATGCGGGGAAAAGGTGTAAAAAAAATATCTAGGCTATCTCACCCCAAAAGAGAATCAGCTCTACCTCTGCCGATCCTGACAGTGGCATGGCAGAGCCCTTATCTGCTCCAGTTTTAAAGACCTTGAATACCGTCCATTTCATTACTTCCTTGGGAAATCTATTTCAATGCTTCACTAGTCTTACTGTGAGAAAGCTTCTTCTGATATCTATCTGGAATCTTCCTCTTTTCAATTTAAGTCCATTATTTCTCCTCCTATCCACGACAGGCACGGAACACAAATTGTCCCATTCCCTCTTCATGTATTTGAGAACTGTTACATTCCACTTCAGTCTTCTTTCCTTAGAATAACAGCTCCAATTTGTCCACTCTTTCGCAGAATGTCATGTTTTCTAGACTTCTGATCTTTGTTATTGCTCTTATCTAGACTCCTGGTAAATGTTCAAATCTTTCCTGAAGTGCGGTGCTTAAACTGGACATCATATTGCATCTTACTTGACCAGCACAGCCCTCCCCGTGCTGAAAAGCATGGGAAGATTATTTTTCAGGAAGGTGTACTTCTGTGCTACAGCTGAATTTAGTGCATGCCTGTTTAGTAAATCATGACACTCTTGACATGCTCAGCTATGATCCACTATCATTCCTTGCCTCCTCTACTATGGCAGGTCACTGATGTGTATTTATGCAGTTAATTATGCCTGGCCAAGTGCAGAGCTTTCTAATTGCCTGTACTGAATCACATTCTATATTTTCAGATTATCATCTGCAATTTGCCACGGTTATGTTGACTCCTAAGTCTGTCTACCAGCATGCTTAGAGTCCCAACTCTAGCTTCGTGTTCTCTTCAAAGGTAGTAGGCATCTCTCCATTCCATCGTCTGGACCATTAGTTAAAATACGGAATAAGATCAGAATAACATTCGGTTGACTCGCCTGTATTGACAGTGAAACCTGGTAGTAAATCCAATCTCATAGCAGTTTCATCTAAACCATGGCTTTCTCCTCAGCCAGTCCTAAAAGCCTTAACGAAGTCAAGATACATGGCACTAAATTCTCCTTACTCAGTCCTGTTACAGGAGGTAATTACAACAGTTCGTGTTTCCTGTATCTTTGTACAAACTCAACAAAAAGTGTTGCTGACTACTAGCTGAGATTCAAATCACTCCCCCAAAAAAGATGCAGTGGAACTGGAAGAAAAAACTGAGAAAGAGGAGCGACCAGAGAGAGCAAGTCTTCCTCCCTGCACACGACCTTCATGATATACTTTGTGTTCTCCTCCTTTGTCTCTGCCCCCAACTCTGAGGCTCACAAGTCTTGGCTCCTGCCAATCGGTGGTTCAGAGGCCGTAATCTCTACACATTTATTGAGCCTTACAATCTCCCATAACTATCTGCTGTTGGACACTGGTGAAGACAGGAGACACGGCAAACCAGAGCTCAGCCCTTAGAAGGATCAGGTGCGTATCGAAGCACCCGTCCTTGAGGGGTTTTTGCTGATTTTTAACAGGACTTTGCCTCTGAAAGGGGCTGCCTGGGCACGGCAGCTATCTCACGGCACTGATAATTCCTGTGTCAGTGTGTTATAATGTTAGAGGGTTTGAAGAAAATTTCAATAGAAGCAATTAGATTTTTTGACACCCAAAAATTCTTTCTTGGCTACCAGAGTACTAAAAAACATATTTAGCCCCACCTGAAAAATTTGTTTAAAAATTGCCTAGCAACTGGGTCATTCAACTCTGCTGACATGTTAACAAATGGTAAAAAATCTGCCCAGGTCTACTATTGTATTTGATAGTGACAAAAGATGGGTTAGAGTAGCTGAATGAGTAATGTAAGACATTACTCATATGTGCAGTGGCAGGGTATGGCAACAAACACCTCTTCTGCAGCATCATTTTTTAATTACCTTTTTGCAGTCTCTGCATAGTTATAGACATACCATATAATTTTTATTCTAACATTTAGAAAAATAGTATTTTAAGGCTTGAATATCTCTTTTAGTAAAACACACAATTTAAAAAAAAAGAAGACTTCTAGCTATAAAGCTAGTCCTTTGCAAGAGAAAGCACTTCCATTTACTCACTCTTTGAATAACTTGATTTTACATTTATCTGTTGGAATCAATTTCCAAAAGCATATGTGATTTACAGTAACTCTAGGGATACCTGCAGAAGCTACATGCTATAACTTTATCAGTCTTAATTTGTTTTTTTATTTTTATTTTATACAGAATTTACTGTCAGATGTTAACAACAAAGTTAACATAAATCTTTCAAGTCTTGTCACACAACTATAAAAAGAATTAAGATTATATCACTTAAGAAAAGTGTCTATTTATTTAGTACAGGTACAAAAATCAATCCAGGGCAGCCTTATTGATTTCCAGTGTCACAAGCTAGAAGGAATCGGATCTTGCCTGCCTTTTTTTTTTTTTTTTAAAAAAAAAAAGAACAAACTGGCACTTGTACATAACCAAACAAGAGCTAAAAAGAAACAGAAGACTGAAAGTTACAGTTCTTATCAGGAAGCCATCTCAAGGAAATACCTGTAGTCAGGATGGCACTTAAGTATATACTTAGCATTAAACTTGTACTTATAGTAGAATTACCAGGAGTTTCAATTGTTTTCATGAATCAAGTGAATAAGAATGAACCAGAGCATTGCTCACAGTAAATCCCAGAGTCATGCAACAGAATTCTAAGAGACCGTGTTGTAAATGAGAAAGATAGCTTCTTAGTCACAATATTTCTAACAATACAAACTTGTAGAAACTAGAAAGTAGAAATTTTAATTACTCTCAGCTCATAAACAAACAAATAGGTAGTGAGCATTAGACTTGAGACAATCTACTACTAATATTCTGTTTTTAAGTATTTATAAATTTGCATGAAGTTATATCTTCCCACTTGCTCCAGTTTCCCACTCTGGATCTACATATTATACTACATTTTTGTGAATAGGATCATCAACAATGGTTTTACCATTTCCAGACCAATATTACTCAAAACACGTTATTTCGCCAATATCCTATAGCTCTTTTGTGAAGGAGAGCCGGTGTCCCCATCTCTTGCATTGCAGATGTGCAATTTATGAAGGCACAAGAGGGAGAAAAGGCTGCCCAACAAGAATGTGGAGATGGCTGGTTTTGCTTTTACTGCCATTTTGAAAATTTTTCCAAAACATGACAAAGTGATTTCCACCCCTCTCTGCTGCGGAAATCTCAAAATGAACAATAAACAGGATCAATTCAAAAGCTCACAGGACTTTTTCCTAACTTCTTAGGTTTTCACCCATACTTAAAAAATAATAATTTCACTCTCCTATAATCAGACTATAACAAATCATTGCCTTAAGTAATGCAGCTCTTAAACTAACATCTTTTGCATAACTCAGTAATAACTACGTAATGCTTGCATAGTATTCTGATTTCTGATTAGCTGATAAACCTTGGACAAAAAGAATGTGTTATAATTGTATCCCACAGCTGGGCAACCATTCCAGAACAAAACAAACACTGGTAAAAGTCTATGGAACAAACACCAATGTTTTTCAGTAAATTTATTTCCAAGTTTATTGGTATAACATCATTGCAGTACCACAGCACCTCAAAGTAGACCTCACAAAACACAGTCTCTCTTTTGAGCTCTAAAAATTTCAAATTGCCTATGGCATTCTCCAAACAGGTTTTTGTTAGTTTTTTTTTCTTCTTTCAAGAAGTCAGAAGACTGCTTATCTGTCTCATCTAGGAATGCTTTTTTTCCCTTCAGCCATTTAGGAGGCAAGGCAAAAGCAGGTCAGGTTTTCATTATAACTAGATTATGCTAATGTTTTATACAAGTCTGGTAAGAGACTCAGGGACAACATTGTTATCATACCAAAATTTACCTTGGGAGGATGAGTCTTAAAGTAGTTTCTTTGTTTTGGATGAAGTGCTCAGAATAAGTAAGACAAGACTGTTCTGTGAGCACCTGTTCTATGAGCATCTTAGTCTCTAACGTGTTTTGTTTTCCCAGCTCCCCATCACTTGCTTCTCAGTACACCCAATCCACATCCCTCCAGCTGCAGATGGGCTTACTGGCTCGCTACCGCTTGCATGGGAATTGATCAGCTGGCTTCTGTTTCCCTGCGTGGAATGACTTGTAAACATAAAGTGTATGTTAAATGAATCAATATGATATGGCAAATAGAAATACCTGATAAATAATGAACTATCATCATATGCACTTCATCTCTAAGGAGAACCAATTTTAGAATATAAACTGTGCTGGGGAATACAATATAATATAAAGTTTTACATGGGGGAAAAAATATACAAAATATATTTTCCAAATTAATTTAGGACCAGAACCAAACAATCTGATGAGGTAAAACTTTTCTTTTTTATCCTTTTTTGGGGGCTTTTTGTTTGGTTGGTTGGGGGGGGATGACGATGATGGATGACACTCCTCTAAAAGGCCTCCTATAAAAGGAAAAATATTTGAGTAATGTGTGACTCTTGCCATAAAAGTAATTGAATATTCAGGGCAAAGGTGGTTAATCAGAACTGATCAATATGGTCAACAGAACATGTTGACTTGATTAATACGGAAAATGTAATGTAAAACGCTAGTATTTTTCATATATGCACCTTATATCAAGCTAGAATCTTTACTAAACCTGGAATCTATTAAACCTAGATCTCTACTAAGTCACATAAACATTTGAAATATATAGATTTAGTTACTTAAAAAGAAAATGTGTCAAACAAGAATAAAACAATAAAAAAGCCTCTGATCATGTTATTTATGTAAAGTTCTTCAGTATCTTGTATGAGATTTACTAAATTAAGACCACATGAAATAAATTTACAAGGACAAGCAACATCAGAAAAATCTTATGAAAAGTAAAAATGAGTTATGCAGTAGCAGAAAATGTAATTATAAATGTTAATAAAGGTTTTATGAATATCCAGTTGCCCACACACTCTCAATGGACAAAAGTGGAACTTAATGAATCCAGCATAAGGCACATTTTGAGGAAACAATTAGCTTTTTGATAATTCCACCCTACATAAATGGAAATGCAGGAACCCAGCATAAGCTTCCCTGTTGGACTTTTGTGAAATTAGATGCTGATTACACATATTCATTTTCTGGATAAATAAGCTTCTTGCAGAGTGTTCGGATACCGCAGTGACAAATATATCATCTCATATAGAGAGTGCACAGTGACAGTATCACATACCTACATAGCAAACCATATAACCTCAAAGTATACATCATATAAGCTTACCGCAACCACCGACAAGGAAATCAAGGAAGATTATGTTCTATACAGTATTGGGTAGTGCGACAGAGGACGGGATATCATAAAAAAAGGATATATTACATTCGAATATTTATCTTCTTTACATGTGGCCTTTGAAGCCTCAGCTTTCTGATGGTCACATCAGTGAAAGACATACACATTAGAAGAGCAGCTGACTCACTGCAACTGAGTTGACTCATAAAAAGTATACATTACCTAAGTATTTGCCAGCAGTTCAATGGAAAATTTGTAATTAAATTTGCAGTTCGGACTGCCAAGTATACAGAACATTTGTAACATGACCGACTGTCCAATGAATGAATAAGATTTCTTTAAATGAGACTTATGAAACTCAAGATATAACCAGCTGATGAATTCAGACCCAACAGCCTGTTAACCTAAAATAATTTTCTCTAAAACAGGAAATTCTAAACCAAAAAATGCAACCCTGCTGATTCCTGCCCTTTTCTGTAATAAAAACACACTAGACCAAAAGCTGTGTCAGAGCAAAGAGTAAAGAAGTACTTAGGAACTAGATGTTACCATGGGAGCCTTAACGAACTACTGACGTACCTACTGTAAAAGCAAAGACCTACTAAGAGTTTAGCAGAGGAAAACACGGACCACCACTGAGTGTGGTCAGAAGAAAGGCACAAGAACTTCTGGGTTAAAAGGAGCAGGGGTTTTTTTAATGCAATGATTTTAAAAGAATCTAGAGTACCCAGATACTATAACCAGGAAGAATAGCGAGGAAGAAAAAAGAGAAGAAACTATCACAGGACATAGACTGATGATGTAAGAACTAGAAATTTTTTGGTCAAGGGAAATATTTGAAGGAGTAGATAGAAATGGTCTGGTCAAATGGGAGTAGTAAGACAGTCCTGCATAAAATTACTATAGGAAGCTAAAAACTGAAATTAAACTTCTAAAACCATCACCTCCAAAGTGCCAAAACTGCTTCTCTTTATGAAATTTCCACTCCATAAAGAATGAGAGCTTAAAATATTTTCAGTAGTTTTCCTTCCAGTTCAAAAGTATATAATTACACTTTCTTGACATGCAGTTCATAAGTTTTATTGGTATTTTGGAACAGAACGGTGCCTGGGGACAAACCAAGCAATTGGCAAAAGCAAAGGATTGGAGGGGAGGCCGGGGGGACAAGGAGATGAGAGGACTAGGTCCTTTGACTTCCCTGTCATGGCTTAACATTTGGTATCAAGTCCAGTGGAAGCCACAAGCTGTAGGTCAGCAGAAGCAGCAGCAGATAATCATTTCAGGTCAAGGCTTTGTCCTTCATAGCAGCTCTGCAGTTGCACCTGATTCTAATATGGGATGGAGAAATACTCTTTATAAAATGACTTCTTCTCTGCTATCAGAATACAGACTCGCGAGGAGCACCAAGGTTTTTGCAATTTTTAAAGCATTTTAGCAAGCCAAATGCTTCTTCAGAATTGAGATTTAAGAAAAAAATACTACCCAAAAATGAAAGGGTTTGATTGTTTTTCTAAGAATGTTCCAAAAAACATATTGTGGGTATGACCATTGGTTATTCTACTGGCCTCTCTTTGCATGGCTTTATATTGGCTGAGTCCATAGCCTCAATTGGATGCGACTGTGGTATGTACCTACTAATAAGTCACTCAACACTATGCAAGATTTTAGAACAGAAATAAAAGGTAGAGCACCAGCGAACAGTACTCCAGAAAAAAGTGCAAGTGCTGCAGTCATTGAAGTCCTTGGTCTCAAGTAGCAGAGGGACTGCAGTGAATAAGGAATTAATGGAGCAATGGATTAGCAAATGCATGTGAACAGCACATTAGCATGTACCTTCTTCAACTGATGATTTTTAGATGCACAAGACCAAAAAGCTCTCGACCAGCACTCAGGGCCATGCCACTTATAGCAACTTGCACTTTGATTCCTCACAGGAGTAGAGATCCCATTTCCAAAAGAGTTAAGTGCCAAATTATTGGCTACTTAATAGGACTTCTATGGGTGTCAGCTCACAAGAACATTGATGGAAACATCTGCAGATCCGATCGCAGCTCTCCTGTTACAATCGGTGGTGGCTTATATCTGCTTCCCCAGAGAGAAAAATGTCAGTCTTGCTTCCCTTGCTTCCCAGAAGACTTGGAGGAAGGGTTGCAGACAGAAGACCTCTGACGGATGCATCCTGCTTCAAGGCAAATCAGCGTTAGGAGCATCACTGTTAATGAATAGGGAAGCATCATATAAGTGTCTTAATTTATTCTGACTTAGTTTCTGACATAATTGTTTTAGAATTTATCTGCTGACAAAAGTATGTATAAAAATACACCATTCTAACTGTTTGAGTATACACAAAACTCACACTGCTCAGTACAAACTGATACTCTGGGCTTGCTATCTCATTTCCATGAGAAATGTAAAATAAATGATCTATGGATGTCTAATGTCCTTGCTGGCTCATCCAGCCTAAAGGGCTTTTGCTGGGTTGTAAAGACAAAACAGTTGCAAAACAAAGAAAAGAAAGAAAAGAAAAACCAAATCAAACCAAACCAAAAAAAACACCCACCCCCAAACCACAACCAGAAAAGGCAAAATCCCTCACATTAATTGAGGATACTCTCCTAAGTCTAAAGAGAAAACTGCAGGGCTAATCACTTGAAAAGAGAACACAATTGTGTAACTTGATTATGCCAATTTTACTCTTGAACATTTTTAGTTCAAAGAAAAAGGCTGAGAGGTGTGAAGAACATAAGCATTACTAAGCTCTCATTAAAGATGTATAAAATATTATGCAGTGACTACTACATTGAGCTCAAAATTTCAGTCTTTAGTTTCAATGTGCTTAGTAACTTTTGTTCAATAAAATTTAAACACCTGCAAAAGCTCTAGGATGAGGATTGCAATAATAATTTCCACTCTTGCAGTTCGTCTACTGCAAGAAGAAAGTCAATTTTTATAGGAGACTAAAGACCCTAAAGACCAGTACAACTGCTGCAATTTTGTTAGCGTCGCAAAGTACCCACCCCACCTTTTTCTTTAACAAAAATCTCTCACTACTTTCTACATAATATTCAAAACAAACTAAAACATAAATAAAGAGCATTCACAATATGCCCCTTGAGAGAGACAAAGGAATAGCTTTGAGCTGCATCAGTCCGTTCTCTATATTATACTACTGGTATGTATCTGTGAACAAAGTCGACAGGCACTAATGGGAATATGTACAACTTCAGTCATTCTGTCCAAAGAATTTATAATATTTGTGTAACAGGGTATATTAATAACAAAAATATATGGCCTGTCGTGTTAGCAGGTATGCATACTTCAAAAACAGGTCTGGCCTTTTCAGTTTCAAGTAATGGTCCACACTAACAATGGCTGAGGAACGATGATAAAGTACATTTGATAAAGTGCTGAAGCTCCTAAATTTTACCTTGATTGAGAACAGAAGACTAACTTTTCACTCTCCATGATATGGCATTGCAGCTTTATACCTAGCTTTACTGCAGGTGATGAACCCAAGAAAACCTAACACAGGCAACCAAGCCAAGAACATAGGGAAGTCCCTAACAAAGAGACTGAAAGCCTCTAGCAATGAGATACCAACCAACATAGGAAAATAGAAAATAATGTTCCTAACTCCTTCTTACTTGTCCAAGCAAGCTAGCAAGGAAGTAGAAACTTCTATCTCCAGATATGTCTGCTGCTTGGGGAAGCGGACAGATGTAGCTCACAGCCTGGACTTTCTTGTTCTGTGTCCAAACACGCACACACAATTAAATTCTCTTTCCTGAATTCTTAATACACGCAATAATGTGATTAAAAATATGCTGTGGATGAGAAGGCATGTCTGCAAAGTGGCATTGATTTTTGGTTGGAAATAAATGATGTAACCCAGACATATCTTGAACAAACAAGCTAGAATGCTGTTGAATTCAGAAACTTCCAAAGAAAGATATCTATTTGACAGTGAATTTATTCTTCACATAAGTGGCTCATAAAGAAACTCTTCTCTTATAGGGTGTGGACCGCATTATAAAATGAAATAACTGATCATAATCAGTACTACACCAAGGATACACCTGCATGTTTTCAGTTACTCTAACAAGTACTTCAGTTATGTCAGACAGGAACTTCTCAAATAAAGCCCATTTCCTTTTCTATAAAGGACAAAAGCACTACTTTTATAATCCAAAAAACCAAACTTTTTTAATCCATCACATTCCAATAGTCAACAATATCATATTTCACATATGTGAAGGCACTGAGTCCCTCAGTTTAAAAATAAATAATAGTATAAATATTACAGGTTCATGGAAGCATTCAAAGATCTCTTATGTAGTGGAACATATGAAGGAAGCAGATTAAAAGAGTATGGACTAAGTAGAAGACAGGAAGGAAAAAAATTTGTATACATAGATATACACACATATATGTGTATATATATATACATATATATACGTAGTACCTCATGCATTCATTTTCCTCAAGTTTTTTGAGCCAATCACTTCAGAAAACTGAAAAACTACCTGGCAATTAAAGTATTTCAAGCAGAGTAGTAAAAGCTTAATTGTTCTGCACTACAGAGTGCAGATATGTGTAATTTGCTGGGAAAAATTGAATAGGTTAATATGTATCCCCTGGAAACAACTCAATATTCAGTAGTCATTCAGTACACTGCATTCATTATGCTTCTATATGAATACCTTCTAATAAAAGAACTTACTATTAGCATAAGCAGATACAATACATTTTCATTACTATAGAGCAAAATGAAATTAATCAGGAAAATTAATTCCTGTTGCAAATCTCCTTTCTCCAAAATCCTTCTCTGAAAACTTACAGTTTAACCGTTTGTACAAGCAGATAAGGTTTTAGAAGAAGAAAGTGCACGTCTAATAATAATGATGCCCACAAGCACAAGGCTAGCTTGTGATTCCACAGTTTGAAACGTCAATATATTGTTGTATACCCTAAGGATCATGAACTAACTTTGAAAGGTTGACTGACTCCCAATCCGATTGTTGCTTTGAGAAGGGAATTACACCAGACCTGGACTTGGTGCAACAAGTGCTCCCTAGAAAGTACATGACCAGGGCTGTCAGGAAGACAAAGTCAAGGATTCCTCTGCTCCCCAATCCTTCCATCCCAAATGCATGCTGATAGGCAAGCTAAAGTTTAGGGGGAAAGAAGCAAACAAATAGAAAAATGAAACATGGGCTGAATACGCCATATGTTGTTCAAGGCGGGGCAAAAGGTGAAAATATCTTCATGTGTTGGATCATATGATACAGGGTAAGAGAAGCGGTCAAAGGACTCAGGTTACACAAAAGCTGTGTAAGATCCCAGGTCAACAACCAAGTGTCCTTGGCTGTATGACAGAGCAAGGGGCTACATGAGGCTGCTGCCAAGCCATGGGCAGCAGGAGGCACCAAGCTGGCTTGGATGCAGGAGAGAGCTCTGCCACGGCTCTTCTGCTCCAGCATCCACCATGTCAGGCGCAGCCCAGAGCAAGGGACATGGCACAGGACACTGCTGAGCCACACATACCAAACATCAGTGCTGCGGTAGGTGATGTGGAAAAGGAGAGCAGACTGAGTGCAATCTGAAGAGTCATGTCTGCAGTCACTTTTAGTAGGTGACGTTTATCCTCTTCCACACTTACAGTTTCTTAAGCTAAAATTAAGCTGTATTTCTTGGTTTAAAAGGGTATATATAATCAATTACATCTACTTTCATCTTTAAAACTAATTTCTAAAGAAAAATACTCACATCAAATAAGGTATCAAGGCTATTTTGTTAGGATTATGCTTTTTTTTTTTTTTTTTGCTAAATACCCTTTTATTTATGAGCTAGGTATCGGTCAAGAGTGAAAATTTGAGCAACTAGTCCCTTGCTCCACACTGACCCAACAAACTAAGAGAGAATGAAAATTCTAGTACTGACTTCATTTAGGATTTAAAAAAGACTTATTTGAAAAAACAGATATCTACAAAAAGGAAAATTTCTACTCAGCAGAGCGATATTGCTTGTGTATTCTTCAAAGGTCCTGTGCACAATATTGAACACATCTCTGTTGAATATGCTAAGCATGAGTTACATATGCTTAAAAACCCCATTGTACAGTAGTAAAAGGTTTGAGAAGTCTCATCAATGAGTACTGAATGACTACAGTAGTACACAGAAATATACTAAATAAGAGAGAAACTTCAATACATCAAGGGGAAAATATTAATCATCCCATTGAAAGAAAGAAGTAGAAGAGGACATTTTTTCACAATCTCAGCATTTGCTGCTCAGACACATAATATTCAAGAACACCAATCACTTATGAGGTTGTGGGAAGAGATACTAAAACTTAATTTACCAAACAGGAAACTAAATATGGTAATCTAGACCATGCGCTTCAGGCAAAACTAAGTTTCTCTGGCTGAAAATCAATGTCTTGTTTAAAATACACCAAAAGCTCAGATCTCTCTAGTTCCATACTCCTGCATTTTATAAAACATTCAAAGAGTGAAGAAAAATGTATTTGGATCCATTAAAAGGTGCACACCCAATGGAATCAATATTCCAAAGATATCAACATAGGAAAGGAAGAAGAAAAAAAAAAAAAAAAAAAAAAGAAGAGATCTATGTATCCATGCCCTGAATTCCTTGAACTGCAAATAAATCAGTCAATCTTCAGAAATATGTATTGAAGGGAAATGGAAAAAAAATTACCATTGCTTTTCAGAACATGGATCTATTATAATTAGGTTAATTAAGACCTCAAAGCAAAATCTTGTAATTAGCGTATTCTTTTTGTAATCAGGCTTATTTTGTAGCCTTTCTAACTTTTGCAGATTGATGACATACAGCAAATTAAGTTAATGAAAAATAAGAAAGCGAATAAGATTTTTACATCTTTCTCAAGAACGAAGCTAAGACGGATTGCAAATTTTAATATCCAAATTGCTTCCGAAGTCATTTGAAGCATACATATTTAATCACATAAATTGTCTGTCTGTTTTCTCCTTTTCCTGGCAAATCTGATCTATGACAGAAAACAAGCAATCCTGCTCCTGCTTCCTCCCTGATTCATAAAGTGAGAAGTCCCATTATTGCAGTTTTTTGTTCTTCCAGTAAGTCTTTTCCCAGTTTTATAACTCCTGGTAGACCTAAAGCATGTCCTTCAAAAATATATCCAGTTTTTAATCAAAGATTCTAGTAGCACTGAGTTGCCCACCATTCCAGAACTATTCCAGTGAGTAGGTTATTTATAGTATATATTTATTTATAGTTTCAGTTTCCAGCCAGAGGATTTTGGCAGATAAAAAACATTCACTACAATAAAACTTTTTGCTCATACAGAAATGTATATTGGTTGAGATCATAATACCTCTTAACTTACTACAGCCTACTCCTGTAAGTACTTACTTCAAAATTCTTACTGAATATCATTTTAATGATTGGATATTTTAGTTTCAGGGTGTGAAACCCATATTTGAGTTTAGTTTAAAGTAACTCTAGAATATTATTTATGCTATAAGTGCTACCAGAAGCAGTCTTAAAATCTATACTGGCAGTTCATTTAAGACAATTTCTTTTTATTGATAAGGCTGCATATAAATGAAATACATCCAAAGTCTTTAGTCTGCCATTAAAAGACAACACTCAAACCATTCACATAATTCTTCTCTGATCTCCTTCCAATTTGTCAACATCTTTTTTGAGAATAGGGAATCCTTCCAGTAATCACCTCATTAATACTATGTTATAACAATAATACTGCCTCACTGCATTTACTCTATACCCACCAGCTGATCCACTTAAGGATCATATTATCTTTTGCTACTATGAGCTCACATTCAGTTGGATATCATAACAGCAATTTTGAAGCTGCTGCTTAACAAACCATTCCAAGGCCCTGCTCATACAGTATGTGACCGACATGATTTATTTTTAATACATTTGATTCACATTTGGTGATATTAAAACCTTTTTTTTCAAGTTAAGCCCCTTAACTGAGTGTTAAAGCACTCAGTTACATTATAAAAATGTCGTAGACTTAGAACTATTATAGTTATATAAATTATTATATTAGCAGTTATATTTGCTGCAATAATTTTGAAGTCTTTTATTTTAACCACTGGAAAAAAATGTGTCAAATACTTTTAGTAAGTATAAGTTTATGATACCAACAAGAATTTGCTTATCAGCCAAAATGAAAACCCATTACTTCTTTTGTAACAAGGCCACTGGCTATTAACTATGCAATCATCTTTTAAAACATAAGCTGATATACCTATCCCGCTTTAATTAGCATTTTTGATATAAAAGAAAAAGACTGTAATTTGCTAATACATTTGTTGACTGTGAGAATTTTGGAAGTGACATGTAGCTCATAAGATATTCTGGAAAAAAAAAACAAACAAACAAACCTGCTTTTCAAGCAAACTGAAAAAAATCAACTAAAAATGCAACCGAAGC
Source organism: Ciconia boyciana (assembly GCF_034638445.1). Taxonomy (NCBI): domain Eukaryota; kingdom Metazoa; phylum Chordata; class Aves; order Ciconiiformes; family Ciconiidae; genus Ciconia; species Ciconia boyciana. The sequence goes on along the minus strand of NC_132938.1, from coordinate 4,500,188 downwards.
CAATTTTCCCTCAAAACCTTTAGATGTTCCCCTTCTACAGCGATGACCCCACTTAAACCAACAGGATTGTTAAGAACCTGCTGAGTTGTATGTTTGAGGACAGAAAAAGGCTCAGCTCTGCTTCACTGCATCTTGCTATACATCTTCAAGGACATAAGTAGAAAAAAGATATTACAATAATTATTCCTATTAGTTTGATCTTCTTGCTTAGAGTTTGGAAATCCCAGGCAAGAACATCACTTTCTGAAAACTCTTCCATGAAAACAGTTGCAAGAAAACCCTATGCAAGAAAAGAATATGGTTAGGAAAATGGCTAGACAAGTTTCAACACTCCAGGCTGTACTATTTCAGTAGACAGGATGAAGACAGTATCAAGGACTTTCCCAGGCTTCAGCTATGCAACTGCTTGCACTAATTCTTCCCTGATGAATGCCCTACACTTACAGGAAAGACTCATCCAGCTCCCTCCTGCCCCGGTCTCTCTCCACTGCATTTCATTCATTCTTGCAGTGGAGCCGCAATTGGAAATACCAGCAAAACTTCTCAATGTTTACTCTAGCTTGATATTCAGCTATCCGTCTTTTCTTGTTGTTTATGTATTATATTTCTTTTCAGTCAAGACACTAGCCCCATTACAATTACATTCTAATCAGCCACAATGGGGGAAACTTTACAGCAGTTCTCTCTCTCCTGAAGTTAAAATTCAGGTTCTTTGCAAGGACAACTGGTATCCTTGCTAGCCAAGCAATGAGGTTTGGGGTTAGGGGGTTATAGTAATGTGCGTACTGTCTACGTAAAGCTGTGTTTTGACATGGTGTATGTCTTCTTGTCATTAGATACGTATTTATTCCCTGTGTCTCTTGGTTTGGCTTTGATGAGAAGATGTCAAAAGCCTGGACCCAAAAAGAGACTCCAACTCCAAGAATACGGATGGATCTCAATTTGTGAGAAGAGATCAGCTCTGTAGGTGGGAAAGAGCACCTATCTTCTGCTCATATAATAGTCAAGGCCATGACACAACCTACACAACTGCATCAAGTCAGATAGTTTATTTATTCACTGTATTTCCAAGGACATCCAGCAAATTCCTTCTCAGAACTTACTCATTGCACTTGGACATATTCATGCCATGCACAGCAAACCCCCTTCATAAGGTTACTACCTGTTAGACTGAAGAGTCAAAGCAGTAAATGCTTTTTTTAAGTTAAACTGTGATGAAAACAGTTTTGCCCCTACCACATAAAGTAAAAAAAAACTTCCTGGTAACCCTGAACCACTAATAATTTGCTAACGATGAACAAGGTTGAAGAGTTTCTCAATGGATGGAAAGTCTATCATTTAAGAATAAAAAGAGTTACTCAGCAGAGTAGGTCCATTTTAGCCATAAGCTTTTTCAGTCACCATTTACTGCAAACCTATGATAGTCCCAGGATAAACTGCATTTCCAGCTATGGTACAGCAATAATAAATTTTTTCACCATCTCTCCATATTGGCTTGTGTGGCAGAAAAGAAGAAAAAGTAGCCATCATGTTTCATTGCTCTGAGTTTAAGCACCACTGTTCCATAAAAACACAGCATGGGAGTAATGGGTGAGGTCTAAAGCCTTCCGAGTCTTCATTCTCCCCCCAGCAAATGCTAACCTGCATATACATAAACTCAGAAGTACAAACACATACATAAACACCTTTAAACAGTGAATCTAATCACTGGAAGGCATAAACTGACAAGGTCCAGACCTTACAGGACACTACATATTATAAATAGTATACAGTTTTCCAGCAAGGGAGTATAAAAATAGAAAAGATAAAATTTAGTTAAAGGTTCTCTTAGCCAGCACAAAAAGTCTGCATATTGAGAATGAGAAGATCCCAACTAGACTTTACAGGGAGGCACAGATGTTACTGAATCCGATGGCAAAGCAGAAACAGTGACGGGCAGAATGCAGCAGTTTCTTGCAGAATCTAATGGATGAAAAAAACCACCCTGAAGTAAATAGGTACCTGCTTGGTTTTAGTTCAGGAATTATTTTAAGTGATACATAGCACACTGTTGGAGAAAGTAAGGTGGATTCTGTTCCTATTCAACAAAATAAGTTCATAAATAATGTTTAAAGTTCAGCTTCAATTAGAAAATAAAAATTCCAAATTCATTTTCTGATAGGTTTTGGCTTCGACTCCCTGACAGGAATGGCCATCACCTAATTAGCCCATGCCAGAGAATCCTGACGTGCAGTCTGACCTCCTGCGCTCCCAGAAATGCCACAGACAGAAACACAGCTTAAACAGAAACTAACTTCACAATTGGAAAAATAGTCCTGATCAAGTAGAAAAAAAAAAATCAAAATAATATTGACCGTATTGCACAGCTGAATTGAACTCGAATGATCAAAAAATAAGACCTTATAATTAATTTTCCCTTAGGTCTGTCTTGAAGACGACTTCAGCTGAATGCAGCTATCAAATAAAGAAATTGCTCAAAAATCCTGTGCAATTACTAACATAAGTGAAACATGTATCAGGCGTGATACAGTGCTCCATTACCAGTTACGCAACTTTTCTCAAAATTGTTTGAAACATTCATACACATTTACAAACCCTCCAAAAAGAAACCCGTGTGTGTATGTGTGTAGATGTGGTTCAGATGCAGCTCCTTGACAATAATAATCAATAATATATTTCCCGTGGAGATTAGTTAGCACACCAGATTTAGGGTTCAAATGCAATAAAAACAAGGTTCACTGAATATAAATAATATCTGATTAACTGGAACGGTTGGGAATATATTTATATTTCTCATAGCAACATAGAAATCAGTCCATTTTCCAAATATACCGCACAAGGGATTAGATTAGACACAAGTTCTTTCAGGAGAAGTCATGAAGTATAACATCAGCCATAATTGTTATGATTTTCTAAATAAATTGCACTAATTAAAACTATTTGGAATTTTACCTAATGACTTTATTTTTAGATATAGGTTACTTAATTTTACTGAGTGACACTATGTAAAAAAAAAATGCAAAATCATTATTCAATGATTTTTGTCTGCCTTACTACATACTATTGTTTCATTGTAAGCTACTAGAACGGGCGTCTTAAATTTACAGGGAATAAAAACCAAAACATGCAGTGCAATTCAGAATTGTCTCTTCACAGCAACTCCAGGACGAAAATGTGTCACACTGAAGGAAAACATAATCAGTGATGAAAAATCTGCAACAGGAACGCTATTACTTGTGTTATCGTTACAATTCTGAAATAATAGATAATAGTCCATAAATTTAAAGATCCTAAAAAGCACAACTGCTGCATGGCTCGGGTAACAAAGGCACATTTCTAAAACAGCCACACTGCTATTTAAAATACCTAGGAAAAACTACCAAAAAGAACCACAGGTTGACACTAAAAAATTGAAATCTTATCAAAAGAGCAAATCTTATCTTCAAAAATTATACATCACTCCTTCATCTTTTCATCCATGTGCTCACACATGAGTATTTTTGGTGTTTTTCCAAAAAACAATTGCATTAATGTTGCCGGTTCATGGTTGGGGTTTTTCTTTTTTTTTTTTTCTTTTTTTTTCTTTTTTTTTTTCTCCTTAACATATATAACTTGTATTCATATTTGTATTTAATTATTATGCAAAACCACCAGAAACCAAAAAAATACCCCCTGAGTCCTTATGGGCAACCTCCACAAGCACTGTTTTCCAGCTACATATAAAATATCAGGTAATGGCAGTTAAGCCCATCCTAAAAATGTAATTTTTTTTTCTTACGAAAACCATCCACAGTCTGACAAATAGAATTGTAATGCATTTAGGTTACTATGCATGAAGGTGAGAATAAGAGGCAGTATCCCTTGAGGATATATTTTAGTTATACATTTTCTTATGAAAATTTCATAGAATTAAAAATTATAACAGTTATAGTAAAAAAGATTAACTGTTATGAACTCTCAGAAAACAAAACTAGCAATAAATAGTTACCTTCTACTTTTAGCTAATTGTGACATTGAAGCCAGAGAAAAGAAACATATTTCAATTATTAAATTCAATATTGTTGAGAACAGAAATTCCAACAAATTTTTGCATCACACATTTCTTACAAAATCTCAATAATATTAATGTGATAAAAGACATGTGGCAGGGCATATCTGTTACTCTTTAAGCATGACAACAAGCACTGGGAAAACAGGTACCCCAGCAAGTTCCAATACTCTTACATCTCTGACAGCCAGAGAAAGTTTTAATTAGCTTGCTAGTTCAGGGCTTCCTAGAATAAATGCGATTCTGTCATTTCTAATGTGTTCTCATGATCAGTTAATGGAATTATTTTTTTTTATTATTTTTTTTTTGCCTCCAGCTCAGACAACCTTCCTGTCTTATAATTTCTTCTAAATCAATTCATAGGTTATCCATATTTTCTCATCTGGAACACTAATGAGGTTGTCTAAAATTCAGTTTCAATGCACCATTCTCCTGACTCACCGAGGTGTTCTTTTTCACATCCACATCACATTTCTTTATTACTCCCCAAAATATCAGTAGAAATCAGTGGATGCACCACCATTTGAAAATCTCTCACTCAGGTGCCAATACACACACAGTTTAGAGCCTAAATCCTACACACACACACAGACACAAAAGGCTTGATTAACATTTTTGGAGCCCAAAAGACGTGTGTACAACCGTTTCTGGTTTTTCAAGAATTTTCCAAAATCACACACAGCTTGGAGAACAAAAGGATACTCTAAATATTCAAGTGTGAATGCCAAAATAAACCATGGATTTGTCTTGGTGGTGCTAGAAATCACAGAATCAGACAAATTTTGGCTGTACAGGACCTCAGGATGTCATCTACTCCAAACTCCTGGTCAAAGTATGGCTGCCTTCAAAGTCAGATCAGGTTGTTCAGGAACTTGTGCAGCACAGTCCTATTGCATTACGTGGCCATTGAATCTCTCTCTTCTATCCAGTGACCTGTTTTTAATGACTTATGGAAGAACTTCACATCTCTACAATTTCTGTGTTAAGCAGTTCTTATGAATCAACAGTGGACTTCAGAGTTCAAACTGAACAGGGATTAAATATTTATGTATTTATTTACTTGCCAAGATAACTTTTCGAATTAGATGTTCTCTTTAGGAAGGAAAGTGCTTTGAAACTTTTTAAGGAGATCAAAATCTTTGCATGTGGAATGTGCACATGGTGTCTTGTGGAGGTTGTCACTGCATAGGCAGATTGCAATCTAAGCCCAAATAGAGGTAAACGAGATACTATTCTTGACTCGACCAGACTGTATATGCAATCCTAAGCAGAAAAAAGAAAAGCCTTTAAACTGGGATGATCGTTAACTTATCTGAGAAAAACAGAAAGAGCAGCTGAATAACTCAAGCTAAAAATGCAACACATAAACACATTCTGAAGGTAGCACATTTCTCATCCCTTGAAGCTTTCGTGATCATGTTTGTGTGGCTCACAAAAACATGCTTTAGTCAAACATACTTTATTGGATTCCAAGTAGAGGAAAGTAAGTAAAACTACTTATTTCTCTAATACAAGAAATTAAATTACATGTTCAAAAAGGTTTTTTTATATGTCCATACTATCTAGAAACCTATGAAATGAAGAAATCAGAATGGAAGTATTCACAAATGTTGAATAAAGCAATAGCCCAACATTACTCTACCCGCTCTGGACTGCACCTTTTTTCTTTAGTCTTCTTGACGTACTGCTAAAATAGAAATACATTGTTCCTCATCAAAACACAAAGGTAAGGATCTTGGGCACCTTAGTTTCCACCATTGAAGAAATCCATGTCCTGTAGTTCAACCTGTACTTTATTTACATTTGTTGAGGCGTGCTATCAAACTTTTGGTTTAGCTAGATTTATGTTAACTCAAGCAACTTGAGAAACTACAGTGGTACTTTCACTTCTGGGATGATGTATTGGGCAAGGTGTTGGAAGATAAAACAAAGTGGAAGGAAAACAGGAAATTCTCTCACAGAAGACTCAATAATTGGCTCTTTTCACAACAGATTATGGTTCACAGCAGCTTCACTTCCTCTGCTAACACCAGGATCAGAATAACAGAGAGCTCAACCTCATTTTCAGTTGGTATCACAATGAATTTAGAATTTTAGTCCGTCTTCCATATCAACTACAAAATTATCAAGGTTTATAATGAAAGTTAATTACCATGTTATCAACAGCTCTGTGAAATGAAACATATATCTCTTTGCCTTTGAGTATGTAAAGTTGTATACATTGTTAGAGACTTTCATGTCCAGAACTATTTGTAGAAAGATAATGTAATTTTTTTTCAAAAATAAAGAAAGAAGAATATAAATTTTTTTGGAAAGTGACTCACTTTAAGAAGCATAGGAACCATACAGACACATCATTTTGGGGGAATTAAAGAAGTAGTGATTTATATTTTATCTCTGTTTTATTCTGAAAACAAAACCATCAAGTCTAGTCTCACACTCAAAAGAAAGCCTACATTTCTATCCAGAAGACCAATCTCAAGATCCACAATATCTAGGAGAAAATTGTTAGTAACAGGTGGATGGACAGATGGGGTTAGCTGGTACTCATTTTTAATATAATGAGCACTCCTAGAAAAAAAAATTACTTTTGTGTGTAATTTACATAATGGAGCTACCCAACTTGAAGCTTACTAGAATAAAATTATGTAGCCGGCTTCCCATTATTAATGGCAACTCAGGAACAGAATGGCACCAGGCCACGGACTGAGCAAATCACACTGACGGTGACAGAAGCCTGATGTCTACTGCCATATTTCTCTAGACCACACAGCTCCTGCCCCTGTGCATGCACTCACAGCGCATGTAAATTTGTACAGACACAGGAAACGTGATATGCATAGATATACAATAGATATGCATACATATACAGATATACAATAGATATGCATACATATGTATGCATATGTATTCTATGCATATGTATGCATATTGCCTTTGACACGGTTTCCCACAGCATTCTCCTGGAGAAACTGGCTGCTCATGGCTTGGACGGGTGTACTCTTCGCTGGGTTAAGAACTGGCTGGCTGTCCGGGCCCAAAGAGTGGTGGTGAATGGAGTTTACTCCAGTTGGTGGCCGGTCACAAGCGGTGTTCCTCAGGGCTCTGTGTTGGGGCCAGTTCTGTTTAATATCTTTATCAATGATCTGGACGAGGGGATTGAGTGCACCTTCGTTAAGTTTGCAGATGACACCAAGTTGTGTGGGAGTGTTGATCTGCTTGAGGGTAGGAAGGCTCTGCAGAGGGACCTGGACAGGCTGGATCGATGGGCCGAGGTCAATTGTATGAGGTTTAACAAGGCCAAGTGCAAGGTCCTGCACTTGGGCCACAGCAACCCCATGCAACGCTACAGGCTTGGGGAAGAGTGGCTGGAAAGCTGCCCAGTGGAAAAGGACCTGGGGGTGTTGGTTGACAGCCGGCTGAATATGAGCCAGCAGTGTGCCCAGGTGGACAAGAAAGCCAATGGCATCCTGGCTTGTATCAAAAATAGCGTGGCCAGCAGGACTAGGGAAGTGATCGTGCCCCTGTACTTGGTACTGGTGAGGCCACACCTCGAATGCTGTGTTCAGTTTTGGGCCCCTCACTACAAGAGAGACATTGAGGTGCTGGAGCGTGTCCAGAGAAGGGCAACGAAGCTGGGGAAGGGTCTGGAGCACAAGGCTGATGGGGAGCGGCTGAGGGACCTGGGGTTGTTTAGCCTGGAGAGAAGGAGGCTGAGGGGAGACCTTATCGCTCTCTACAACTGCCTGAAAGGAGGGTGTAGCGAGGTGGGGGTCGGTCTCTTCTCCCAGGTAACAAGTGATAGATCAAGAGGAAATGGCCTCAAGTTGCGCCAGGGGAGGTTTAGACTGGATATTAGGACATTTTACTTCACTGAAAGGGTTGTCAAGCATTGGAACAGGCTGCCCAGGGGAGTGGCTGAGTCGCCATCCCTGGAGGTATTTAAAAGCCGTTTGGATGAGGTGCTTAGGGACATGGTGTAGTGGTGGGCTTGGCAGTGTTAGGTTTACAGTTGGACTCGATGATCTTAAAGGTCTTTTCCAACCTATACGATTCTGTGATTCTGTGATATACAGATTTTCTCCGACAATAAAGAAACTGGTCTACCTGGTTAAAAGTTGGATACCACTAATATATACATTATACACGTTACCTAGCATCACGTTCATCTTGCTCTTTTTAGACCACTGGATGAATGTTTTAGCTGCCATTAGCAAATTTTACTAGGTTGAAAGCTAAATGGTTGAGCATATACTCCTAATCAATCACAGCACGAAATTAAATAGGTTTTAATAGTTTCTTTAATTTGGTTGGTTGGTTTTGTTTGCTTTTAATGTGAACCTGTCTTCCATGGTATAATAACAAACCAAGAGTACGTGCTCAGTCAGATCCCTGTCTTAAATTCACTGTTTCATAAATTTCTAAACTGCTTTTAAAAGAGAAACATAATTAAACAGTTGTTGCTACTGTATTCCCGCTCATACTTGGAGACTAAATTATTTAGAACAAGAACTTCTAGATATGTTTGAACAGAGCTTTCCACTAGAGATCACGAACAAAAATTGTTCAAGTTTTTATTATCAAAGATTATTGAGATAATTACATAAAATGAGTAAATACAGCATCAGGCTAAAGGAAGAAGCAAAACAAATCATAGATACTTGCCTGGGTAACAAGTGGCTCCAATAGCCTCTCTACTGTGAGAGTTCTGATTTCCAAACTTTTGGGGTCCCATTTCAAAATGATAGGTGACGTTGCAGAAGTCATACTCCCTAGAACAGACAAAATGACACAATATCCATGAATATTATTAGTGTAATAACCAAATATTGCATATAATTTATTTAGAGAATAGCATATATGCTGTTGTGGTGGGTTGACCTTGGCTGCATGCCAGGTGCCCACCAAGCTGCTCTATCACTGCCCTCCTCAGTAAGACGGCGGGGGGAGAAAATAAGATGGCAAAAAACTTGTGGGTCAAGATAAAGGCAGTTTAATAAAGCAAAAGCAAAGGCCACATGTGGAAGCAAAGGAAAACAAAAGATTTATTCTGTACTTCCCATCAGCTGGCGATGTCCAGCCACTTCCTGGGAAGTAGGGCTTCAGTACACATAGAGGTTGCTCCGGAAGACAAACGTCGTAATAGCAAATGCCCCCCCTCCTATTCCTTTCTCTTAGCTTTTATTGCTGAGCAGACATCATATGGCGTGGAATATCCCTTTGGTCAGTTTGGGTCAGCTGTCCTGGCTATGTCCCCTCCCAAGATCTTGCCCACCCCCGGCTTCCTGGTGAGGGGGGAATGTTGGAGAGACAGCCTTGATGCTGTGCGAGCACTGCTCAGCAGTAGCCAAAACACTGGTGTGTTAGCAACACCTTTTGAGCTACCAATAAAAAGCACAGCACTATGAAGGCTGCTTTGGGGAAATTTAACTCCATCTCAGCCAGACCCAATACAGCTGTTCCCGTTCACATATAAAATACTTCTCCATAATCTTGCTAGTGTTCTTCTACTCCCGAGAACACCCAAGTGCACCACTGCCTCATCCACTTAGTGCTTAAACATTTATATTCAGAAATTTTTTCTCTCCTATACCCTTAAGAATAGATATCCTATCATGCTGCATACATGTTGTATTGGGTATACGTGGCAAGCTTTTGGTAGTGGGGGGCTGCAGGGTGGGCTTTGTAAGAAGAGGCCAGGGGCTGCCCCATGCTGGACTTAGCATGGACCCACCACAAGACAAAGCTGAGCCCATCAGTGATACTGGTGGCACCGCTGGGAAATCACATTTAAGAAAGGGCAAAATGCTGCCTGGCAGCATGAGAAGTGACGTAAAGAAAGTGTGAGAAGCAATCCTTGTGAAAAATAATCCTGCAAATCCCGAGATCAGAGAAGGAGGAGGGGGAGGAGGTGCTCCAGGCGCCGGAACAGAGATTCCCCTGCAGCCTGTGGAGCAGACCATGGTGAAGCAGGTGTTTCCCTGCAGCCCATGGAGGACCACACTGGAGCAGCTATTATTGCAGCCCATGGAGCACCCAATGCCACAGGAGATGGGTATGTCCTGAAGGAACTGCAGCCCGAGGAGAGCGCACGCAGGAGCAGGTTTACCCTGAAGGACTGCAGCCCATGGAGAGGACCCGCACTGGAGCAGGGGAAAAGTGTGAGGAAGGAGCAGCAGAGACAAAGCGTTATGAACTGACTGCAACCCCCATTCACCATCCCCCCTACACCACTCAGGGTGGGAGAGGCAAGGAAGTAGAAGAGTCAGGAGTGAAACAGTGAAGTTGAGACTGGGAAAAAAGTGAGGGTGAGGGAAGGTGGTTTAGATTTTGTCTTTTTTCTTCTCACGATCCAACCTTATTTTAATTAGCAATAAATTAAACTAATTTTCCCCAAGTCAAGTCTGTTTTGCCTGTGACAGTAATTGGTAAGTGATCGCCCTCTCTTTATCTCCACCTACGAGGTTTTCATCCTAGTTCCTCCCCCTGTCCTGCTGAGGAGGGGGAGTGAGAGAGCAGCTTGGTAGGCACCTTGCAGCCAGCCAAGGTCAACCCACCAACACACGGAATACAACAAATTCAACAAGCCTCTTCAGCTTTTTGAGTACCACTTCCCCACAGTATCCAGGATTTCTTAATTTTGCACCAAAAATGGCAGTACTCATTTAAAAACAAAAAGGATTCTCCAGACCATCTTAGGCTTAAAACCTAAAGAAGGCCTAAAACAAAGGCAACAGCAAGTTGCTGTAATTTCATTTGCCATTTCAGGTTTTCATGACATTTTCAAGAGAGTTGATTTAATTTTTGAAATTCCAAATACAGAAAAATCCAGCTGTCTGGTGTAAGAGAAATACAATGCACCTCACAGAGCTGGAAAGTGATACAAATATTTGGTGACAAGCAATGTCATATGTAAACTAGCTTGTTCATAAAAAAAAAAAAAAGGAGACACATAAAAATTTCATTTTAAAAATGTTCATTTTAAGTAATTCTGGCTTAAATATTTCCCTTTATTTTAAAATTAAAATAAAAAATTAAAAAGTCCCATATACCTAGAACACCATGAGAACTCTAGCAGGGAAAGACAAACCAATAATATCATATTGTACATTGCATAAGTGAGATCCAAATCAAGCCCTCTGTATATAATATCCCAAACATTTAAAATTGTTTTCTCCAGAAAGCTATGTTTAACTGACAAGCTAATTTCAGTAATAAAAAAAAAAAACCCCACCCAAACGATTCAGTGAACAAAATCAAAAGAAGTTCAGCTATTGCTCCTTGAATAACAATCCACTTCATAAAGCTTAATTCGATAACATATGTATTCAGTACTTAGCAACATTATCTAGTATATAGAAAATAAGTTCTACTGCTTTATTCAGGAGAATGTCTTGACTAATTACTATCACTCAAAATTAACAGGCTAGTAAGTCTATGCAAATTCATTCACAGTCTGCAAAAGATTTTCACTGTGTTACTTGCAGACAACTTTAAATACTCGCTCAAAGAGAGACCTATCAGAACTCCCTAATCAATGTATTTATAAATCATATATAAAACCAGCCCTAAGTCTCCTCTCATTTGCAAACATTTGGTAGCAGAATTATCTGATAATACCTAGTGTGTGCTAAAATTGCTGCTATTCAGTTTCTATTCTTCTGCAAAAAATCATTAGACTTCATGTTTCACAATGCTGAAAACACCCATACATTTGATTAAAGAAAACTATGAGACAGTTTCTAGTTGCTGTAAACATGGTTAATGTGGGAGCTAGTCTCATTTTTCCAACAGACAATGTTTAATCATCTTTCAGAACCTGTTCCTTTTTTATATAAAGGTGGTTGCTACTCCAGTTGGCCTCTGTATTCAAAAAGTAAGGTTTAAGTAGACTATTATTCTAGTCAATAATTTATGAGTTATGATGCTTTTAAATGTGTCAAATACAGTTTCTTTCTTTTTAATAAGCACGCTTTTCCTCACTAACTATTAACATGGGTACTCAAACATACACCTCTCATTATACAAAAATATATTCAAAGCTGTAACATAGTCCAAAGCCTACAAAAGCAAACTAATTTCAGTGGATGGCAATCGTACAGGTGACATAAAAGATAACCTGGATGACCAGTTGTTTCAATCCGAATACTGACTCAGTTTCAACCTTTACTAAGAAATAGAAAAAATATCCTTCAAAATTCAATATGAAAGGGTGAGCAATGCTTTCAACTACAAAAAGGATACATACAAGAAAAAGCCTCAATAAAAACCTATACAAAAGTTTTTCATTTGCAGTAAAATCTACTCCACAAAAGCAATAAGTAAAATTAAAAAGTCAAATCAGTGCATTTTCCTCAACGTTCCTTCAGCTGCTGTCACAACAGCAATTTTAAACGACAAAAGACTAAAAAGAAGTTACCTGCCCAAGTGTACGTATATGAAACGATGGAATATTTCTTCCTTGCCATTTCTACAACAATCTTCCTAGACTGAACAGGTAAACGGGAACTGCTTGGTTGGATAAAGGAAAGGATGCTAACCGTATCTTATGACTATTTGACCAAATATTCCCCAAACAATTAGCTTTAAGCACTTCACTGAAAACATAAATTGCTTCACAGCTTATGCATGGCTTGTGGTTGTGCTGTACCTGTGAGGAAGACAACCCATGTGAGCAGAGGATAATGGCATCCCATAACATTTTTCATAGAAACATAAAAGTGTATTATGATAGAACAAAAAAGTAGTAGCCATAAGTAACAGAGATCTCCTTTCCTATTACCTTCTAGACTAGCCTTATATCCTATTATATAGGATATATAGGATAAATAGTATATAGTAGCCTATATACTATTTTCTTAAGTAGCTTAATTTTTTTGCTTTCTCCTGGAGTTTCCAACTTGGAAACTTCCAACATACTTGGACAACAATCCATTATTTCTTTAAAATGTGAAATTAGATTTCTCATCTGACTTCCAACCCCTGTAATTTAGAAACATGTACTGATTGTTCTTTGGGGTAAATCTCATTGAATTAAAATTCACACAGTGTTTTTATGATTGCAGAGTTAAGAAAACATTTTTAGCAGAAAGTTCCAGTGAAACTTACTCTCTGCTGTTCACATATATTATCAACTGGCAACGTGTGATTATTAAGTTTGAATTTGAAACTTGTTATTATCAAATAAGGAAAGTAGGTTAATAGCACCGTTAATAATACTTCTAAAGAAGTATACAGATGATTGAAGTCCTAATCCTGAAACTAGCTCCACACTTTTTCAAGAATATATTTAATGAATTCTATTGCTTAACTGTACTTTTTCTTCCTAGAACATGTGCCAAAATATGTCCATCACTTGTTTTAAGCTTTTAGCTTTTCCTAAGTACAGCAAAACAGAAATGCCTCTACCCAGTCCGGTAACTATTTTTCAATGTGAACATTTGTTTAGGCAGTCTGTCGTCAAGGCCTATCTGTAAAGAAAATAAGTATTTACTTTAGTCAACAATTCATTAGAGTGGATTCCTATATTATAGCCAAAATCTAACTATGTCATTGGAATTCTTCATTAACATAACAGTTGCCAAAAATCTAACCCCACAACCATCCTTAGCACCAACCTTTTGAAACAGCAGAATTTTACTGTTTGGAACCTTCTACAAAAACAAAATATTCTGCATGTGAAATTACTTGTTTGTCTATCACACTATACCATAGTTTTCCTCCTCAATAGTCCCGCTTTCTTTGTGACTTAGACAAATGTACATTCTGATGGTCATAAACTGCTCGCAAGCGACAGTGCATCTCATTTCTATGCTGCAACTTAAATGTAACAGTAAAAATATTTTAACTCTACATGAGCAAAAGCAATGTTTGCTGAAGCAAACTGATTTTTTTGAAATATAAGCATTGCCAGCCAAGAACAGGCCGCCAGTTGTTAGTCCAGTTTACATCTGCAATGCAGAACACTGCAGGCATGAAAGACAGATGCTAAACATTTCATACTGAATAAAGCAAAAACCCATTCTACCTGATTCATAGCAAATCCGTAGGATTAATCTGGTGGCAATACTAGATTGACAATGACGGCTGCACAAATCTGTATTTCCAACAGTATATTTGCTACTGGAAGGCAAAAAAATGATCTTCATTGGTGAGAAAGAAAGATGTCCACGAGGTAGAAAGTCAGTAAGTTGAGAGGAGACAAAAGGCAAAATAATTTAGCCCTCGTTACCAAATATTAAATTTATAATAGCCCTAATACTTCAAGATATTTATATGGACTATTAAAAAAAAAAAAAAAGTATGCTTTACAAATGATTCTCCCACATCAATTATCATCTTGACCTATAGTCCACATGTCCAGCCTGATGGGGCCCTTCCACATGCTTTAAACTGACCTAATCTTCCACAGCTGAGGCCAGTTCTGCATGTTTCTACCCTTTGCACTTTGCAACGGTGCTGTAAATTCCATCAAGAGCATAACCTGGTTGAACACTAACTAATCCTACAGAAGAAAAACGAGTTTTCAGATCCCTGCCTGACTCCAGAGCCACGTGAGTGACACCACCAGCAACAAGCAAAGCTCTGAATACGGCAGCAGAGGTGAAGGGGAGGACAGGACTGCAGCACGGACACAAACTGGTTTAAGATGACTGGGAAACTGAACGACGGACAGTCGTGCTTTTTTGGTTTTGCATCCTTAGATTGAGAACCATGTCAAAACAAAAAACTCTCTACATGGAGACAGGCTTATGTGAACAAGATGGAATTCCTTACAGCAGGATACACAATCTCTTGAGACAGATACAGAAAAATTCTGGCTTCACAGATGCATTTATGTGCTTCACTGGGAGCTAGAAATCTAAATACTTGAATGGTTATATCCTTGAGTATGCCCACAGAGCATATCAGTGTGACATTACAGAAGTGCAAGCTGGCTCTGAATTACCTCGTACAGGTACAGGGTAGGCTGGAGCACAGAACTAGCTCAGACATTAGAAATACTAGCAAGGCACACAGTCCTAGAAACCTCACCTCTTGGCTGATCTGCCTGGCAGAGGACTGCAGTGATACCTGGTGGTATATATAGCTGAGATTCTGCTGTTACCTTACGTTTATCTGCAGTATTGAGCAATGCAGACGTACGTTGTGATCTGACCCGAGCAGTGTAAAGCGCTGTTGCAAGAGCTCTAATATTCAAGGCAGCCTGGTTTCCAACGCTATTCTCAATCCATTTTCCCATCCTCTGTCTCTACTAATACAAGAATACAAGTAGAGAGAGAAGGACACAGGGAAAAATGAGTGCATAACAATTGCAAAGAAGGGAAATAAAGGGAAAATGCTAAGAGGACAGAAACTAACAATGAGGAGTAAAAGAGCAATGGAAAAGGGAATAGAGAACATCCCTTTCTACAGATAAAAGCACCTATCATTAGTTAAAGACAGCCCACTACAGCCGCCAGCAGATCTGGCTGAAACGATCAGACTTGACATGGGCAGTTCCCATCCTCTTGCTTAAAAAAAGGACAAAGAAGAAAGAAAAAAGAAAAAAAAAAACCAAGAAAAAAAAAAGATGGAGCAGGATGGTTTGGAGGAATATCTGTCTCTGCATGTTTGAACAGTAAGTTTTTGACATACTTGTTTATTTTGTTTCATAAATGTGACTCTTCTCTCTTCTTTTCTAAAACTTAGTCAGGAAAAACCATGCCAAAATAAACTTTTAGGCCCCACTCCCAAGCTTAACCACACAGAGAATTTTTAATTGGAGCTTTTCTAAGCTCTCAGCTTCCTTTTTGGATTCACAGCCTTCTCCCCTCTGCTAACCCTCCACCTCCACGTTGGGTTGAGATTCTGGTCTGGCCTCAACAAAACAAACTTCTTAAATGGAAGCAGCCCATTATGCAAACCCAGACTTCTAGCCAATAAACCATTAAGTAAGGAGGAAAAAGGGCTTGACAAGGGCAGGATTACCTTGGTAACAAAGCCAGTGGGATGGTGACCATGGAGTGCCCTGACACAGAAACAGAAAAGCTATAAAAAGGCAATGGCTGAGTCATTCACACTTTTCAGTCACATTAACCAGCTCAGTCTTGGAGGCAACTGCCTACACCAAGACCTGACTGAGCCAGGAGGGAAAATTGCCTTCAGAAATCAAAGAGGCCATGAAGAACTCACAGGGAAAGTGTAAGGGTCAGCATAACAGAAAGGTTCCACCTACACCCACCTGCACGACCTGCTTCCTCTTCTGCTTTTAATGAAAAACAGTGATAATATGCTTCAAAACTGTGCAAAGCTTAGCCGTGTGCAATGTCCAAATTGTTTTTACCTACTGTATGGCTTAGAAAAATAATTCTACTTTAAAGGCTCACACATCTACAGCTACAGATTGACTACCTGTTTGGGCTCTCACATCACCATTGCCTGAGATGGCCCTGAAGAACGTGGTACTACACAATGTGGCAGTGGTTCTACAAACCTACATCTCCTTTGGTCCAGCACACCTTTGAGCTGCATCCAGACCCTCAGAGGGCCTTTTCATAAGGTTTAGACAAACTATAATACGAATCTGAGGACAATCTGAGGACACTGGGCCAAGAAGCTGGACTACGAATGCAGCTCTCAAGGTGGAGTTTACTACGCAGAAGATCCTCACTCTAGGAGGATGATAGATAGAATACCCAGTTCTTGAATTCTTAATGATTGGTTCTCCATGAGTAACCTGGTGATTTTGGGAGGGCTATCAGTAGGAAGGATGAAAAATAGGGGGAGATTCACATTTTTTTGCTCTAACTAACATTAGGAGTAGTATTGCTGGATGTGAAAGGTAATTTGCTCCAAGATCAGTAAGCAATGAAAATGCTTGAAAGCTGTTTTAGACAGCCATACATAAAATTCCTATATTCACATAATTTATCTTGCATTATTCATAAGAACATGGTTCTTATGGTCCACTAAATAACTTTTGCTGCCAAGGTAGGGGAGTTTCTTAAAATGCTCAGTGAAACTGAAGATTTTAAGGAACCTATACCAAAAGGGAGCCCAAGCCCCAGCAAAAGATTGCCAAGTCACTTCTCTACAACCGAAGATTTTTCCACAAATCACTCTGTATTCACACAGCTCTTCAATGCCTCCTAATAAAAGCCTTCTCACAGAGTTCTGGATGTGATCAAAGCCTCTGAGCTCACTGCTGCTGGGATGCTGGTTCACGTAGGGTCATATTGCAAGCCCAGGAAAACCAAATGATTTTAAATCACGTCCTTGGTGCAGATCATATGCTCTGCATTCTCTCTCCATCATAATTCCCCCCAAATGACTGCAAATTTCTACATATAGCAAAGTGATACCTTTATAAGACATTTAGATTACTGTAGATATGATGACTTTACATAAATGACCCTCCTTTTTAGTAATAAAACCATAACTTTTTAAAACTTTTTTCAAGTTCTGTTCCTTCTTAAAAAAAATTCATTTCACATCTTGCAGAAAAAAAAATTAAACTTTTATTCACTAAATCTATTTACCTTCTTGTTATTTTTATTCACTGTATTAAACTGGCATTAGTAATACCAGTTTACATTTTACAAGAGCAGAGAAGTATTAAGCATCTTTAGTTTAAACTAACATGTTTGCTCCCCTTGCAACACATAACTAATACCTCAAATTCCAACAGTTCTTCAAAAAAAGTTCTTGAACTTGGCTCTTACCATGACTTTGCAAGCTTCTGCTTCTGCATGTAGGGGTTATCATTTCACTGAAAGTATCCTATTTACAATTCCTCACACTTGGAAGCTACAATTAAACTCTGCATTTCCCTGCAGCTTTTTTTCATTTCTCTGAAAGAGAACTCTTTATTCCACAAGATCAACCACTGCTACCTTCAAATGCAACAACTTACATTTCTTCCTATGGAGAGTCAAAGTTTTAGGGCTTTTTGCACTTTTTTTGGTTTGGTTGGCTTTTTAAGATGACTGTTTCCCTGCTAGTTTCAGTACAGTAGCAATACTGCTAGTATCATCTCCACAAGTCTTTTTCCTTCACTAAGCTTTAAATTATCTAACTATTAATTATTTTAATTAAGAGGTTTTTGCTCTTGTTCCTACAGATGCAACACTATTTTCCTGCAGTGAACAGAATCTTTTAGTTATCCGAACTACAGATACAACCAGCCCAAAGCTTGTATAATTTAAGTGTGACATACTGGATGACAACAGCCTCCCCTTGCCCTTGTAAAGTCTACAAGCTTCCATACGATGGAGAAGGAGCTGTTCCATTTTCCAACTCCATAATTAACACATTAAACAGGATTGTTTTCAAACAAAGCCCTGTGGGAGCACAGCTGACATTTTCCTCAGCAATTAATATTAAGGGCCATTAATAACCTTTCTGAACATTCCCAGCAACTTCTAGATGCACCCATTGTCTCGTTGCCGATATCTGCATTTGTCAATCTGTTCATCAACTGCCTCTGAGAAATTCCTAAAAATCTTAGAGAATTTATCATCTAACCTTGTGTTCATTAAATCTGTTCTTTCTTTAAATATGTTAAAGAAAGTTGCTCTATCCCTAGGAAGCCCATTCAGAATAGGCCTCATATTCTGATAGAAGCCACATGTACCATACCATAATTATTTACCACTGTTCTACTAATCCAAAAAAAGGACAAAGTAAAAATCTGTAATGATGGAAATAAGTTTTATGAGTAAGAACTAAATTGCTTAATTCTGCTTGAACTCTTATTACAGAAACTTTTCCTGATGTTATTCTTATGCTGATGGATGTTTCAGATAAAGCACAATGCATAGATACCCATCCATGACGATATCCAAAAACTTTTATCTTTCCCAGCTGTGTGTTCACAGGACTTGCAGTCATTTTGTTAGTCCGGAAATACTGAAATACAATGTGGCATAAGAATCACATCACCATTATATTCTCAAATGAATTAATTTAATTAAAGATAATAAAGGTCTGTGTTTCTTATTCAGAACAGTCCTTTATTCAAAAGGAAATAATTAATGTAGACAATCGGAGAACACGTATAATTCCTAATGTAAAAGATGACATCCAAAGCCATAACAGTGCAGATGACATGCTTAATGAAAACAACTTTTTATAAAGTAGCTGTTTCTCTAAAAACCTACACACAATTTCAGAAAAAAAATCTAAGTTAAAGAGAGAGACCACAGCTCCTAATACCTGTCCTCTCTCTTTAATCTATTATACTGTTGGACTAATTTTGGTTTTCCTTATTTTTCCTTAAAATTTGGAGTACTGAAGACATTCCAGAAGAACAGAAAAAAACCCCTTGTGCCTTTGTTTAAAATTCGAAGATGGAACAACCTCAAAGTAAGGCTGTCAATCCAACATCAACCTCCCACAAAACAATGGGAAAAGTAAGCACTTGAATCTCTTAACAAGAATTACACAGGAGTTACAAAATTACTGTTGGTATCATAGTTTTATAGATTTTTAATTAATTCTAGTTATCATAAAAAGAAAAAAAGTATTGTAACAGACTCCTCAATCCAGGCCAAGCCATACTGAAATTAAACAAGCTCTTACTAGAAATAAACAGCTTTTAAAATCTTTTTAAATAGGGAAAATATTTACGGGGAACAATTTACAAGGACCTGAGATAAATTTTCCATCGCTGCTTATTTTAAATTCAGAACTTCACTGCCTCAGAGGTAAGGATTACTTTAAACAGGACTGACTTCATTAAAAGATACGCTGCATGTTATGCAGGTGATTACACTAATCGCATCTCTTCCTTCCAGCGTGCCATTCTGTGAATGTATGAAAACACACTGCTTACAGTTTTGTAGAGAGGATGCTTGGTTCAATCAAAATATAAAACTATTACTGCACCTGGAGAATCTCGCTACTTAACCTCAAATGCATCACAAGACATAAAAAACCTCAACAAAACAAAAGCAAAGGATGGCATCTAGCTTCTCTTCAGAAAATTCTGTACAGACATGTGAACACTTTGAAGGTCATTTTATGGTACCCAACAAATAACCAGGTTTCCAGAGAAGCCAATTCACATGCTCCAGCAATAACTAAATTCAGCTTTTATCGAACTGAATTCCAGAACCCTTGAACTCTAGCAGTGAACACTGTATACAATCTACAACACTACTTTCCATTAAGATAAGAAGCATATAGATTTAAGAGTTCCCGCTAATTACAAATGTGCCAGTACGGGTCAGACAGGCCAGTGACATCTAGAGATTTATGCTCCATGGCAACATAATTCATATGGCTGGAAAGCCACTGGCACTGACTGGTACAATCCACTACTTCTTTAAAACTACCCATAAAATACAGAAAATTATTTGATGTGAAGAATGAACACGTTGGGGTTAGTTTGTTTTAAGCAATGTTTCTCCAGCTTTAGCCAAAGGGATTACTTACAGAAGCGAGAGATGGAAAGATAACAACCTAGTGACAGCTGATATTTACAGTATACATACAGAGCGGTAGCATAAAAAGTTACTATCATTGTAGCTAATTTCCTAACCATATCACTATTTTAAAGTTTCCTCCTTTATATCTTACTATGAATAAAGCCAGTTCTCAAGACAGCAAATTTATTTTATTTGGCTCACATCCATGTCTTTAATAACTTCAGTGTATGTTGCCAGCCATCCCAATGATGCATGAATGTTCTTGGGTTTCACTAGGGTCCTCATAATAGAATTAAAGAAAATGAAGAAGATAATTCAACAGCGGCAAGCATCATCATCGTTGTCTTCATTGCACAGGCACGTAAAGTATTCTATATCACCATTTGTCCCTGATCGTGGTATGTTCATTCTTTAAGCCTGAGTAGTTTGGGGGTTTTTATACTGTATTCGAATACCCAGTCAATAGGTGATTCTCCTGCTCTCGCTAATCCATACCATCCTATCACTTTTCTGCTGCCTTGTACAGAGCACTATAAGCTTGTCCCTTGTGGCTAGTCTGTTGTTGTTCTTCAGCTGGTTTTTACTACATGTTTACATCCCACTCTTTAAATTCCCTATTTGTCTTCACATAATTCCACTGTGCCATACTATTTTTTTCTTAATAATTCTTATCACTGCGGCTCCAGCTTTCTAATGTCTGAAAGCAGACTAGATGTGGCTGCTTCTAGTCTACTCAGCAATTCTATTAATATTCTAGTTTGCAACGTGATACCTAATGTATTATCATCAGTCCATATTTTTTGCTTTCTGCGTAGTACTCATAGCTAAATATTTTTTCCCCACCTCATCCATGAAGGAACTGTAGGAGGAAGGAGACAACCATCCCAAGGACAAATGAGAGTCTACTACTATTATTTCCCTATTTATACATTTCATTACTTATTCATTCCTTTTTGTCTGAGATGTAACTGTGTTGTCCTCTTAGCATTAATTTGGACTCCAAGCCAACAATACCTGTAACACCTGCAGAACATAAATGGCTGTTCAATAATATTGTGCTTTTCAAAGGCCCAAAAATCATATTTTTAAAAACAATAATTTCCTCAGACTGCTGTTACTAACCCACACCTGAAATATGGGGCGGGGGGGGAACATAGTGGCAAATCAAATATGCAATTTTCTAGTTTTTGTCAGTCAGTTGTACATATGGACATGTTATCTATACTAGCTAGAACTTCTACAGTCACTGTTCTATAAATCTTTCGAAAAATCTTTTTTTAAAATTAGCTGCTGATATCTATGATATGACCACGAGTGAACACAAGACAGTTCCAATAAAATCAGTGGTCAGTCTAGACTACATCTGCAATTGCTAACAGATTGAGAGAATTTCTCAGATTCATCACTGTGACTGTAATTCGGCCCTACATCAACCACTACTTTGAGACGGATCTACTGGTAGCTTTTCTTTCAATTAAGCGAACCAAAAATACTACAAAGGCTTTGAATTAGTAAAACTAGATTTTATTAGAACACAGCTTGGCCATTACAATAAAGAAAATTCAGAGAGACGGAATCAAAATGAAAGGGATTTATGAACAATTGTATCTCCTTTCTACCGTGTCCTTCCAGGGTAGATCTTTTCTTTTGGTCTTGCTCTCAGGTCTAGCACTTTGTGGAGGCTTGTTGGGTAGCAACACATTTTACTATGTCTTTGATAGCCTGAAAAAGTCCATTTCCAACACTGTTATAACACATCTTCTTGGGTGTCTATTCATTACTTCTTAAGAAGGCATCAGGCTTCTGGTAATGCTACAGGTTCCAGACTTGCTTCTGTGTCTCACGCTGCCTCCTTGATCCACCATACTCCTATAATTCAAACAAACTATAGATGGGCCAAGTTTTATTATTTTCTTTTACTTTCATGTCCTTTCCCCCTCCTCTTGTTTCTGAGAAACCTAGTTACTGACAATAAATTAACTGATCTCAGGACTGAATACAACATCTACTGATGTGCAAAATGCCACCCCACATAATCCGATCATTTAGCTGTTTCTCCCTTTTTCCTTCCTTCCAACCAAACAAGAACCATGGAGCAGAATTGCTTTGAAGTTCTTAAAATGGCTATGAAAGAGATAGATTAACTTTGATAAATGTAAAGTGATAAAAAACAGGAAAAAGGACTAGGATCCTGATTACTTATTTAACGATGGATGCTGGAATTGGTTATTAATACTGAGGAATGCAATCTGTGAATTATAATAGCTCTATGTAAATTCCAGCTTAACACAGAGTAGCAACCAAAAATAAAGTGAGGAATTATTCTGAAAGGGAAAGAGAACAAAACAGAAAACACCATTATGCCATTATAAATCCATATAATGAATACAATTTGGCCATCACTTTTCTACAAAGAATATTGCAGAACTGAGAAATACACAGTGGCAACAAAGATGATCAAGGACTCAAGGAACAACTAAATAGATTAAAAATCTTCATTATGCAGAAGAAAAAACTGAGGGGGAATACAATACAGCCAACAAAACCTGAAGTATCATGGATAGAGTGAAACAATCTTTGCTTTTGTCTTTTTTCAATGAAAAAAAATTTAAAAAGTGTCAAATAAAAACCCTACATGTTAAGTTACCAGCAAAGGTTTTGGAACTCCTTGTCATAGGGTACTGCAGATGCTAGAAGTTTACACCAGCTCATAAATTAACTCAATACATTCACGAAAGGGAAAGGAAGGAAAAAAACCCACAAAAAACACAAAAACCTAACAGATTGACCTGAAGTCCCTGAGCTGTCTGAAGCTTGGAGGGTAGTCCAGCAAAGTATCACTGAGTGCTTTCTCTACACTTTTATTGTGAGGAATCAACCATTTCATCTCCTCATTAAATGGAGCCTAAAACTGTTGACACTCTGGCCTACTGTCTACCCTGGTGAAAAGAGAAAGACAAATCACTTGGAGACAATCTCCCGGAAGATAAGGAAACCTCAAGGGAATAAAAGATTGGGCCAACTTTTTGGAGTGAGATAAACCTACTCCCTTTCCTATTCTTGTGTGACAAAATAACCAGGGCACGTGGTGCCAAGCTATTACAGCAGGAATACAAAAATTCCTGTCTTTGCCCTGACAAGGCAGATCAGGAATGAAGTAACCCAGTAGATAGTGAGGGTAAACACAGAGATGACAGCTCCAATTTGCCTTTCAAGCATGAGCAGCTTCATTTACTAAAAGAGGCGCATAGAGGAATCATCCAGCTTAGCACGCAGGCACTCAAGAAAATAACTTCATATCATAGATCTACAATGTTCCTGGAAGTGAGGAATCAGTACTGAGAATGACAGGCACAAAGAATAACTCAAGTGTTGAACTGGTGGTGACACTTACAGTGGTTAAGTTACACACGATACAGTGGCACTGCTTTCAATGCCTCTCTCACCACTACAGGTCAAGAGGGAGGTTCAGGCAACACTCTGGGCTGTTGGTGCCAAAGGAGATAGAAAACGCATCAGAGACAACGTATATGTAGACATGACCTATTTATTAGTCAAGTCAAAGACCTTATTCTTTGTCTTGGTCATAGAAGTAATGCTCGTGCCCTTCTCTCCCCTGTACCTCGTTTCAGCAACAAAATATGGAGACCCCTTGTTAGTCCAGTTCGGGTTGATCAGGTCCTTACTATCATTTTAGTTTGACAGTAAAATGTCATATTTAATCAAATATTCACATTATTTTCTGCACTTCTTCCCTTCCCTAGTCCCAGCTTTTAAAGGACGCTCAATAGTTCACACATTCTCAAAAGAAGCAATATAGGTTTAAATCCTCTATACTACTTTTAATCCATAATGATCTTGCACAACTGTTTAATGGTAAGATAGTAGCTAATGAGAAAATTCAAAAGAAAGTGAACTCATTTCAGAAATAGGCTTCTATTTAACAGCATTTAATTACTTCCTTAGATCACAGAAAGGAATTCAAACATTCATACCAGCAATTAAATTTTTTAACATAATAAGGGCAAACTCTTCTGAAACCAGATACTATTAAGAAAATACTTTCCTTTCGAAACTTTTTTTTTTCATTTCTCTGTGTCATGGAGAGAGAAGTATCCCACTAGAATATTTGAAAATAATATAACCTGACAAATCAAATAGATGCCTTAGCAATAAATATTCCACCTCGTTTCTGGATGACTCTTGCAATTATCTTTCATTTGTCATCTACTATAAAGTTAGTGTAAAAGACATTGCTTTTCTCCAAATACAAAATCATTAGCAAATTAACCCCCCGATTTCTTTTTAATAAACTGTTTCAAAAGTATATGCCATTTTTTCCTACAATTAAACTCTAAAAAACTCCCAACATATAAAATACAATATAATCAAGAAGATATCAATAAACTACAACTGTTCTAATTTTTCCAGCACAAAAAAAAAAAAAAAAAAAAAAACACCCAAGCACTTTCTCAAACTCTCACAGTGGGGGAAAAATTAATGATCTATGAGGTCATATTATGAAAACTTATCAAATTATCCCCAGCTTTCCTGTTTCTATTTTCTTTCATTCTGTCAAAGTGCTTACATGTTTAATTGCTACTAAGAAGAAATAGCTTGTGCAATGCCCAGATAACTTATTAACTCCAGCTTTGTTACAAAAAGGACGGCAGTATAAATGCCAGAAAAATCACAACAAAAGAAATCCTTCCATCCATTTCTTTTTATTTTATCACTTTGTTATCTCTCCTTTAAGTTATCTCTAGTGACAGCATCTATGACATTAAAACTTTCCAAGAGCAATAGCATCAGAAATTTACTGGTTCTTAACCCATTTTGGTCTTTATATTGTTCCATTAGCACCACTTCTTCAGCTTCCCCTAGAAGTGGATTGTGAATTTGAAATATTGAACCTTCCATAACTTTGAAATTCCTTGTTGTATAAGAGCTCAATATGAATTTGGGAACATCACCACACAGTTGGCATCATAAGGAAACTTTTGAGCAAGGATTGGTAACCACTGATGCAATTTTGGGAGAAATAATTAGTTCTATATAATTTCACTAGTTTATTGCAAGTAAGCAAAGTAAATTAAAATATTAACTGAAGATAAATCTTAGCTATGCAAGCCTTGCAACAATATAATGCGTCACAACAAAGAGCACATTTAATCAAATCCATAAATGAGTCTAACCTATTAACATATGCAAAATTCAAGCCATTGTTAGACAGTATATTACT
The DNA here is from genome assembly GCF_034638445.1 of Ciconia boyciana. Lineage (NCBI taxonomy): Eukaryota > Metazoa > Chordata > Aves > Ciconiiformes > Ciconiidae > Ciconia > Ciconia boyciana. The sequence continues at coordinate 4,474,489 of NC_132938.1, read as the reverse complement.
GAATCATGCAAAATGCTAATCCCAGAAAGCTATCATTTTGCCTACCTCTATGTAGCAAAATTTGTTTACGGAAAGACAGGTTTGAAATCTATAACTACATGGGGTAATTCAACGTAGTATTTCGCTAAAAATTAGAATACCGGAAATAAGATTTATGGGCCAGAGGCTTTTGCCAGGACTACCACAGAAATACACATGTGGGCATTATTTAATTTGTTAGGCAGGTTTTCAACTTACTTATTCTTTTTCCTACCAAAATAATAATAAAAAGTAAAAATCACAAAGAGGAAAAGTTTAACATTTTATTTTTATTGCCACTGAAATATCACATTCAAAGCCTGAGTTCAAGAAGATCAAATCATGCCATTATGGTAAATATCTTACATTATCAGACATCTTGATAGCACTTATTTGGGAAGGCTGGCATACGTTATGACATGTCCTAGTCTTTCCTCTCATTCGGACTCATCTTAGGACAAAAGGAGCATTGCCTCTGAGAATATGATGACCTAAAAGGAACAGACCTTCAGCGTTCATCTTCACTTTTATAGTTACAATGTCACCTTTTGCAATTTCTATACAATTCTCTTCAGACTGGGAGCCACAAACTTATCTCTTTTCATTAATATTTTTGATGCTACTTATTTTGTTTAGAAACACAGTATTCGTGCCTGAGAAGAAAGCACGAAGTCAAAAGAGATTATTTTGTGGAATTAATTTTGATCCTGTCATCAGTGAGACAAACACCTAAAAGAAAAAAAATGACAATTTCTTAAATGTTCTTGATACAATCAATGTCCTAATCACCACTGCTGTGTCTTACTTTCATTCAAACTTACCTATCCATCATCCATAGTTCCATTCTCTTAGAATGCCTTAAGATAATCCTTTTCATTTTACCAGCAAGTAACAGAGGAATGAAAAGTAGCTCAGCTTATCCTGGCCAGATAAAAGCCATACTTTGTAAGGACACGGCTACTTCTAGTTCCATTAAAATAAACTTAATTAATTTAAATGTAACATTTTCAGAATAAGCTTTGTACACAGTTGACCTTGCTCTCGGAAACAACCTTTTACACCATCCTGCTTGAATCACATAAATTGGCTCCTCTGTCACTTCAATTCCCTATGGCTATGATTCTTCCTTTTCATATCCTGTCCTTATCAGCTGCCTAACTACAAATACATCTCATAAATTATACTGTCTCAAAGGACCATAATATCATTTTCTACTGTTGTTGTAAACTACAGGTTAAAATTACAACTAAAAAAATGTACGGAAATCTAGTTATATACTAAATATTTAATTCACCTTCTTGTAAGACAGTATGAATATATTTCTGTGACTGAAAGATTGTTGGTTTTTTCGGAATTATTTCCTCTTTTTCTTTATTCGTACTCACACCCCATCCACCCCCAAAATATAAAACAAACAAAGAAAAAAGTAGGTGTACTTTAAAATAACCTAGGAAATTCAAGTTATTCCTTCTAGGCAAAAGAAAAAGAAAAGCATGTGTAATTGTTCCTGAAATTAAAAAGATCAATTTGACAAGTTACTCTTAATTTCCATATTCACCACAGAACATAATATATGGATAAGTTTTATTAGGAATACAAAACTGTACAAAGCCACCTTTCTACTGTAAGAGACAATTCAACATTTTTGTGCCTTTCATTGTCAAACAAGAAGGAGCACTAACTTATTTACCAAGCATTTATACACTCTCTAACTTCTCCTCAAAAATGTGGCAGTTACTGAAGTGTTCAAACATAAAATTACACATAACGGCTTTGAAATCCTATATAAATCTTTTCACTCATGATTCTATTCTTGCATTCAAAAATCAGAAATTCCCTATGACTGCCGGTCAACAAAATTTCAAAGTAATTTCAATTCTAGCAAAGTGATGTTGTTTTGGAGGTTACACGCATTACCTGCCTTCCCCACTGTCCACTTCCAGCTTTCCAGTGTCTACCGGTTTTCCAGCCAGACCGATAGGGCCAGAGTCCATTTCTAATCTCACCTCTCACAGAGGCCCGACTCACTCAGACTTGCCGAGCCACACAATTCAAGCTGAAATGGGATTTGTCACACAGGATTTTTTCATGTAGTACACAGAAAGCTTAACACTGCACATTGCTGATCCAACAGAACATTGTAGCATCTAACTATACAGAAGCCTGAATCCAAAAAATCTGAGTCCTGACTCCTGTTTACAAGCATCTCATGAGTTCTTCATGCATTTGCCTATAAGTTACCATTTCCTGTTATGCACCATTAGGCACGAGTGGTTAATTAGTTTTTCCCATATGCCAGCACATACATAAATTCCAATTATTAGCAGTGTTAGATCATCAGTTTACAAAAATCACCTTTAAATCCAATATTTGCATAACTTCTGGTCTACATATCCTCCTCAGACAACAGCATACATGTTTTGGAGGACTTTGTTAGTTCTTTGGAGAGATATATGCTTCCGGATATTTAATCAATTTAAACCAACTTAAAATTGTCATCACTTGCATCACCAAGGTCTTTATTGCTTCAGCTGAAAAACTACATAATTTGTCCTAGGCTCACATGTAGTAATTGAAGGGCACAGTAATGCTGTTTCACATAAAACATTATTTCTGCTCAATGCAATACTAAAACTTATGAACCCGAGAGCGCTGGATCGAATTTCCAGATAAGGCTGAATGGCATTTCCAATTTCACTAAAACAAAGTAAAAGGCATAGCATCCTTCCACCTCAAATCACCGAAATCTCCATTTATTGAACTCTTACTCTTATTCTTCCCTTGCGGTGTAAAACAGAAAAGGAAAAAACATACTTCCAAAAAGAACCTGGTTGAAGGAGAGAGAGAGAAGGAGGAAACCAACCTTTTGTTCCTTTGTACAAATGGTAGCGAGTACTAAATATTGAACAGTTACGGCACGGTTTACATCTCAGTCCAGCAGAATAGGATCTATGCCTGGTCCCATCACGGTTTAGAAACACTAGCACCTGACTGCGTGCTCATACCACAATACTAAATTCAGCTTGTTGGATGAATACGTTTGCCCAAGCACAGTCCCAAGTTATGACAATTTCTACTATTTTCAGACCAAAAGTGTATCACCACTTCCCATCTAGAAAACGAGTAGTGCCATCTGCCAGCTGGGTGATTACATCTTACTCCTTGAATCTCATCTTGCAGTGTGTTCTGGCTTACCGTCACAGTTCGGCATAATCAATGTGAAAGGGCATGTAAAAACTGAACCTACAAAGTATTTGAAAATGTCATACATCAGACAGACATATTACCTTAACAGTTTCATCTTTATCAAGAGAATAAGGAATTCTATTTGATTAATGACTCCACCAGCCATGGTGGAATCCTCTGGGCACAGAACACACACTCACCTTCATACTGGTGCCATAGCTTGATTTTGTAGGTAGCTACTTTTTTTATAAACTGGGTGTTGATTCCATGAGTAATTCAGGTAGTTCGTACATGATAAAATGCTCAAAATCAGATTATAAGTAAAATATAGAGTCAGTTTCTCTAATGACTATTTACTTTAGAAGGTATAATGGGAAGGGAAAAGCAGTTAAAATATGCCAGCAACTCTAGCAAAGCTAAATGAAAAGCTAAGTTCCCACTGACAGCCACATTATGATTTTTGAGATTTTTCATGAAAGGTCTCAGAGGAGAAAAAAAAAAGCTAAGCTTCATAAAATAATAAGCAGAACAAACCAAGGTAAAATATATATATATTTCACTTAGGACTCTAGTATTGTAAGCCACTTCAGCTTTGCCTTATGCTGTGTAACTCCTACAGAAACTACCGAGTCATTTTCTTGTACTGCAGCAAAATGCATTAATTTTTCCCAACATATCTGCTGGTTTTTTTGCTCTCGTTTGCTAACTATGGAAGCCTAAAACAGGTATCAAGGAGACATCCAAGCAAGGTTTTGGATGGAAAGAATCTCAGTATCAGCCATGGATACACATATGCTCAGTCATGCCAAAGTGTTATAATGCCATTCACTATGTAACACAAAAGAAGCAATCATCTGAAATAAGGACCACACAGAAGGCAATCTTGTACCCAAGGAAACAGAACAGCAAAGTATCTCATTTTTCACACCAGATTACACAAGCAGTTACAAATTCAAAAGGAAGTATGCTAAAAGGGCTACTTTCCACTAAAAGAGAAAGGATATGATTTTACAAGCCCAATATTATGTTTTCATTCATAAGATCTGGGAACAGGGCCAGACCTGACTGCATACATTCAATTTGACCTTTCAGGAACATTTATTTCACTGCAGAACCTCCACACTAATACATAACTTTGAATTATACCACTAATGCCAGTCACAGATAGCACCTCCCAGTGAAGTAGCAGTTATTTATAAAATCCTTCTGGGACCATCACTCGTAAAGTACCCATCCTACAGATTACACCAATGAGCCTGGTTGTCTAAAGAAAGTGACAGTTTTGGATGCTAGTGATGCAATTCACTCAATTGTGTTGATTAACACAGAATCTTGCAATAAGGGTAGTGACTGAGTCCAAGAAAATAACTCCACTTTTCTATGACTGTTCAGTTCAATGGTGCCCACACTTTTCAGCCAAGAAGAATATCAGCTTACCCTATTAACAAGAGGTGACTGCAACTACAGCAAGATCAAGCCAACCTACTCGTAGATGGAAATCATTGTAGATAGAGGTAAAATAAATCGTGGTGATTATCTGTACAGCATACAACTCTACAGTGCCCGCATGCAAAGATACATCCCAGACCGGGATCCCTCATCCTGACCAAACCCAGAAGCTTGCAGTGAGCTGTTACTAGCAGAACAACACATGCACTTCACACTTACCTTCTCATTTCCTCAGAGACCTTTTGAGAGCAACCTCTAGCATGGATAATTTTCCTTCTGGGCATATGTTAGATACTTTGGGGTGTAACTGACATAGAACTGGATTAGAAGATACAAAATTCTGTTTCAAATCCTTCCTCAGCTTTAGAATTTTTTAGTAACTTCAAGATGTCACCTCATCTGCGCCATTCTCTTTCCTAGCAATAAACAAATACAGCGTTTCCTCCAGTTCACCAAAGTACTGAAAAAAAAATTTTGTGATTGTGAGACGTCCAACGTTATGATGTCAGAACCATACTAGTTACACAGGTATTATATTATCCAAGAAAATAGAACATATACAATTTAGAATGAAACTTTGGTGTACTCAAAATAAATGGACTTGGTCACTTGAAGCGACCAGCATCTCATTCACCCAGAAACTAAAGGAGGGCTCTATTAGGATTGTTTTTCATTATATTTCAGTCTTTCTAAACATCTAAACCATTGTATAACTCAACTTCTCTAATACTCAGTAATTTTTTCATAACAAAGAAATCTAGCACCAATTACTTTTCTGATAGCATTCCACTTGTAAAATCAATGTAAAAGTACCAGAAAATGGGAAACTATATTTGTTCTGGGACACTCTCTTATTCTTTTAAATGTATTGTTTTTTAATAAATTACTGGCAATAACTGAAACAATGCATACAATTTATTAATCTATTGAGCCATGCCATCTCAGTAGATTCGTTAAAAACTTTGGCAAAACAAAATTCCAAAAATTGGACCACTTACATAGTATACAAATTTCAAAGAATAACCAGACTTTAACTGGATTGGTTTCAGACTTTTTAGCATGAGCCTAATGACAAACCTGAGACTCAAGTCTCAAAGGATACCTTATCATTCTTTGGATTATTTGAAATAATTTCAGTTTTCTTTTTAGGCTATACTTGCCTGTACTGCAGTCAACTGGTGTCTAAAGCACCAAAAATTCTCAAGTGTGATTTACCCCTTAGTCTTTTTGAAGACAATCAGTTTTTTCTCTTTTTTTTTTCCTTTTTTCTCCTTCCTCCTCCCCCCCCCCCCGTTTCCCATTACCTTTCTATTGTGTGCACATCTCATTGCTTTATTAATAAACTTTGGAGACTACTTCTAAATTTGTTTTTTCAGATGACTTGTCCCAATTCTTTCTTCTCTTAGTAGCTCTCAAAAGCTTTTCTAAAACCACCTTTTCCCATCAACACCGTTTTCAAAAGATGTAAGTTACTTTCTGTTGACAGTTTCTGATCATCCTCATTGTATTTTTGTTTGTTTTCAAGTCAAGTATACACTGAACATAGTACATTTAAGTGTTTGAAAATAAAGTTAATTCTGTACATACCAAAAAACAAAGAAATGGGAGGGCAGATTTTGATTCAATCTTGTCCCCTTTTATAATAAGTTGATGGTGTGTGATACACTTGGCGGAACTGAATTATGGATTTCGCATAATCCTTCACAATAATGAGAAGAAATTTCTTCCTAGTTACAACATCACACATTTTAGAACCAGCGATATGAACAATAATCACTGTTAAATTACAGTGTCAGATCTTTGTTTACTAACTTTGGCCTAGAAAGCTCCTAATGTTTTACGATCTGATTCAGGGAAAGAAAACAATCTATTTACAAAGAAATACGCATTACTGAGGAAACTTGACCTAGATCCGTTCATTTTAAAGGCCAGGGAAGCAACTGCTGCTCTACTGAGCTTGAGGGGAGACGACCTGGACCTTGAAGCCTACTCCTTGTGTTGGGTCAATAACAACTTTATTCTTCCTAGCTTTGGAGAAGAAGATATAAAAAAAACCCTAGCTATAAAGCTAATACTTAATATGACCTGTTTATTCTGTTTCACCAAATTTTCCTGGAAAATAACCTATTGTACCACTAACACTGAAGTGTATAGTCAATTTGTGAACAGAATATATAAAGCAAATAGGAATGGACAGTGCTAGGCAACCTAGAACTCGATGATTATTCTGAATACTCCCACTAAAAGGTTTACTTTGATTTTTCAAACTTTCTCTAATTTCTTCTGTTATTTAAATGCCTCACTGCATACATAACAAAAACCCAGCAAAAAAAGAATTTCCATAGCAACTATTCCAAGGAATACAGTTCAGTATTTCATACCACAAAATTTTATGTACTTTGACCAATGCTTTCCTTTACCTAGATGGATTTCTTTATCTATGTTCAAGTGGGAATATTAATATTGTTCATGAAGAGTTTCATATTAACACATTATTAAAAACTACATTTTACCCAGAAGAATGTTCTGTGATCCCTAGAGAAACTGTGATGTTAACCTTCCAAAGTTTAGCATTTCTAAAACTCTAAGGTGATTCTAAAGACATTTCAAGCAAGAATTTGCTTTAGTATTTGAATTGTCTACAGTGACATCACATAAAAATACAAAGAGAATTTATAGAGAATTTTACCTTAATCAAGAATTTTCCACAGTAAAAAGATGCAGAAGCAAAGCTTCTGATTAAGAAGCCAGAATCTATATTTAGACTAATTGAGTGCAAATTTTTTAAAATTTTTTTCCATTTAGGATTTTTTTTTTTTTTTAAGGTTTGCAGTAGATTAGTTTTGCAAATCCTTTTGGGATTTATACACTATCCTTTTGCTCCCTCATGGCATCATGTTACTGCCAATGTAATACATAGTGTATAATCGTTCTTTCAGATAAACACATATAAAGAATTATTAAACTATCAGCCTCAAACACCTCAGAACGGATTCCGATTGTACTGTGACCAGAAAAATCTTTAGTATAATCTTAGTCTCAAAATAGGGGATTTTTAGGCTCATAACACCAGAGATGACAACATGCATGATATTCCAAAATAAGCGTATTTAAGTGAGATTATTTACTTAAGATAAATCTGGCTGTATTCTTCCCTATTACAAAATATATTCTTATTAGTTTGCTTGACAAAAAAAAAGGGATCGTTCTTATCAGGAGAAAATTCCTATCCAACAGTGCAAAATATCATTGCCTTTTCCCACCAGGGGATTCCCTTAATTTAGGGATGAGGGCACCTTCCAACAATAATTTTACCTTCTTTTTCACAAGAAAATTCATGCTAAGTTGGTAAACCAGACTGGAGATCAGAAACAGGGGACTGTAGTCACCTCACATGCAATGTTTTGTTTGCTTGTTTTTACACAACCTGCACGTTCTTCTGTTGAAGCCACCAGATTCACGTAAGAACCTGTCAAAAACTTCCTTAGTACCAAGTAGTCTCATGTCATTCTTCGTTGCAATACTGAATTTTTCTGATGGAACCTACCAGTGGAGTCCAGTACTTAACCTGCTTCTGTGATAAACAGAGCCTCAAAGAGCCTCAAATTAGCCATGCTCGGAGCAGAATGCCATCTGAAATAGCTGTTTGGAAACAGAAAAGAGTTTATCTTAAGCCCACTTTCTCCTCAAGGCTTTAGGACTTAGCTCCAGATGACAGTGCTGTACATCGCGATTCAAAACAGGCAGCCCTCTCCTACAGTAATCCATCCCATCCAAACAGGAGTGATGGTCACTCTGAATTTAGAGACATAAGAAGCAGTCACGGTGTCTCATCACTCAAATCATGGTTACAAGTCTTCACACAGACTGGGAGAAAGCTGCCTTTGATACTTTCCTCAGCCCAGAGTCCTTATTCCCTAGAAAGATGTCCTAAGCAACAGACCACAGCCTCCTTTCCCCTACACCCCCTCACTCTTTTTGTCCTTACAGCGGTAGGACTCCTCGGCTCTCCTTTTATAGGTGTGCTACTTAGAACAAAACATCATGAAAAAATGATTAAAAACCCCTAATCCGAAAAAATAATTACAATTCAGGATATGTAAACAACGTGATTGACGCTACCTCAAAATTCATAATAGTCAGTCTGAGAAATTTCTGGGTTTAAAGACACTAAAGAGTAGTGGTGGGTGGGTTTTTTTATTACATTCATTACAAGTTACATAGATAATGACACTTAAATGCAAAGATATCAAAGCATCTAATGTTCCAGCAACATCTGAAAAAACAATTAGTTAATGCTGAAAGTGAAATCTTCAATCAAAACGAAGACGAAGAGTATTCTTATAACTGAATTACCACAGAAACTGTTAACTGTTTGATTAAAAGCACACAGACAAATGTGTTTACAGTTTCATAAATAATACTCACCCGTAATTAACTTAAGTACTGGTAGGGATAGCGAAATGACTACAGAATCTCAACCTTTGCTTTAGGCTGCCTCATCATTATGAAATAGTTTTACTGCATTTAAATGCGATGTTTTAAAAATGACAGAAATTCATGTAAACTTCAAGAGAAAGATCAAATAAAGAAGTCATGGTAGAAAGGAGAAAAGGAGAGTTTGCAACATGTCTGCCTATCTAGAAGGATCACAAAGTCATAGGAAAAAGAAAAGGAGAATTCCAGATTGAAGGAAGTACAGAAGCTTTACAAAGAGCAGAGAACAAATCAGGGAACTTGAGAAGAGGACGCTCCAAAGCGTCCATCTGCTGCTTTAACCACTGATTCTCAAAAAAATCACAGAAGCAGGAAATCCAAACGTATCTCAAGGTATTAAAGTCCAAAGGCTTTGAACTGTAAATTATTGGTGCTAAAAAGTCTACAAATAACTGTGACATAAAGAAAAGAAAAAAAAAAAGAAAAGAAAAAAGAAAAGGAAAACTTAGAACGTGAAAAGGCTAAGTATAGAAAGCCTCTTTAATCACATCAACCTCTCAAAAGAATCAGTTATAGGAATGCATGAATGCACGTCAAAATTAAACAAAATCCTCCTAGACATAATTTCCATAAACTGAAAATACCTGGACCATCAGCAGCAACACTGAGGTCTCCACAAAAAGCAAAAATTAAAGCAAGAAAGTCCGAAAAGCTCATTTGATTAGGTAAAACGTCTCATTTTAATCAAGAAATCACTTGATTACTCTAGAGTGAGAGGTCACTTAAAAATAAAACAAAACAGAAATAAACATCGACTCATTAAAGGACTGGGGAGGAGACGCAGGATGAAATAAAAACTTTTCCAACCTTACCCAAAAAATGTTTTTGAAACTTTATGTTCTCCAGCTTCCCTTTGTGTTTTCAATACAGGAATGCATACTTTAACCTAATGTGGGCACTTATATGCTTCAGAACCCATGTAGATACACGTTGCGGACGGTCTGAATTACTACCTTTCAAATGTTTTTCTATCCCTTTTCTTCTGCCATGCTCTTGTTTCAAGAAAGAGCAGGTTTGGAAAAGCTTTTCCTCAGAACCTGTTATAGTGAGCTCCAATGGAAGAAACCGAACAGATGGTTTCTTGTCAGCAGGCAGTTTATAACGGAGGATTTGCAGGTAAGAGCAGAAACACATCTTGCCACTGATATGTACCCCTCCCCCCAAAATACAGTATCAGTATCTGTGATCAAGCTTTCCAATGTCTGGATTTTACATTTATCACATTTTGGGAGGAAATAGTCTTTTTTTCGATATTCTGCCTAGGAGAAGTTGTTTATGGTCAGAAGGGCAGCTACAGTAAGGACAAAAAAAAAATTAAAAAAATCAACTTCTCCAGAGGCAACCGAAATATAACTGGTTATTCCTTTTTTACTCAAAGTCAGATACATATGCAAAAAAAAAATAAAAAAAAATCTGCCTATAGGCAAATGCCAGCTGCAACTGCGTTTGCTCCATCTTCCTCATTTTTGCATAACAGTTCTGGAGTGAAACCTGACTTCACATTCCTGAGAGATGATTTTAAACTAATATAAAAGGGAGTATTTGTTAGCAAGCTATCAATATTATATTAAATTGAGCCTCAAAAATTAAAATTAGTAAAATATGATGTCACTCAATGTCCTTGATACCTATTCTATAACATGAATTATTAAATCTGCATAGATCTCACCCATCTGAGCAAATTAACAAGATCCTATTGTATTTTGAAACAGAAATCACATCCAAGATCAACACCAGTTTGTGTTGTCACATAGTATTTATGGGTTTTAATCACATAGGTTTTAGAACTTCTGATCGATACAATGCACTTCTAGCTCACTAAGATGAAAACTGATGAGCAAAACTAACTTAAATTTGCAAGTTCATCAATTTATAATGAAGCTGAAGATAAAAAACCTTTTTTTTTTTTAATCGCATGTCTTTGGAAACTAAAATTTTGCTTTCACACAATTTATAATGACTATCTTGTACAACTTAGCTAGAGGAATTAAGAGAATACTTCATTCTAACAATTCAGTCAATAGTTTGGTAAAGGGACAGAAACCTGTCAGATTAGTGAAATGAAGGAGTGAGAGGAAAAAAGGTAGATTCAGAAGAATTATTTACCAAAAAAGATTTTTCTATATTTCCTTATTTTATCCAAGAATACTTTTCAAAATCATATTCTATTGATTTTTTTGACATAAATACAATATTAAATTTTAAGCCAATTCTCAGTATACTTATTACCCCCATGCAAAATAAATAGAGATAATGAGAGTGTAAAACTGCCCTATACTCTCTGCAGGATTTATCAAGGTCAGAACTGAAGTTCCAGCTGCCTTTTTTAGTGCTATGCATATACTCTAAATCACAGTTGGATTTATGTTTCTCCTTTAGAAGATACTTCATACCTAATATACACACACTACACAAACCAGCATTATAAAACTGGTAAAGTATTTAAAGAAAACTATCAAGGAGAAAAAGTCAGCATAAAGGAGTGATGGTATGTAGACAAATTAATATCTCAATATAACACATTCACTACATGCACCCTAATGGAAGCCAAACTGTTGAAGTGGAGGAATTCACTGCCTGAGTAGCAGGAAGAAAATTCTGCTCGTGAAGCCAACCTTTCCAGGAGGTGCAGTGAGAAAACTGGTTTTGTTTCAGTCTATCTGTTTAGTCTAATTCCACATCTTTATCATTCAAAATTTAGAAGCTAACTGGTATTTGAAAATGCCAGAAAGCTTTGCTTCTTCTATTCATTTGAGCATTTAGAGAAAAAAAGAGGAAAGAAAAAAATCAGTGTAATAACCTGAAATCTACCAGAAATCTACCATTTCTGAAACTTAAAGGATATGATGAACGTACACACACACACAAAAAATTCATAACTACAGGTAACGTTTGTTGCACTGACTTAAATGATAAGAAAAATAATGTATTCATCCTGCATATACATTTTATTAAAATAAGAAGCATTTCAATGCCAATTTTCTGCATTTTAATTAAAATTTCCATTCAAAAGCTCAACAAAAATATCAGTCTAGCAAATAACATTATCCAGCACTCTTTAAATGTAAATTATTAAAAATTTAAAAATTAAGCAAAGGAATTTTAAAAGCTCATAAGCAGACAGCCAAAGTGAAAGACCACAAAGGAAATTTAGAAGATAACTACATTGCGTCAGTTTGTCAAGTTTGTCTTCTGCATGAAAAAAGTCTCATTAAAACTAGATTTCAATTTTAATGGTACTATTTTCCATAGCTATAATGTTTAGAATAAATTGTTTTTACAGTGATAGACAAAAACTAATGTTTAAATATGAATATTGTGGAGCTTCCTGGCTTTATCTTCATTAGGAATGTAAATGCCAGATTGTACTTAAATGTAAATCAACTAGCTTTAAAGGTCACTGATCAAGAAAAATGATTTGTCTCTTAAAAAAGTAACTGATGAGGATAAAAACAGAACAAACTTCAATTATTTTTTTTTAATGACAATTCTTTAACATGAATGAGAAGGAAGACAAGGAAACCACAGAAATGGAGACACATGATGTCCTTCCAATGGTGAACTGTATTTAGAGACTGTGGAAAACACTTTTGGAAAGAGCATTTGTGATTAGAACAGGCACACATATTTGAAAACGTTGTTTAAGGAAAAAAATACTGCACTGTCAAGAAAATAATCTGCACAAACTTGACAGGTCTTTTCCCACTCTAATTGCTTGGATTTCGGGACTCGCAGATCATACATTACCCCACAGCAAAACAGAGTAAGAAGTGTTTAAGACATAGCTCTACTGCCTAAAACGTCAGCAATAAAATACCAGAAAAGAGATGATCTCCTTTCAAATTTAATTGTGTCTGCCAGCAGTGTGTGCTTACGTTACAGAGATTCACTTGTAGCATTCTTGTGCCCTTTTAAACTACCTAATAATTAAAACCAAAAGCACATAGATATCCATCTATTACATACTTACCTTTTCACACAAACGTGCCTAATCCCATCGTGTTCCATATCAAATGTGGAACAATTCTTCCATAGTTGTAAGAATACTGCTAATCAAAACAAAGTGAAATTAAAAAGCTTTATCCACTGTATACACTCTATCTAGAAATATATGTAGAGAGATAAATACATACAGTGAAATAATAATGATGCTATAACCATTTTCAGATAGGGTAAGACTTCTTTATTATTCTTTAACTACCTACCTAAGAATATCTCTACTAAATGAAACTTTGAGATTTTCAAGTAAAAGAATTGTGTTCATGATTTATTTCCACTATTTCCAAACATTATTCTACAGTCCAGACTAGTGTTTTAGGCTATTTTCAACCTTTATCTTCTTCAAATAAAGAAAGAAATGTTTTATGACATTGTAAAGGTAGTTTTAAAGCAGCCATTTGAAGCCATTCTGGATTTAAATAAGTTTAAGTGTAACGGAACTTCTTGGAAAACATATTTGAGATAAAGATGAGCAATAAATTCAAACTAAGCGGTTAAGAATCTTTCTCATGTATAGTACCTCCAAAGCAAAGGTGGAATAATATATCTCACTGCTGGCCTTTAATTTCAGGTCCTTATAAATTTGAGTTTGGCCACTTGGAATGACATTAGCTTTTTGCCTCGTGTTGATTGTGGTTGGTTTGCATCATTGTTTCAGAGAGCAAGGAGGAGACAGATTTTTAACAGGAATGATTCAGTGAATTCCTAAAGCAGAACCTGGGGGAAGGAGAAAGAGACTTATCAATCTAACTTCCAATAATAAGAGATTCAATAACTCCAAAGGCTGAGGCAGAAAAATCCATACGTCCAAAAATGCTGGGGGTGGGGAAGATGTCCTTTGGGCAGATTTTTCACAGGCCAGTAGATTCAGTTAGGGTGTAAGCAATATTCTCGGCTCTGAAAACTGAGCTCCACGAGGTACAAAATGTAACCTCTAACTTTGCTTCAAAGAAAGATTCTCCTACCAATTCTCAGCCCATTTAAGCTCTTTCACTTACTAGAATAAGGACGGTAAACTTGGCATCTCTTACTAAGCAAAAAGTTACATATGATTTCTCCAAATCCTCACCCCCCATTTTCCATACCTCCCTATTTAATAAAACAGGTCTCCATGTTATGTTTCTACACAGCAGAAATGACAAATCCACGTAAGCACTTGTATGTTTGAAGAGTATGTATTTCTGCAGCATGTTCTCCTGCAGTGCCAGGTTACACTCCAGAGCACCTAAACCCAGCGTGCAACGACCACGCACCAAACAGTAACACAAACCACAGAAATTCTGCCCAATCTGTCCAGAGAGGATGGTGCAGCAAGAGGATAACAACCTAAACACCTGCTCTTCTCTGCTTTTCTCTGACCTCAAAAGGTGTAGCTCTGTACGAAGGTTCTCAACATTGCTGGTGCTGCCTGACCTGCATAAAGACCAAAACCAATTCACATGAGCTATTCTTTTACTTTTCATTTTGATCTCGATGAGACCCAAGTCACTGGATTTTTTTTAAAATTTATTTTACGTTTTTAAAAATCTTTCTACAGCAATTTCAGACACGCAGAAGTCAAGAAGTCGCAGAATTGAAACTAAATTCAATCCCAAAATCTCCATTTCTGAAACTCTGGAATAATACAGGAATAATCAGAACAAAAAGAGTGATGACTAATTTTTCCTTAATATATGAAAATCACTATGCATCTATAAACTCCATATTCTACAGAACTGCCAATCTTTTCAATAAACAGACCAAACGAAGAAAGAGAAAGCTGTCAGAGGAGAAATTGGTTAAAATGCCTGACAGAAAACTGAGGCTTTTCATTTTAATACTCATAATTACAGAAATGAAATAATGCTGGCAATGGTATGATAATAATTATACACAGAAAAAGAGTAAATTAAGGGGAACAAAATAATTTTAACACTACTTAGAAAAGCTGCCTCATGAAATTACCTACTTCTAATTTTTTTTTATGTTTTAGGCAGAAAATGGTAATATCACTTTTTTTTTAGTATATGTGATTATTGTCCATTTCTCTTAGAAAAAACAATTTGTGACATCACTTACAGATTTCTGACCTACATTTTCCAAAACCATCAGCTTCATATCCATAGTGAAATAGCAAAATTTAACACAACTAAAAAAACTAAAAGTTAACAAAATTGCTATAGCCCAAAACTTAATCCCAATCAAAAAACAAAAACAAAAACAAAAAAAAACATTTGAAGCCATTCCTTTTTCTTGAAGCAGAACTACCTTGATGTGCTCCTTAGAAATCTAAGCAGAGCTCTAACTGAAATTTTTTTATTCCAGTTGCTAGTTCAAATGTACTACACACAGACATCTCAGCAAGAACCAGTTCAGCATAGCCTGTGTGCACACGGGAGTGCTGCCAGAGCAACATCATGGTGCAGGAGCTCCTTTGCCTTGTCTTCTCTTTTCACATTTCATCCCAACCCAGCTCTTTCGCCGTATGACCCACCAACATTTCTTTACGCCCTGTGATGCTGGGCTACTTGAACATCCCAATTTTCTGCATCTGTGGAAGAGATGCTCAAAAAAAGCGTTATGCTGTTTTGCAGATGCTAGTGGGAAGAGGTTTACCGAGGAATAATCTTGATTTATTGCTCTTGCATGCTAGAGGAGCACATGGCTACTGCTATGGGTACCCTGACAGTGCTCACAACCCACTCAACCAGACCCCTCACCAACGAGCTATTCCTCATCGAGGAGAAACACGTGTGACTTTCTTATACATCTCTGATGTGGGTTTACTGAAAAGGGAAACCAAAGGGCGCAGCCTGAACATCTCTCTCATCCTCAAGGTAGCGCAAACGGCCGCATGTCCTGAGCTGCTCCTATTGCACACACCGTGGACAGCTGCACATGAACTACAAATGGTGCCTGAATTGCAGCAGCAAAATATGGGGACTAAACTCTCCCCAGGTGAAACGGCACATCGCAACTTCCAATTATGCATTTTATACTTTCTGGTGTGTGCAAATTAACAAACTGTTACTAATCTGAGTCAAAACTAAACTGGTGGAGGAAGAGATGGGAGGAAATTTCAGTTGCTACTGAACTGGAACTTAACTAATGAACTTCCTACTTTGAATTCCTGGCTACAATTAGAAGCTGGATATATCACTTTTCTGGTAAAGACTGCTCATAAAACCTACCGGCCAACATAAACCATTATTCACTTTTTACAACAACATTATTTCTTCAACTGTGCGGCCTGCAACTTCATAGCATTGGCAAGATTGCTATAACAGTACTAAAAGTGCTATTACTCTGGATGCTTAGAGAGATATATTATAACCAGAAAGGGGAAAAAAAGAAAAAAGGGGAGGGGGGGGAGAAAAACTACTTTTTAAAAAAAATTTATTTAAAATTTAAAAATTTGAATACACCCGATACAATTCTTTTTTATATCTAATAATGGACCCAGGATCTTTCTTTGCCAATCCCACAGTTCTGATTCACCATGAAGGGAAACAAGAAATCCCTCCCTGTCTATAAGAGCAACGGTCTTTTCATCCCAGCTTTGCCTTTGCAGGTCCCAGATGAGATTTCATAATCACTTAAGACTTCATGCCACATAAAGAAGTTTACCGTACAGATGGGAAATTCAGCATTTAGGCAAATCAGGAGTTCTTTTCAACCCAATAAATATTTCTTTCTATAGAGAAAGGAGTTTATAAAAATGCTATACAAATCATCTTACTAGGTTTTTGGTTGTTTGCTTATTTTTTGTAAATTATGAGCACACTATGCTGACTTTAAAAGTATTTGAGTATAGATTTTAACACCGCAATTTCACCATGGAAGAGCTTGACTATATTTATATTACCTTGTAAATGGAAAATTAACTCTCTTAAGCTTGCTAATTCATATAATGGTTCTAAAATCCACTAATTTTTTTAAAAGGCAAATTTTGACTACAGAGGTATTTTCAGCCCCATTTAAGCCAACATTTAAATTCTACTAACTTTGTTAATAGAATTCCACTAACTTTGTTAATTTTGTTCTGCAATGATTCTAAGTTTCTTCGGTCTCTCAGAATATGACACAAGCATGTTCTGCATGAAATCTTTCACAAAATTATACCCAACGTATCCCAAATTTGGGGGCTAGGGATGGGGGTGTCTAATATCAAATATTAATTGAATATGTTCTACCTGATCATTTTCTGCACCAATTTACAAGTATAATTTAAAGTTCCTTCAAAAGCATGTATAAGGACAAATTTTAATATATCTGATGATGTATTCATACTTTTCCTCAGGTTTCTACTAATACTATGAATGCAGCAATAAACAACAACTGATGTAAGTTATTTAAATTACCAGTTACTGTTTACATATATCTCCACTCAACTTCTGACTTAATTCTAATTTCAGCCCTTAATCTATGCAGAAAGCATGCTTAGCCTTACATGTAAAGTAAAAGAATATTAAATACTGAAATTTTCACTTGTTCCAATATATCCTCTATGTTAATCCAATATTTGGCCCCTCATATTCCCCTACTCCCCCCCCCCCAAAAAAAAAAAAAAACAATAAAAATATCTTCACTGCTACAAAAAAACAGAAGTGTCATTTAAGAATATCTGCACATCAAGTTTAATGTGGAACAACTGGCAAAGGCTTACATCAACATTCCGTTGACCAATATAAATAACCCCTCGAAAGGCCGCTTTACCTTCCTTTTACCGTGAGTAATAAGCATTGATCAAATCAAAGGCTTTAACTACCTGCTACGACTTTTCCAGCACAAATATTTTCCTGCCATAATCAATTTATCTACCATCCTCAAGAGAATCACTATAGATGTTGATATGATTTCTCAGGTAAAAGAAAATTTTTCAGCCTCTTCAGGCTGGCGATCCATAACTTGAAATAAAGTATTTTCCCAAGCACCTTATATTTTCTATGGTAGAAAGAATAAAAAAAGGAAAAGAAAAAACAGGTAAAGTGATAAAAACTGCAAACACCGTAAAGATAAACAGACAACAATGAAAATAGTTCAGCCACAAAATTTGAGTTATTTGGTAAATTGGGATCATTCAAGAAAACTGTTGCAATATAACAAAAATACAAAAGGATAAAGCAAGAAAGAAAAAAACCTGGCTACTTCTGAAGAGAGTGGGAATAGTGTGAAAAGTAATGACTAAAAGGTTTTAAAGGTCATATGGAAAGCAACATAACTGCCATACTGCATTCAGTCCTGATATTCAGACTTCAGAGCAGTTAGCAAGAAACTAGAGAGGTATAGAAGGAAGTCATGGGGCTTCTTTACCTTGTGTCTGGATAATCATATCCGCAGTCAAAAATGAAATTACTATCTCTCCAGCCTGCTATATAGTTATTATTTTTGGATTTCCTTTCATGTTGTCCAATCCAAAGCTACACCAAAATCTTCCAGATATTCTACTCTTATGACATTCTGATTCACCCATATACCTGAAGCTAAGCTTCCTCCCTTCCTCTTCTTGGTATTATCATCCTGCATCTCACTTTCCTTACTTTCTGTTAATGGCAATCTTACTCCATCACATGCACTCAGGAAACTATTACAAAGATACTTTAGTTTTTCAAAAAGTCAGTGCTTTATCAAACTTCTTCCACTAACTAAATCACCTTTCTACATCATACTGCTCACATTCACTTTTAAAGCTTTACAAAACTTTACTACAGGCATCTACTGGGCTACAGTTTAATGAGCCTTTCCTTCTGCAGCAGTGTCCACCTATTCCTCACCACTTTTTCCTATCCCCATGCTCTGCTCTGGCTTCTGCTCATACAAGTACTTGTTCAAGTACAAGCACCTGCATTGGGACCAGCACTGTTTAAGATCTTTGTCGGCAATGTGGACAGTGGGATTGAGTGCACCCTCAGCAAGTTTGCCAATGACACCAAGCTGTGTGGTGCAGTCAACACGCTGGAGGGAAGGGATGCCATCCAGAGGAACCTTGAGAGGTGGGCCCGTGCGAACCTCATGAAGTTCAACAAGGTCAGGTGCAAGGTCCTGCACATGGGTTGGGGCAATCCCAAGCACAAATACAGGCTGGGCAGAGAATGGATTGAGAGCAGCCATGAGGAGAAGGACTTGGGGTGTTGGCTGATGAGAAGCTCAACATGAATCGGTAATGTGTGCTTGCAGCCCAGAAAGCCAACCGTATCCTGGGCTGCATCAAAAGAAGCGTGGCCAGCAGGTCAAGGGAGGTGATTGTCCCCCTCTACTCCATTCTCGTGAGACCCCGCCTAGAGTACTGCATTCAGCTGTGGAGGCCCCAACATGAGAAGGACATGGAGCTGTTGGAGCAAGTCCAGAGGAGGGCCACAAAGATGATCAGAGGGCTGGAGCACCTCTCCTATGAAGACAGGCTGAGAGAGTTGGGCTTGTTCAGCCTTCTCAGAAGAGAAGGCTCTGGAGACACCTTCTAGCACCCTTCCAGTACCTCAAGGGGGCCTACAAGAAAGCTGGAGAGGGACTTTTTACAAGGGCATGTAGTGATAGGACAAGGGGGAATGGCTTTAAACTGAAAAAGGGTAGATTTAGATCAGATATAGGGAAGAAAATCTTCACTTCACGAACAGGTTGTCCAGAGAAGCTGTGGATGCCCCCTCCCTGGAAGTGTTCAAGGCCAGGTTGGATGGGCCTTTCAGCAGCCTGATCTAGTGGAAGGTGTCCCTGCCCATGGCAGGGGGGTTGGAACTAGATGATCTTTAAGGTCCCTTCCAACCCAAACCATTCTATGACGCTATGATTCAGGTGCATAATGAACCAGATGAAACCAAGAAAAAAATAAGAGTTTTTTTAAAAAGAAAGTTAATTTAGCACAGATCAGCTGTGCACAAATATTACAGCATAGCTCAGGAGGTGGCACAGAATGAAAATCATCAATAGCAGCTGCTTAAGTTAGCCCTGGAGCTAAAGTATTACTGAAAATAAGCCTTCTGCAACAGGAAGCTGACTTCAGCTATAAATATCCCATAAAGCAGCTGACTAAATTATTCAACAGGTAACTTTCAACCTTCTCAAAAGCTGTGCTTTACACCTGCAAGGAAACTCTTCCAAAGATCTCATTGCTTTCTTTCAACCTCCTCCTAGTACTTCTCTTGGCTGCACCATGTAAAGAAACTCAACGGCTGTTAGGTTGGGATGGGTTGTTGTCACCAAGCCTTACCTTGCTGATCAATTCTAACTCAGTCTGTGTTTTCACTCCATCTGTCTAAATCTAGCTGTTGTCTTTCATTTTGAACAGAGAGACTGAGTCTGGTTTTGCTGGGCATTTACATAGCACTTAGCACAAACAGAATGGGATCTTTGTCCAAGACTCAAAATCAAAGGTACTAAAATATAGGAAAACCAGCCTCCCTTCCCTCTCAAAGAATCATAAAAACCATCACTACCCACATGTGTGTGACAACTACAAGGTGAAGTTCTCTTGCTTCCTCCCCCATTTTTTAAAACAGGAATTAAATCTGGAAGCACTGGCATAATGTCATGCATTATGGATCAAGACCTCACTATATGGACACAGATATAGGAAGCAAAATAAGTAAATGGACACTAACAAAAAGTAGAGAAAAATAATCTTTTCAGGGATTACTAAATAGAAGTTATTATTTAACTTAGATTGAACTTTAAAAAAATAATCAAGAAATATATGTGTATCACTATATACTGAACTTTGAAATGAATGCTTCTACAATTGTTGCCCTCTTTAACCACACGGTTAGAATTAAAAGAAAAATAATTACTGAAAAAAAATATTTTTGAGTCCATAAGCTAAACTATTTTTTTCCCATCATACAGAGAACCCTAATCTGACATTTCCTTCTCTCTGAACAAAAGAGTCTGGATTTTTTTAGCACAGTTTTTGCAAACTGCATGTCTTCCTGAACAGGTGGAAAGGCTGTTTGGAGAGTATTTTTCTGCCAATAAAATTTGATTGGTTCAACATGGACCTTCCATGTAATGTTCTTATATTGAGTAAATTAGTAGGTGATATAAAACTCTGAAAATGGAAAGACTGTAATGAAAAGCTTAATATGCTTTTTACAGTCATGCTGAAAAAAGTTATGCCATGTTTAAGTTGATCATGTTTTTATTCACACCTCCAGGCAAACCAGCAAAAACAGTGTGATTTTATTAAATATATTTATATTGAACAATTTTCTTCTCCTTTGAAAACAGCTACCTTGAAGGAACACTCTAGCATAGTGGCTGCCAACTAACGTCTGGGTACTACAGGCTTTCCAGTTTGCACAGGATTTCTTATTGACTGAAGGTGAAAATCACAAACACAGAGAAGGAAGAGAAAAAGCAGTCTTACGAAGACAGGAGCACGTGAATTTTAAACAGATAAGAAAAGTACAGCAACTTCGTAGGAGTTGGTGGGAAGCCCGCTACACTTAGAAAGCTGTTCAAACATCCCCTGTGCTGAGCCTGTAAGAGGATGCTCAGGACACCCATTGACTTCAAAGAAATCTGCAATCATCATGGATTAGAAACTGCCTTGATTGCATCCATTTCTATCAAGCAGGACGGCACTTGTCTTATGAAAGCACCCTATGAAATGGCAGAGAGAATATACTTGGCTTTCCAGATATAAATCTCTGCTCTTGACAAGGATAGAGCAAAGGGGTATCAACAAATACACAAAAGTTACTCAACTTAGTTGGTTTTGTCCTAACTCCACAGAGGAAAAAAAACTGGCTGACCTTCTTGAAAATTCAGAAAAATCCATGTGCCAGAAAACAAGTAGCGTTTAAATATGGGATCTTTCTATATCTCTTACATAAAGAGGTCTGAAGAACAGTGCTTGATCCTTAAAATATCCATCACTCTACAACTGTACTTTTTGAACCAGCAGACATATATAAACACACATAGATACAGACTGTACAGTTCCAGTGAGAGAGCTACATTGTCAGATATTTAACTGAGAATCCTCAAAATTCATTCATCTGGAAAAGTAACAGCCATATCCATATGGTCAGATGACTTAAATCTGAGATGCTTTCAGTTCTGCACTACCAAGTTCTGTAAGCAGCCATTTCAAAATTTATACAAAAATTTAAAGAAAAAAAAAAACTTATTCTCAAAAAAATTGGAATCTCAAACATTAAAAATTCAAACTTTATTACGTGAGGTTCTATGCAAAGACATTTTCAAGAATTAAAAGCATTTTTTCACTTATGCTATGGTGCTAGTCTCAGAAGGAAACTGATTTCACCACTAATGGATCTGAGAAGAATCTGGAAAAGCAATACAGAAGGGCATAATATCAGTTTAGAAAAAAAGAATATCTATAGATATATAGATATTTAACAGCAATAAGTATTTTCCATGCCTTCAAATCCAGAACAAAAAGGTACAGTAACTGCACAGTTGTATTTTGAATTGTTTACAACCTGTCCAAGCGATTACCATCACTATGTGCCCTGACCACAGAGGAAACCAACATATCTAACCTGTTTCTTTTTCAGTCTTCAAAACACCTTTCCAGTCTGACTACAAGATGACTCTTACTGGCACTGAAAATCCCCTAAGTTGAGGAGAAAGAAAGAAAGAAAATGCATTTTCTTCTTTACCAACATTAAAACATGAAGTAACTTCTTGCATAAATACAAAAAAACCTGCAAATTATGACGGGATTAATTAACAAATGACTAGTGTTTGCAGGCCAAAGGAAATGCAAGAAGTAAAGAGGTGACAATGAAGTGCTAGTTCTTCAAAAAAAGCAATTTAGCTAATGCCAGATTAATTTTTCCACAGAAGAACTTTTCTTTTCATACACAGTTTCCATCTTGATAGTGAATCTTTGATCAGTGTGTCTGAAAAAATAATCTCTGTGAAGACTGAGACAACAAAGGAAGCCAGATAAACTCGAAAATGGCAAACTTTTCAGGTCATCAGGTAAATAAACTACTTCAGGCACCTCAATGGAATACAAATAGTTTTCATATAGGATTATAATGGAAAGTGAAGTAGTTTAAAAAAAGAAAAAACAAACCATGGTGAAACTGTCACCTTATTTACCTTTTCAAACAAAATAATACAGTAAGCATTAATAAAAATTGGCAAAAATCAGACAACATCAATCCAGGAATTATAAAAGACGCAACTAATCAATGCTCACTGTGGTATGAAACCTAGCACTTAAGCTAGGTTTGTCTCTTAGACACAGGTTTGTCATTGTCTCTTAGACACAGGGAGCAGCAAGTGTGAGACCAATCATTAAAAAAATGAATACATGGTGAGCTAAAAAAATAATTCAATTTTAGTGACCTGATACTATTCACTGTATCTATTTCCTCTGAAACACCTTTAATTAACACTTCAGTCTCAAACACCTTTCCTGTAAGCTCCTCTGTGAAAATCCTCCATAAGCTGTTTCACAGTTAACAAGGATGCACAGAATCTCCCCGGCTTTTCTGGTGGGCCTCGTGCTCTTTGACTCTACCTTTTCCACCTCGCTTGCCTACTGGCTGCCAACTCGCTGGAACACTTCTTGCTTCCAAAGGATTTGAAAGAGATTCATAATTGGTCTTCATGTCTTGAACATTTTTGCAGAATTATTTTTGGCCTCCCTTATAATATTTTGGGCATTGAATACTTGCACATTATGATACCTTTTAAAAAATATTTACTTATCTAAAAATAGCTTTCTCTACTGTCCTGATTCCTTATTGTCTTTTCTTCATTTTCTATTTTAATGAATATTATTTATTTTCCTTACTGCCTTGAAATTTCCTAAGAACAAAAACCTAAAAGAAATGAATATGTTTTAGTGTTCTTTTTAATTGCCTTTTAAGCTTGTCTCCCTGTATGTGTAGTTCCTTTTGGAGATTAAAACACTACTGTAGTGAATTTGGCTTTTTTCCCCCACCTCCTACAAGGCTTTGAACCAAAACGTGTATGATCATTGTTTCAGATGTTTTCAATAGTAATGGCTTTAGTCCTATGCTCATTCAAAACCAAGAGTCTTCCTCTCCTGTGATCCCTGACTACAGCTCAGTAAAGCTGTCTTCTGAACAGACAACTTCTGCCTCATCGTCAGTGAGCTTTTCCTACTCCATCGCAGAATTTCAGTCCATTACAATATAACTATATTGCCTATTAAAATAATTAACTTATTTATCTAACTGGATTCTAAGCTTTCTGGAAGTTAAAGCACAACCTCCCATCTTCTCTATATAACTTGTATAGTATCACTAGTCCACAGACTGAATTCCTGCCACCACTTGGAAAAACGGACATGAAGAGTGAAGTGACTGTTTGCTAATGATAAAAAAAAAAAAAAAAACCACCACCAAAAAAAAGACCCACCACCAACCTAAAAGCAGAATACTCCAGTATGAATCTCACTAGACAGAATTGCAGATCAAGCTCAGTGACCAGGGGCAAAGATGGCAGATGAAAACGCATTTTCCACCACTGCAAAATATGGGGAAGAACATGGGGAAAAGCAACCCTACTTTACATATAAAATGATTGGCTGGAAGTTAGCAACTGATCCTGGAGTCACAGTTGGAAGCCCTCTAAAAACCAGCAGTTCTGCACAGCTTTGTTCAGGAAAAGAAATGAGGGGGTGTGGGGGGAATACTTATACGTCACTGTATAAATCTATTACACATCTACATCTTTAATGCCACGTGCCCTTCCACCTCCAAAAAGGTAGAACTAGAAGATGTATCTACAAAGTCTCCAAGATCAGAGGCATGGAGTGTTTTCCATATGAAGAGTCTAAACACACTTCAATCTTCAATTTTCAATATACATCACAGAAAAGAAATATGATTAAAATCATGTGAAGACAGCACAGAGATGAATAGAGCTCACAATACTTCCTATGATGCAAGAACTTAAATGCTCCTCAAATTCTTCAGTCATCAGGTTTCTAAGTATCAAATATGCAGTACTTCTTCCCACAGATTTGTGGAACCAATTGCAGCAGGATGTTTCAGAGATGAAGGGAACATTAACGAGAGAAGTTATGACACAATAACACATCTGTCCTCAATTAAAAACTATTGTCCAGTTGCTACCCTGAGACTCAGGAACTCCATAAACAGCTGGCTCTTACAGGCTAGGATGGAATAACCAGGGATGAATCAACCCATGCATGGCCTCTTTGTTTTCAACTATCATTACAGAAAGAATACCAGATTTTGCTATTAAGCTTGCCCGTAACCACCATGTTTAATATTTTCTGCATTGCAGAAATCTTTGTACAACATATACTTGGATTTATGCAGACTTTGGCATTTCATATATGTCATTGGATCGTCACATTTCTGCTAGCATCCTATACTTGTTCTAACACAAGCTACTTAATAGTCAAGGAGCTTCATCAAGCTTTTGGCGTTCTGTTCACTTTCAAACTTTTTCGGCATCCTAGTGTTTGTGTTTAAGTTTAGGAATCAAAGTTCCTTAAACAGTGTCAATGGAGGCACCTCCAAAAATTATTCAAAACAACTGGGGCAGATATTCCTAGTCATAGTAAAGTGCTACTAAGTCCAATTTATCCCAATATTTGCAGATTTACAAATGTGTAAGACAGCACTTCCCAAGTCTAATTCAAACTTTCCTAACTTGCCCATCTGTTAAAAGCAAAAATATACCCCCCAAAAAAAAGAAATCCCCCAAAACACAATAATAACAAACTACATGCTCTACTTCACAAAGCTGGATTTCATTCACAAATGTATCAGGTTTTATTCTCAACAGAAGATGACTCACTGCACGTTTGCTCCCTTCAGTCTTCAAACATTTTGTTAATATATGCAGGAAACAGAGCTACAATAGTTTGCTTATGAAAAGGGAGGGTTTTTTATAAACTAAGAGCTTGCAAGAGATGGAAGAATTCTATTTGTACAGGAAATAATATTTAGTATACAGTAGAATATTTAGTAACAAAGACATACTTTCATTGGGATTTATCCACTTCTCGCAGAATAACAGAGAAATAATAATAATGAGGAATTATTACTACATAAAAGAGAAATTATCAAGTAGGTTTGGCCCAAATCTAGGGGGAAATATCAACCAATTATTGATGGCGGTTGACTGAGATTACAGTTTCATTTCTGTAAGAAATGAACAGAAATAAACAAAGCCACAAAAGCTTACTTTTAGTCTGAATTTTATAACAATACACTACTCTTGGCCAAAATGTAATGGAGAAGGCGCGAATGCTGAAAACAGTAAAAACCAGAATTTACTCTCAGTCTTTCATCACAGTCTATTTTTATGTTATTTGACAGGAAGCCACCCTAGCAGCCCCTAAAAAGTAAGAACGTCACAAATCTTAGTTTTATTGCCCTTTTCATAGAAAGTTCTTCAAAAGCTCATGTTTCATATGTCTTCTTACTCAACTTTTTTTTTTACTTTAATGTTAGCTTCTTAAACATACAGGTATTTTAAACTGCCTTTCTTGTTGTGTTTCCCAGTTGCACATAATAGCATCTAACATCTCTTTCATAAATCAGAATTCCTTCCACTCATTTTTATTTCTTAATGCAAGCCAGAAAAATGTCTCAATTACTTTTTAACTCCCCATTCTGTACATAGCAGAAGTCTCTGATTTCAAATCAAACAAAGGAAATAAAGACAGTTTTAAGAAACAAGACAGCTTCTCACAATAACAGAGGAAACATATACAGAGACCTCTGTTTTTCTGACAAGCACTCAGACAAAGACCTATGATTTTACCTCTTCTGGGGAAGAAATAAAATCTGCAATTCCTTTAAATCAGGGCATAAGCAACAGCCTGTATTATCAATCATAACTATTACTCAAATCTAACTGATTCCAACATCCACGGGCCTTCTCTTCAGGCACTGTTAGTAAAAGCAGTAAGACCATTTTTCAAACTGAAATACTATTTAACAGTAGCAGATAAGAGAGAGGAAATTAAAAATAAATAAGTAAAATGAACAATACACTTACGTAGGTCCTACCATCCTGTGGTAACTTATGAGGCTACTCTTGTTCCTCCCAAATCTTCAACGAACTGAAAGTTTACTTCTGCTGGCTCACAGAGTTGGCAACAACAACTCATTGATGGGAGCATGGAATTAGTATGTTAAAATTCAAGCTTTTTCTGTAACTCACCTCTACCATATTTTCTTGAAGGCTGCTTTTCTAGAGCTACTTGGAATATAATGGGAGACAGATTCTAGCTGACTCTTCCCCACCTCTTACTAAATGAGTTTATGATCATATGCCATTCCAATGTCCTCTGGTGCAAAACCTGTTTTCTACAAGATCTGTGTTTGACCACTTCAAAAGCAGTCTCAGCTAAGGCAAGACATGGTAGCCAGCTGCAAGATAGAGGACTTGACAGTTATGACTATTTTAAGTTCTAATAGCCTGCACCAATTACTTGATCTCCACAGGCCCCAGGTTAACATTCTTTTAGATTCCAGTAGTAAACCAAAACAAACAAAAATCCCTCTAAAAATTGTTTTTCTATACTTCATCTTATATGGATCTTTGGCTAAAAGAAAATGATTGCTGTTTTCAAATAACATCTGTTTAAAATTGATCACAAGACCTTACAATGTCCAGTGAGATTACTCTTTCTCTTCCCTTTTTTCCCCCATTTACCACTACGCTACCATGGAAAATGTTAGCTCTCTTTCTTGGGTAGTTGTTACTGCTTGACCTCTAGATGCAAATTACTTGACAGTGCTTAATGCAGGTAAGTCTCAGAAAACTGGTCACTTGAGCTGCAGGCTCCCAGGTAATAAAAATCTGATCACAAAGGCCTCTTGGCTCCTTTGCCTCTGAATTACCCCAGTCTTTCAGACGGATGCCACACAACTTGATGAAGAAAGAGACCTGCTGTGCTGTGGGGAAAACTCAGTTTCTGCCTTAAAACCAGTGCAAACCATGTAATCATTAAAAAAAAAAAAAAAGTATTTAGCAGCTTCTGGTTTGTCACCTCTTGAATTTAAATAGAAGCAGAAATACGGGTTCTTTGATCATTACAGAATGTTTATGAAACTGCACAGAAATAATTCACAGTGCTGGACTGTGACAGCAAAGCTGTTGGGAAACAAACAATAAAGGAGACAGTGATTTAATTTCAAACACACCTCAGCAAACAGTAGGTGGTTGCTACTAGAAAAAAGGAGAACTACCATTGCTGACAAGACTGCTCCAACCTCCCCCTAATCTAGGGCGCCGATTTGGGCAGAAGGGCTATAAAACCCAGGAGTCATGCATAAAAAGTGACATTCTTTCTAGAGGACAGGCAGCTGTTGCTTAGAAACTGTTTACAGACAGATCCTGCTGGTGTATCTAAAAAAAAAATAAATTAGGTCATTCTTGGCTTTAGGTAGGAGAGATCTTTATTGATAGAAAATCCTCTACATCTTCTCTTTATGTTTACTGTCATTAATTAACAATGCTTTAGGAAGGCTACTTCGATGTTCTTCTTACCAATGACTGTACATTCCCAATGGCAGAATTACCAATTTTGAAACAATCCGGTGGCAAAACAGAGTGGATTCACATCACAGTTCACTCAGGGGACTGAGCCCAGGCTCCAGGCGTAGACTGGACCCTCTTAGGAGAGGACTGGCATCAAAAGTGAAATCAAAAGAGGGGGGACAAAAGTGCAGTTAATCTTCTCATCCATCTCTCAATTGTGGTGAAGGAAAAAAAATACAAAATGTAAGAAAAGAACATACCAATACCACTGGACCAAGGAAAATCTCAGTTCTACTTTTTAAATGGATGATGAAACCAGGTCTGCTAAAAATGAAAGGGGAAAGGCCATAACATTTCTTTGAAGCCATGAGGGAACAAAGTTTCCCTTGAAGAACAGAAAGTGAGGTTTGAATTGGATCATTTTATCAAGGGAAATGGAACAAGGAGCTCCTAGGTGTCTAAAACAAAGTTGCAAGCATATCGAGCACTCACTGCACAGAGAAAACAAATTAATTCAGAGAAGATGGGAAAGAAAAATTATATCAATCCAGAGCCAGTTTTCTCCCCTACATAAATAATCCGTGCTTGAACAGTTTTCCCTCATATAAATAACTACATTTATAAGAAGCCTCAAGTAAGAAGGATCTTGTATCATTATTCACTTAAAAACCACTCCAAAAATTCAGACAAATCACTGCTTTCTAACTAAAAGAAAATAAAACGCACGGCTTGTGGTAATAAACAACTCATTGTCATCACTCCAGAGAAAGTCATTTTTTTCCTCTTCACTTAAAAATAAATGTAGTATGGGCTTGTTTTCTTATATTAAGCAAATCACATCAAATGAATACAAGGAGAATAAGTACCATCACATGGCTCCTAAGGTAGCGAAGGTCCAGATGTGATGGTGATAACCCAAAAAAACAAAGCTGGTGTTTTAGAACAAGTGCCTCTGGTTTAAACTACAGGGGCAGATCTTGAATGCAGTTAACAAAGCACACATTCTCTATAGTGTCAACATAAGGTCACCATACCATTCTTTAGGCAGGAAAAATAAGGATCTCGAAAGCATGTGTAATTTAATCACTGTTGCTTAATTCAAAGGACAAACACAACCCTGCGTTCTGACACCGTGAGTGACAAAGAATCTCTCTTAAGATGACTTGTGGAAACTATAGGTGGAGTTAACATATAAGATACATGTTTGGGTTTCAAGGGTTATCACAACATAAAACAAGTTCAAAGTCTGTGAAAATTGTTAAAACTCCCTCATTCAATGCATGGCTTCTCACAGAAGGAAGGTGGCTAATGGGATAAGATCCTACTCTCCTATGCCAGAAATATAGACAAAAGCAACAAAAAAAGAAAAGCCTCTTAGGAACTACTACTATTACTATCCGTAAATTAATCTAGAAATATACTTTTGATAGAAATAACCACACAAAGAATGTTAATTATTTACAAAATTGAAGATAACGTGGCCCATTTCCCAAAGGTTTATAAAGGCAGGCAGGAGACTTCTGAAGTGTGCAGGAGAGGCCACCTTGATTTTTATTCATGTATTTCTGTGCTTATCTACATGGAAGACAGAATTATTTTCTATTTAAACCTCTGTCAGGTTTTTCGGGGTTTAAAATAAGTGTTAATGAAATCACAAGCCTTCACCACAAAAAGCAGTAACAAAAATAGCAATAGGACAGCAAATATTGGACTGTAGCCACTCTGAGCAAGTGTGTAGCAAAAAAGCATCTCCTCACATTCAGTTGTCTTGAAATAAAACACAAGGAATAATAGATTAAACTTTACTGAGGCCTCACTACAATGATAAGCATTTGCTAACAGTTTTCACAGAAATACAGCTCTTAAAAACTATCTTTTTCCTTTGGCTTAAAAGCATAACTTAGCATAAAATAGTTCAGCGGTGGAACTGTTCATTACTTTAACACATAAGACATCCAGAAATCACCTGAAGCATACATAATTTATTATAATAAAAAATAAGGTTGTCTTTTTCGTCTTTTCCACAGTATTCTGCAAAACTCCATATTAACACATTCAAATGTTTTTAACTTTAAAAATACTACGAACATATAATTTTCATTAAATTATTTAGAACTATATGGACATACCCTTTCTGGACTGAACTTTGGACTAAGGTTTAGGATTAACAATATACAAATACTTTCCTTAACAGAAGTAAAATGTGGTGGGTTTTTTGTTTTGTTTTGCACATTCAAATGAGAAGACCTTGATAAATACGGCTAAAAAACCAACACTTTATTTAATGGGGATTAAATGTGTGCAAGGACTGCACATGATAGTGTCACCACTGTGACACAAGAAATCTAAGTGCTTACAAGCCTTCATCTAATTCATCTATTTAGTTGGATGCAAAAATGAAAACACAATAGTTGTTCTTCAGACACCAAAATTTCCTTGAAGGAACAAATAATGAAACCTTTCTAACATATTGACTGTGATCACCATCCTTGACATATCTTGCATCTCACCTTGTAATATTGTCTATAGTGCTCTCTGTATTTAGAAACACAGGCCCACAATGAATTTAGATTCTTCATACAGGATATTCTGCATATGAGATACATACACCTATTATACACATAATTTTAAGACAATATTCATAATTCTCCCTATTTCCACTTATCCAAGGGATCTCTGAAATGTCAGTAGTCTCACCAAATTTCATAATTATTTAATGTACCTTGCCACACTAAAGACTAACCAAGAATTGTGGTTCCTTCCATGGCACTCTTCCACCCACGTTAGCACCATTTGAGAGAAAGACAATGAAACTCATCAAGTAACCCAATGGTCTGATACGTTTGGGGTTTTTTCATCACTGAGATGAGCTATAACCCAGGGCATTGTACAGAAGCAAGACAGCAGTGACAGATACGATACAGGACCTGGCATGAGACCCATGACATAACTGATGAACAAGCTGAATACTGTCAGGTGTCTACAACGGTGTGCTACGAGCTCACGTTTAGGTTACTGAGTCCATCTGTAATGTTTTGTTCAACTGGCCCAACATGATAGAACAAGTTTCTTACTTCAGAGGAAAAGCTATCTTTAGATCAAAACAGGAACAAAAAATAGCTCATTAAAATCAAAGTTTGAGCAGTGTGTATTGTATATTTGCAGCAGATGAGAAATCAGATGCAAAGAAGAGCTGTCACACTGGACACTTATTGTTACCTTCTTTAACTGTTGAAATGTTAAAAAAAAATCCTGTTTGCATAAATCGTTTGCCTTCTAGAGCATGTAACAGATACAATTAGTACTCACAACAGGTCTATAAGGTAACACAGATAAGCATTTGAATTTTCCAGAGATTTAAGCAATTTATTATGTATCATTGTAATACCACACAGGACTGGCTCCTGCTACACTTAGAAGATATAGACACAATCCACAGCCGAAGGCAGAACCAGCTCCAGAAGTGCTGGGTAAGAGCTTTGCAACATTAACGGAAATTCTGTAATTAATTTTAAAGGATCAAGGATTTAATCTTGCATAATCTGAATACCCAAACTAGTCCCTTAGCTAAGATACCCAGAAACCCATCTGCAATGCTGGAAGAGGTCCCTGGTAAAATAAATCTTTCTACTTGGTCATTGTGAAGTCTTTCTCATGTTTTGCACATTTCTTGAGATCAGAGAAACGTATTTCAGATTCGAGGCACTTAATTTCCTACAAAAGGAGTATTATGTGAACACCACAGCTAAGATTCAATATGGGTGCTTGGTTTTTTTTCTGTTTTTTTTTTTTGTTTTTTTTTTTTTTTAATGTGCAAAGGAAGTCATCTACTCAAAAGACAGGTTTGGGTTTTTTTATTTATATACTTTCTTCTTATTTAAAGGAGCTCTAAATACTTGAAGCTGTTGAAAGTCTTCCTGCAACACACCTTTCCACAGCAGCTATGCTTTGCTTGTATTTCCTATACCCTAGCTGTAATGGCCAAGAGGTGACTTCAATTCTAAGCAATTTTAGTCATTTCTAACTGAAGCTAGGTGGAAATGATTAAAAATACATTTTTAAAAGAATGATTTCAAAATTCTTTCCTGACTTACATGATCTTGGTTTCATCCCAATGAAAAGAACTTCTTAACGAAGAACAGCAATGAAAAAGAAACATCCAAACCAGTGCAGCCAAGAGCTCAGCGGACAAAGTCACTCACAAATCTTGGAGATCCAGGTTCAAACTGCCCAATTCAGACCGCTAATTTCAAGCCCACCTGAAGCGTTTAAACTCCAACATCTTCTTTGTTTGAGGAGTGTGGATTTCAGTCCTTCCTTAGAAGCTGTTCCTTTCGTGTAACCAAATACTAATTGCTCTGATCCACCCATGTCCTAATCATTACAGAGTCCGTCTCGCTCATGCTCTGTTTCAAGAAATACTTAATTATTGTGGATTAGCTCCCAAGGATTGATCAGGAAAGGCTTTAGCCATCACAAGTCCTGCAACATCGTTAGGGTACAACAAATCTTTCTTCTGGATATCATGGCAACAGAACAGACCTCACACCATCTCCAACACTTTTATGGTGCAGAGAAAGCAAAAATAAGAGATCCCAATTTTTACATCATTATGGAAAACTGATTTTAAAAAAAAACAAATAAATAGTCATCTCTAGTGTTTCCCCTTCCTCCTGACTGATCTTTTTATGGAAAACCGGCCAAAAAGCTGTTCTTGGGCTATGTAAATTTTTGTTTCTTTTGGCTGATTGTCAACCACCCAGCAAAAATAAACTCATTAAGCTGACAGGAGACCTGAACATACTCATGTTGTCAGCGCATCTCAGCATCATTCCCGTGAACCCAAAGCCATAAAACAATTAAAATAAAGTTAAGCTGACTCCACCCTCAGAATGCAACCAAGTTTGGAAGGATCTGTCAGTCCAAAGTCAGTCTCTCGCAGCATCTGAGCTAAAGGGTACAACTTCAGCACCTGCCAAGCCAAAACAGTTCTAAAACTAGTAGCAAACAAGGAGAACATGGAGTGCGGAGCCTCAAAAAAGCATTTGTGTCATCATTACAGCTCTCAACCTAATTTTGTTTGCAAGCCTGCTATTTTTGCATCCAAACCACACTGCTTTTCGTGTGTTGAATCTGTCCACACATTTAAGATTTTTCTTTTGCTGCCACCAAATTTGTAGCTTGCTGAACAGATACCCAGCATAAGGCTCACATGAAGGCTAGTAATCAGTGATGTTTCTACTTAAAAGAAAAAAAAAAGTCACCATGGCTACTAGTCACTCAGCTTTCCCAAGTACTTCAAGACATTAATTCTGAAGGCTTTTTGGCCATGTTTGTACAAAATGTATGCTTCCATATTACTCTGTCATGTAAATTAGGTTATGCTGCAGTGTTCGAGATCACCTGGGACCATACAATACCTCTGGATGGCATTCCAAGAAGACTCCGCAAGAAGCAAGGTGACAGTTTCGCGGATCACATTAAGGAAGTTAGAATTAAATATATTAAATATAATAAAAGTTAATAATAAAATGTTATTTCTTACCCTGCCAAGTGAAGGTAAATATTGTATATAGATACCCCATACATATTCACGTTCTTAGGCTGAATTTGTAATGAAAAATACTGTTGGTAGTAAATACAGAATTAGAACAAGGCAAGCCAAAAAGTATTTGTAAGGCTGTAGAAAATGCTCTGGAAATGCACTTAAGTTATTTAGAAGATGAGGAAAGCACGCAGGGGAACGATAAAATTTATATAAGGTTTGATGCTGGTTTTCACACAAACAGAGCATGAGTAGAAGACAATCCTGCTCAGGACTCGTGTCCTGACTGCTCTTTAGCACCTAGAAAGCACCTGTACAGTTCCATTACTCTGACCTGCACTGACCCAATATTTCCCAGGCTCAGGCCTGAATGCAAGGGTTTGAATTCGAGTATAAAAGAAGAAACTTTGTTCAAGGATGCAAGTCACCTAAAATCTTTTTAGTGTGCAAGAGCAGATTAAAGCATCCAGGGATCCAGTATGCTGGCTGTCTTAGCCATGCACTGAATTCTCCCTAAGCCACCCAAGTAAAATTAAATCGTAAGACAGCAACAGTTTTTCTCTTTCTTTTTTTTTTAAACATTCCTGTCCTTGCTAAATATCAGATGTGACCCAGAAACAATATTTAGCAAGTCCAAAAGTACAAAAATTTTTGTCAGCTGAATGAAATAGGCTTGAATTTTACAGAAAGCATGGGCAGCCCACCCAAGTACAAGTGACAGCTTTGCATATCACTGAGGCCTCCGACTTCTTCTGGGGCAAAGTGCTCCCAGCCAACGAGAATCTATTTATTCCTATTCTACCCCTACACAGCCTCATCCTCCTTCATTCATGGACTTCCTGACAATTTATTTTTCTTAGAAGTATTTCTGCATAGAATCTAAGCACTGGAAATGTAGATTACAGAGATAATAGATATGTTTAAAATTAGACTAAGCAGCTGTAATTCTGAATTTGCATTTCTGACTTGATTATAGTAAGCACTCAAGACTATTTGTATAAGAACTAGAAATGCGTTCATATGCTGCAATAAAAATACATGAATCTCTCACTCTGACCCCAATCAAAAAAAAACCTCGGTAACAAATGGCAGTTCTTTCTTTCTAACTCGTAACAAATGGTAGTTGTTTCTTTGCAATTCTGTAGCTTCATTTTAAAGATTCACCTATGGATTTTAATTGCAAGAATTAAATTAACCAGCTTTCCTATATTTTATAAACGGAAGAACTATTCTCCTACTTCCAGATTTAATCTGCTAAATTATTTCAGACAGGACTGCTAATGCTGATGAGTGATAGTCTAATCTTAATTAACAACAGGAAAAATAAATGACATTTGTTTAAAGCCAAGCTTGGCTACATGCAAGCACTGCTGGCCCTAAAAGATGGAGGTATTTTTTGATCATCATCTGTAAACAAGCAGAAAAGAGATACTTAAAACATGCATCCTTCCTACTCTGGACATTTCTCACTTGAAATTTTAGTTGTTATCTATTTCGTACCTTTCCTTGAAAGGCTGAACAGTCTTTTGTTATCTAAATGGTCAACATTTGTAACCATCAAATAATCATTTATGAAAAGTTTTGATAAATTCCCTATCAAAATCAAGCACAGATGATACAATTTATTTTACTGAAATATTCTGGCACAATTTTTAAAAGTTATAATTAATCCTCTTTTATTTTGGTAATAACTGAAATAACAATTTTCATAATATGATTTTTACAGAGATGCAGAGAAAAAAAAGTAATTAGGCTCAATATTCAAAGTTTCTCAATAAATATAGTGGCATATGTTAAAGCAACTGCTGCTTTTGCTTCCAGGAGTTTAAGCATGAGATCTAGTCATCTTAACGGGAAATATGTATTATGGTTCTTTTATCTAACAAAATAATCAGATGTATTACACAACACTGGCCATAAACAAATTTCACCTCCATGCATTAGCCCCATCTTGCTTACAGATGCAATATTGCATCCAGTGGGGAATACATAGCGGTTCAGTTATGAACTCACATGAAGAATTAACCATGGGTAACTTATCACAGCTGATTGTATTTTTATATCAGAAAGAGAGATCATTCAATAAACGTTCAAGGGAGATAATATTTAGTGATAGAGAACATCACACCTACTCTCTGTTTATTTATATTCATTCATTTACTTAATACTATTATTTATTTACAGAAATCTCTAAATTGACTCAAAAGTTACAGAACAACTGTAAAGAGGGCATCTTACTAGACCAAGCAGCAAAAACCAAAATGTTTTTCCAGAGGCAGTGAAGGAGAAAAAAAAAAATATCATCAGATAAATATGTCTGCCTCTGATTATTTGAGCAAGTTAAAACTGCAAATATTTTTACGCCACTTTTCAAGAGGTTTTATTCATGTTTGTTAACATGGTTCCTTTGGAAAGGACACAACTATTGCTACTAACATTATGATACTCTAACAGAAATAAAATCAGTGCTTACTGAAATTTTGTAGTAGTATTTCTACTCCATAATCTAACTTGAAATTTAAATCTTTAGGAAGAGGTCTTTTGGAGTTTCTTTTGATGTTTGAAAAGATTTAGAGAACTGATAAAAGTAGTTTTCTCAGCTCTGCACAGGATGGACACAGTTTCTGCATTTAAAATATAAGGAATAAAATATTTCCAATTGATCCATGTCTTATAAGTAAAACTTAGAGAACTGAGAGATTTAGTTGCCCCTCCTATGCTGAATGGACTTTAATGGAGAATTTCCATACAGGCAGATTCAATGGAATATAGAGAGGTGGCTTTTGTTAGTAAATAATAGAGTATTAAAAATTAAAGTTGATTAATTGTAGACAAGGACAAACTGATTAATCCATTTACAAGAGGCCTTAAGTAACTTAAAAGCTTAAGTCCCATTTGCAGAAGTCACCTGGGCAACTGGGAGCCTAGCCTGACTGAAACCACTTCTACTTTCTGCTTATAAAAGTGTATTCAGAATTTAAGTTCCACTTATATTCAAATTGTCTTCTGTTCTAATATTCTTGTCTACTTTAAGCATAATGTAACATATACTTGTTTTTAAAATACATAGCTTCAAAGAAAAGGACAAGTACACAGGAGAGAGAAATGTCACATAATAATTATTATAACAGCAGTGATAACAACGGATTGGAATATCTATAAAAATAGCTTTAAAATACTCTAAATACAGAGATTCTTTTGTATAACTGCAAAATCTACTATTTTTCTAACGTCTCAAATTAAAACCCTAAGAGATGTTCTTACTGTTACAGGATTCAGTTTCACTTAACCGAATAATTCTCATTACTTAAGAAGCCTGAAAACTTGGGCAGTCTCTGCAGCAATGTTGAAAATGTTTCTCTACTGTTCTCAATACTAGAATACTAATGCAAGGGGTGATGTGACTGAAAAGTGTAGCTAGCCAAAAAATACTCCAAATGAATAAAAAAACAACTTGCTGTCAGAAATGCTGATTCAGCAAAGTAAAAGTACTTCAAAGGTAGGTGTGCTTTGTCAACACATCCAATGAAAAGCTATTGAAAAGTTTTCCTCCTGCTCCCCATAAAGTTGAAATGCTTTGCCTTATGACAGGATGTGAAATTTGAAACAAAATATGTATATCAGGGGTTGGTAGGGAGTGGTGATATTCCTACTTGGGGAAATAATTTTCATTTTGCTGGAAACTTGAAACTTCACCATCTTGGTCCAACCCAAAATAAAACACTATTCCCCAAAGACGAGGATTTTCCAAAACATGAAAATCCTGGCTTTCAACCAAGTGTACTGGTAAGTGACGCTCACAAGTCCATTTCAGCTGATGTTTTGGAGCAGCTGATGAAGCAGCTGATGTTTTGTTATGTAAATATGACTTCAACCTATCTTCCTGTTTGAAAATGTTCAAGAATTATTTCTTGTATACAACCATTGTTTGGAAGCAGATATCTTAGTACTCTCTCAATGGCTCACGTATGATGCTGAGGAAACCATTTAGAAAGCTGAGAGGTAGAGCTTTCACCCAGAAACCCGAGATAAAATTCATTTACATCTGTAGAGTGCTGAGCCTGCCCAACTGAAGATTCAATACAATAGTGTTATCACTCTTTGAGATATATTTAGATGTATTATGAATTCCCATAAGACAATAAGAAGCTGGAATACAAGAATAACTTAGTTATCAACCACTTCTTTTAATAGGCCAAAACCTGGTTTCTGTTCTGTGCTGTCTTCAATTTATTTGTTACAGCAGTCTTAAATAGTTTTGTCTCTTTAGTTTCCAACAATGCTCAAGGCATGCTAGACTTAGAAGCAGTTTGATCACAGTCAGGTTCACAGTGTTGTTGATACAGCTGGAGGACCTTACCCATCAATAATGGAACTCCACAGAGGAACTAGAGTCTCAGCCACTTCTGCTTCCTGCGAAGCCTGCTGTGTTGGAAGCCATGCCTTGGGAAAGTTCTTGCTGGTCAACTGATACACTTTATTGTTTATTTAATTCCTCAAGAAGGTTTATCCTGACAAATGTTATGTTTTTACAAAATAAACAAGTTTGTTTTACTCAAGAAGCAGCTCTTAGCTAGCCTCTAAAATACAACTTTCTTTTTGTCACTTTCATCTTCCCCTCCAATTCTGTTCTTTTTAAATCTTCTTCTTGCGTCTTACCTCAAATTAGCTTTAGGGAAACAATTTCTATAGACCTGAGCCACAAAAACTCCAATCAAGTTATGACCCAAGTATGCTACTGTAATTACTATTAGGTTAATGTTGTTATTTATTTTTGTATGTCTGCCCTTCATATTTCCAACTACATATTGTATTATTTATTTCTGTATACTTGCCCTTCATACTCCCAATACCATTTGGTATATTTAAAACCACAAATTATGTCCTATGCTCTGAAAAAAGTATGGAGAAAATAAATAAAGAGCTTAGCTTTCTTTAGCCAAGCCTTGAAACATACTATATTACAAGCAAAAGCCTACTCTGCTCTGAAATGTAATAAATTGTATGGCTGTGTTGTTGTACACAGAAAAAAAAAATTCTCATACTCACATGTTCAGACAGCATGTAATACCTAGAAGGCATTGTCATAACTACTACAATTTGGCAACAAAACAGATTTCAATAAATACTGCTATTAGAAGTAAGAAGCCATACATAACAAGAAAAAAAAGTATTAAGGGATAAAAATTTACACACTTTTTGAATCAGTAAGCGTAAAAAATTCATAGGTGAGGATGAAGACATTTCTTGGTAACAGGAGAAAAAAAAGGAGGGGGCAGGATTTGTAAGAACAAAAGAAATCTTAGCCCTCACACAGGTGTGTTAGTCAACAGGGACTCTGATCTACACGACCAGTGCAAAAGGGCAGATACATTCAATAAGTAATTCTGCATTTGTAAAGAAGTAAGATGATTTGCTGGTACCTCATGAGAATGATGAATTACTTCTTCAGTCCATTACAAGTACAACGTTAAAACAATATTACTTTGCAATAAACATTTTTGATGAGCAGGACCAAAGTTCACCATAGAAGAGGGTTCTCACAGAAGTGTCTAAGGAGGTGTCTATCCCACTGCCATGAATTTTTAGCAATTCTGAAAATACCGGGAAAATTTCATAAGTCTGAATGGACGCTAATGTTACAACCGTACTCTAAAAGAGCTAGTGAGACAGTGTCTATAGGTATAGGAAGGCTAGAACGATGGCAGTCCTGAGCAAAACAATAATGTAAAAAAAATTACATGAGATTCAACTGATATATCAGAGCTATATAACAAATAATAGGAAGCAAAATTAATGAAAACAGATCTTTTTAAATGAATCTGATTTTATTCTTTGATACATTTGATACTTCCAATTGGTGAAAATATCTGTATTCATGTATAAACCTCTATGGCACTTGGCATAGTATTCTGTGACAGCCTGACTACTAAATAGCACCAATTAAACAGGTCAAGAACTGGTTAAGTGTCACCTCAAAAAAACAGCTTTCGAGAAGAACACATGACAACCCAATGCAGATTAATGTGGAGTTTCCCAAAGGTGGAGCCACTATCACAAAATACTTTTTCAATTATTTCTAAGTCTACATGATCAGTTGTGACAGAATTTGCACAAGTTATAAATTGATAGAATGTTGCATAACTGAGATCAATCAGTTACAAAAAGCCATCAGGAGCGTTTGGTATATTGAACCCATGCTAGAAACAAAACATTCTTAAAAAAAGCCATGTACAAAGTTATAAAGCTACAACCAAGAAACACATGCTAGTCTACAGAATGATGAACTCTTGTGGAAAGAAACAGTCCTGCAAAGGGTTTGCCACAGGGAGCGTACCCAGTGAAACGGAGATCGAAATGCAGTGCTGCAGATGAAGGGTTAATATGTAAATGCGATGTATAAACAGAAGAGTAACACTAGAGAGATAATATTTAAACTCACAAAACACTCCTGAGACAAGGCATTGTGGCATGCTGTATGCAGCTCACATTTTCACAAAAATGCTGAAAAAGTGGATTTGGAAAAAAAGGTGCAGAAACTGAGTTGTGAGGAAAATGCATGCAGTGACAAATTTAAAGTATTTTAGTCTACTTGGTTTTTTCAAATAGAAAAGAGAGGCATTACTAGGTTATTACAGCAGACAAATACCTCAGTGGTAAGAAAATACTTTAAGTTCTTTAGCATAGTGGAGAAAGGCACATCAGTAACCAGTGTGTGGAAGCTGAAGCCAAATAACTTAATAAACAGCAGATTCTCCACCTCTTACTGTCTTCTGATCAAAATTACAATTTTTCTGGAAAATACGTTTCAGCGAAATGCAAGTTATTGCACTGAAAAGTAACTGGATAAAATCCAACTGACTTAATAGTCAAGGGGTCAGAGCAGAAGACCTAATTGCTTCCTTTGGCTTTAAAGTCTCAGTCTGTGAATACTCTTGGTTTTCAGTGGTTCAAAGGCATTTCAGTAGTACCATACGTGCTCAACATTAATATTAAAAAAAAAAAAAGCTTTCAGAAATCTGCATAAATTAAGGTTGCATTTCCATGGAAGGACTCAAGTGACACTGGCGCTTTCCTGTTGAGGCTTTTGTCATCAACAGAGCCCATGAATGGAATTACAGCTATCTTGTACACAGCTGAGGTGGTATTTCTGTAAACAATGATTTACACAATTGAGTGCAAAAGTTCATCCTTCAGGTCAGTACTTTTTCTCCTCTACAAACAATTCTGTTTGACCTGGAGTATAAAAAGCCTGATACAATACATAATATCAATCATAGACACTATAGGTGAAAAGGAAAACCAGCAGCATTGTAATAGCCACAAAGCCAGTAAAGATCTGTTGTTCGCATCAGCAACATCATTTAAGATTACTCCTATTTATGTTACTTCTCTACCTTGTACTCCAAAACACACAGCATTCGCTGCAATTTTGACAAGTTAACAGAATCAACATTTCTTAGGGAATACATGCCAAGAGAGTCTATAACATGCGTGTTTTAATATTATTCAGGCTGATAGAGTTTTGCTATAGTATTGGCTGCTGTGGTATCTATAGATCTCTAAATTAACAGGGGTTTTGAAACATTCCTATCCTGATGAAGTATAAACAAACTTCTAATTCAGCAAACGGAAGCTTAAAGAGGCTGAAATGATCTGAGGCATGCTAACAAACAAATAAATGTTCTGCCACTACACAACCGATGAGAGAAATACAACCCCCAACTGATCATTTCAACTGACGGAGCATCACCTTAAAAAGAAAACAGGCATCGCACACAACCGGCGAGACACAAGGGAGTACGTTCACCCCTCCAATCCATGGAGAAGCAGGTGCGTGCTACCTACTCCTCACGTTACACCCCAGCGTAAATATGTAAAAGTTACTTTCCCGAACCCTTGGCGTACTGCCGCTCCCCTAAGCACACGCATCCACAACGCCAACTCCCAAACAGGCAAGGCAGCCAGGGAAGTCTCGCAGCAGCGACGCTGCT
This sequence comes from Ciconia boyciana, assembly GCF_034638445.1. NCBI lineage: Eukaryota > Metazoa > Chordata > Aves > Ciconiiformes > Ciconiidae > Ciconia > Ciconia boyciana. Next base: position 4,432,357 of record NC_132938.1, on the reverse strand, counting down.
CCCCACCACCACCATGTCTAAGCAAAACTTCTTCCACTCCAGAAGCCACGCAACGAGACACTTTGGCCGTCGCCTTGCAGCCACCATCCACGCAGCTTTTCGCCATCCCCAGCGCGCTCCATGTAAAGACAAAGCCGCGTTTTAAACTTTCACTCTTTGCCACCGGAGCAAATCCTTTGACGGGAGCTGGCACCTTTCGGGCTGGATTCCGGGTGGGATATGAAGCGGGTGGTTCGAAAGGTCTCAGACCTTGGAAGAGGCCTAGAGGGAAGGGATGGAGGAAGCTGCTTTCTGCCGTCGCCCCCTCCCCACCGCACAGCACCGCTCCCCGCGCCCCTTCCCCACCGGCTCTCGGCTGAGACAATCAGAGCAGCAGCAGCAGCAGCAGCGACTGTAAATTACAGAGACGCACAGTGGATGGAGAAAAGGGAGGAAGAAACCTCTGATGCCTGAAGAAAGGAGAATAATTTTAAAAAACAATTAAAAAAAAAGATTTAAAATAATAGGGTGCTAGGTTTCACCTCGAAGTGATGCTAGGTAAATAGATGAATAAGTGAAACAGCACACCTTTGACCCTTTCTGTTCATCCCTAAATATAATCCCCCTCTTCCCATAATACACACACCACAAAATGACCATTAATTCAAATCCATTCTTTAAAGGAGGGGGGATTATCTCTGTCTGTGACCGACTCTGTCTCTTTCTCTCTCCCCCTTTCACTGGGTGAGAATTAAAATTGCATTTAAAAAAGGAAAAGGGAAAAAAAAAAGACAAAACAAAAAAGAAGGCATGATTATTATTTCTGGTGGGTGCGAAATGTGGACACGGGGAGAAGGAGTCTGGGGGATGGGGAGGAGTGGAGAAAGGTGGCTAAGGAGAGAAGAAAGGAAAGGAGGACCAGGAAGCGCAAGGAAGGATGAGGGGAAGGCGAGATAAGGGGGAAGGAGGATAAGGAAAGAAGGATGAAAGGAAGGAGCTCGGGGAGGGGGGAGAAAGGATGAAAGGGAGGAAGGGATGAGGGGAAGAAAGGAGGATGCTTTGCCCTGGCCTCACCTCAGCTCGGTGGGTGGGGGTGGGAGAATCTCTCGCCGCCGCCGCCGCCTCCTCCGCCTCCTCCTCCCCAGCAGCGACGATTACTGACGGGCTGGGTGTGCGGCGCGGCTCCCTCACACAGCGCCCGGCCCCGGCCCCGGCCCCGGCCCCCGCCTCCCGCCCTCGCCGCCCGCCTCCCGCTGCCGGCCCGAGCCGCGCTCGCTGGGCTCTGAGGGGACCCGGGAGCTGCCGCCGCGGCCGCCAGCCTCCCCGCGGCAGCCACTAGGGGAGGAGGCAGCGCGCCTGCGCCGCCGCCGCCGCCGGGCGCGGGGAGCTGCCCGCCGAGGGGGTGACGGGGCGGGGGGAGGCCTTGCCGCCGCTGCCGGTCCCGGCCAAGCGGGTCCCCAGGCCGGCTGCGGGCCGCCTCAGTGCGCAGTTGCTGTGAGTATGGAAGCGGCGTTACCAAGCGGCCGGGTGAGGGAGGGAGGAAGAGAGAGAGAGGGGGCGGCGCGGCGGAGGAGGAGGCATGGGGCTCGGGGTGTGAGGGGAGGGGAGCGGGGCTTGCGGGAGGCGCCCAAGGGGCCGGGAGGGAGAGGGCGGCGGCTGCTGTGCGGGCCGGGAGAGGGCTCGGAGGGAGGCCCAGGGGGGCGGGGGGCAGCCGCGGCAGGTGGGGAGCTGAGGTGAGGGCTCCCCGGCTGGACGGGCGCTGCGGGGCCCGGAGGCGACGCGGGGGAAACGGGGCTGCGCTGGCCGCAGTCCGGCGGCCTGGAGAGCGGCGCCGGGGGGGAATGGCGCGTCCCGGCAGCGCGGCGGGGCGAGGTGCGATGCGGTGGCCGTGGCGTGTCCATCTTGTGCGGGTGGTAACGCAGAGGAGGCCGAGGGGCAGCTGCGGAAAGGCTGTGCCTGTCCATGGGGGCTTCGCAAGCGCAGCCCGGTCGCCGAGAGACAGCGCTGGAAGCTGTGACAGGAGGGGCCGGCGAACAGAGAGCTGGGAGGGAGTTTATGTGGATTTATTCGCGTAATGATCTCTTGTGCTGCTTCAGATACTATGCAGGGGGAAGATAATTGCTTTATGAGTGTACCATCAGGACCGATTGCAAGAACTTCAGTTCTCCTGTTCTCTTAAACTGCGAAAACTTTGCTTACGGCTTTCTTGTTACTTGGGTGTTGTACAGCCCTACATTCTCTGTACCAAATGTCAGGTTTTGTCCCTCTCTGCAAAGCCTTGCACTTTCCTTTTTTCTGTTACCTCACTTGTATTGCTAACCTTACCAAGCTTAACTTTTTTCACTATGCTGCAGCACCTTCTTCTGCTGTTTCTTTTGGATGGAACATGCTGCCACCGTCCTGCTCCAGAATCACTGAGCTTGAAGTCCCGTAAGCCCCAGTGGCAGAGGATCCCTGTGGAGTAGGTGTCGTTGAAGGGACTTTGCCGTTTTGAGGCAGTCTGAATCCCACTGACATGCTGTTGTTCCACGCATCCTTTGCACTTCTTGTGGCATCCATCTGCTTCCCCAGCTTCTACGTAAACTCACAGGCAACAAGGAGGGGAGGAGGATGAGTCCTTCTACGCTTTTACCTTTTCTTGCCTGTTTTAGGCTTGGAGGGAACTTGCCAAAAGAATTTCCCTGCCTCAGCCTGTAAGGGAATGATGTTAGTAGTACAGGTATCTGTTGGACCCCAAGTAGCAGGAGTAGTTGCCAGTCTTTTTCTTCTCTCTTCCCCAGCCTGAGACAAATATAGTCAGGATCTATATTCATTTTTACAATGAATAAATGAGGAAGGGAGCTGAATTGGAACCTTAATTCCCTTTATCAAGACACAACAGCAGAGTCCAGGGGAGAGTTTGAAGGAGGGAAAAAAATTCTTAAGCAAGAACTCATTTAAATGTGAATTTAAATGTGATCAGATTCACCATGGCACATACTTGGTACAGCCGTATAACAGATGTAAGTAGTCACAGTCAGTAGTATACATAAATACTTTGAATTATTTTAATCTCACCATATCATTTAGGACTGAAACATGACCTATTCTGCATGTGTAAACAGAGATCATGCTAGGCTGGCCTGCCCTTTATGATGATGTGTAAATTATTGCTGTAAGGCAAACTAGGCATTTAGTTTGTGTCTTTAATAGGCTTTCAGGTTGCATCAAATTGCTTTTCTAGGTACTGGTATTATCTTTCCCATCCTAATGACAAGAGCCATGTGATGTTAGGAAACTTTTACCTACAGACCTTCGGTTTCTTGCCTTCATTTCTGTACTCCGTATCTTTTGGATTGCTAGTTCTTCTAGGTAGGGGCAGTACCTTACTTTGTTGTAACTGGCAAGTCTGTTGTGAATATTAATGGAAACAAGCAAGGTTCCCAAACAGAACATAGTAAATTACCTACTCCTTTATCACAGTGCGGTACATCACTAATTGAATGTCAGCTAAATGTTTCTTCAGGCATTTGACTAAAATGAGCATGAGCTATAGTGTACATATAAGAACCACAAATGGTAAATAAGCATGATTATGAAAAATTATGTAACTTCTTCCCTTCACCAGCAGCAAAGCTGCAAATACATCTCTTGTAAATTTGAACCAAAGAATTCTTTCAACTATCTGTGCATGTTCCTGTTTAAAGTGTGTCAATTTAAGAAACAAATCGGATTACTTACCTAGTCCAGACTACTTTTATCTAAGACAGAAGACATGGATTGCTGGACTGTTGCTAAGAGGTCTGCCAGACTGTGATAAAGAAATCTGAAAATCTGGAAGAGCTGTATGAACTTACTCTTCTCATGGTCCTGAAAGAGGGCTCTGTCTGCTGTTTAGACATTTCTTTCTTTCCTTTAGGTTATTAACATATTTTTTGAATTACCCTTATTTTTTATCACTGTTAACTGTCTCAAAGAAAAGGAAGAAAACTGAATTTGTTACCACTGTTTACTAAAAACTGAGATAAGCTGCTAAGCTGCTCTGTAAATGAATGAAGCTCTTACCAGCCAAGGGAGGCCAACTGACAGCTCCTAACAAATGCAACTGCCGTGGGATCTCCCACTGCCAACTTTCAGCTACATATAGAAAAAGAGACATCACCAAAGCATCAGAAATATTGGGCACTTTGATTAGCAAGACAGACAAAAAGACTATTTTGCCTAAGTGAAGCATGCATGGATGCTTTTTGTAAATACGTGTTGTTGGTTTTTTAGTTCTGTGCCAAGTGTAGAACTGTCTGTCACAATATAGAACCCAAATATTAAGCATGTACATGGAAAATAAGAATGATTGGAATAAGAACTACAGAAAAATACAAACAGGGTATGCTTCACATTTATCAGTGAGCCTGGTCCCTGTTGGCCATTTAATCTTTACCTTTCCTTTACTTAAGATTTTCAGGTTGAGTTCTGCAATACATAGTCACGCAAATTAATAACTACTCAGATACAAGTTACATTCACTGTAGCTTTAACTGGGAGCAGCTGATTGAAGTAGTAAGGAGATGTGCAGAATTTGAAGGAGAACACACACTCAGAGACACATAAATACGCATGAGTAAAAGGTCTTGGGAGAGTTGGGGTTCTCAAAGCAGCATCCCACAGCCTCAGCCCAGCGTGTGCCGTATGAACCCTCTGATTTTGCCCAGTCACCTCACATAGGTGTAGTAGTCCTTATCTATATAAAAGGCCATCAGGAAATGGCTTTTTTTTTTTTTCCAGAAAATCAGTGGGATCATTGTTGAAAGACATTAATGCAGGACCTAGATCTGAAATGGTGGTGCGATCAACCAGAAGGTAGATGTACAGGAGAAGCCGTGGTTTCTTACAAGCTCTGTAGACAATTTGCAGTATTTACGTGGTGGAGACTGCGTGGCAGAAAGAGCATTTAGGTTCTGTAAGTGCAATGCTCTTTGCTGCTTTTGAAGAACTCCCAAGCTGTGTGATCCCTGGGATAAAAAGTGAAGGAAATCAAGGGGGTTTGAAGTTTCTCTGCTTAAGGAACTATATGTTGGCATTTATGGTTATATAGGCAGATTGTTGGTTCCAAGGGTATCGCATAGCAAATTTCAGCACATAGCAGTCCCAGTTTTCAAATACTGACCTATAGTTTACTGATGCCCAGACAGATCTGAACTTGACTTTCTAAATCATCTGTTGAATATTTTTCTATCTTTTTTTTTTTAATGACAACATTAGATAGCAGGTACCTTGACATGATGTAACGTACTGAAAATCATTTTATTCTGCATACCATTTAAATATGTAGCAATCAAACCATCGTCTGTTACCTACTATTAGAATAGCTGCGACATGATATCCAGCAAATACAGTTTTTCTCCATAAAATTACGTCACGTGTTCTCTGACAAAGTTATTTTTAGATAGTAGAGATTATAATCTAGAATTTTTATATTCTCCAGTATACAAAAATAATTTACACTGAGGGTAGACCTAAAAGTAATCTGAGCGTATTTATAAATATAATCACAATATTATATCTTAATGCTAATTCCAGCTTTTTGCCTTTTTTTTTTTTTACTTTTTTTAAACGTAGCAATCAATTTATCTTATTTTTTCCCCACATTTCTCTTAACTACTGGGCATTTATCTTTTGCTATAATATATCTGTCATGCCATTCAGCTATTTTTCTCTATTTTCTTCTGTTTTCCTAGCATCCAAATACTGTACAATACCAACTTCTTCAGTAAGACCTAATATTTGACATGTTTTCAGTCTTAAAATAGGTTAGTCCACTTCTTGAAATATTACAAAGTATGTTTTTAACTTCACATCCAGCTCTTGTGAAAATACCACAGCAGGAATTATCCCCCTTACCCCAGCATAAAGCCTCAGCGTTGTGTCTGCGTACACAAAAAAACCCCTCCACACCTTTTGCTCATCTTTTCTCTCGTAGAACGTTCTTCTACATTAAGAGAGATTATTGCTAAAAACGGTCTCGATTGTTTGCTTCCAGAACATGAACTTTTTTGAGTTCTTATTTCCTCTGTTATGATCTCAGTACCTCTTTGTGTCTAGATGGACTTCGTTTCTTTCACCACCTAGTTCTGAGTCCCTGTTCCTATTTGGACAACATTTGTGCTTTATTGAAAAAGAGAATTTCTGAGAACAGGAAAGCAAAGACTAGCGGGGGTTTTAATGGAAAGAATCAGTTAACTAATATCTAAGAGAAATTGAGGAGAATCTGTATCTCTCAGGCAACTCAAGCAGACTTTGAAAGCTGCAGGTGGAACTTAGAATGCTTTAAGCTTCTTTTAGGCTCAGTTATCTTTAAAGACAAACCAAGTAATAGGTTGTTTATTTAAAGTAGATTGTTGCCTGCCTATACTGCAGGGAGATCGTCAACAGCTCTGAAAGATATTTCAGTACCTTGTATTAATAAGACATTAACTTTTGGACTTGATTGAGTGCACATAAATATACAGGAATTGACTAAAATCATTCACCATCCCTGAGCACATTTGGGTACCTTTTGGGTAGGTATTTGAGAGACCTATATTTTGGTTTAGGTATGTCATTTTTGTCACATTTGCCTGAGCACTGGGTTGCAAATATTTCTTGCTTCTCCTCTGCTGTGAGACACTTCTGTGCTAGATATTAGCATGAGCAGCGCAGTAAGCAACAGTAAAGCCTTCACACCCTGCAGGTCATTTAAATTGGATATTGAATAAAGAGTCAGACGCAAGGTAGGTTCTGACACTAAGAGTCTCCTGCCTGCCATGCCCTCTGCCACCCCTTTTGACTGTTTTCTCTGGCTCAAAAGAATCTGCCAGTCAGAGCATCCAGGGACTTACCCTGACTTGTACCTCTGTAGTAACTAGAAGGCAAGTAGCAGATGCAGTTTGTTTGGAAAAAACCACAGGGTATGTCTGTCCACTTTATTACGCTGGAGAGGATGTGGTGACTACCTTCACTTCTTTCAGAAAGCTGACTTTAAAAATTCAAAAGAAATGCAAAAAAGACATCTGTTCTTTGCTGTTGTCAGACTAATATTGACTAGATGAATGACCACCATAGCAGACTATTATAAGGCCTTTTCCTTAAACGATTACTTCTCAAAACCGCAGGAATAGATTTTAAATTTTGTTAATATTTTATTTTGAACTTCAGTTGATGCCACCTATTAGCAGGGCAGGGGTGTGTGTTTGTGGAGGTCATCTCTCACCCTTTAATTGCAAAAGGGCAATGTGCGGTAGATTTATTGCACCTCCATATTTTGAAGGGGGGAGGGGTGGAGAAAGAAGGGTTTAGAAATTTGGCATATATTGAGAATGTGCTATAAACTTTGGAATATTCAATTCAAATGTCATAAAATCTCTCTCTCACATTTATAAAATGAATTGTGTTCTATCTGGACAGGGGTAGCAAGTAAGGAAAAGATTGAGGCTCAGGAAAATGTAACTTCTCAGCTCTTCCTCAAGCCTCCTTGAATAACTGACTTGATTTCTTTAAAGCTGCCTCAGTTTCTGTACTCTAAGTTGTCTTAATTATACGTATATCAGAAAAATTATTTTTCATACCTTTCCTTAAAGCTCTTCTCTCCAACAAAAACCTTGATCAGATAAGCAGCTCTTAAGCGGAAAGCGCTGCTTTTTGTGTTGACCACCACCTTCTAGCTGTTTCCCATCTGTTGTTTGTAAACACTTCATGTCTTGTGCTGCTGATGTTGTTAGCTCCTTGGAAAACAAGCTCTATTTTCTTATGTTTGCACACTGCATCAAAACAACAGGAAATCTGTCCATGACTGTGAATCCTACGCAATGCCAGAATATATTTTTTTCTTGCTAGGGATCTCAATTAGTGAAACTTATCAGAGGTAAACAATTATGTAGCAAACTGTAAGATAATGTAGTTCATCTATACACAGAGTATATGTTCGGGTAGTCTTGTCTATAGGGGAGAACAAGACAAGTGAGAGGGAGACCAAAGGAGGGAACTGGGCTGAGCGTGTGAAAGAAGGGACAGGAGGTGGTAGAGGAACTAAGCAGAAGGCGCACAGGTTAAAAACTGCAGTATGTATTTTTGGCTCATGCCTTTGCAGAACTAGTTGAAGTTGTCCTCTGGAACTTCTCTGTCCCTAGAATGTCTTTGTTTTCCTAACCAAAGAAAGGTTTAGGGAGAAGGATAATATCCAGATCCTAATAACTGTCACAGAGTAAGAGTGACTCTCTTCAAAATTTTCAGTCTGAGGAACAGAAGGGTTTTCTGTGCTGCCATGTCCAAATGCAGTTCATTAAATAGTTCTCTGTTGAAAAAAACAGCCAATAGATTTGCTTCACTTCAGGGAAATTACTGTCCTCAACCTTCTGCTTTTTCGATTATTACATCCTGTTGTGGTTTCTATACATATGAGGTGAGATGGAAAGCTGTCTGGTACTTGCTCATCCACATGAAAATTGCTGGATTCCTCCACTGAATCATAGTACTTTTCTGCAATGTCATTTATGAATATTGGACTAAATTTTGATCTTTTCTCAGGCCTTATTATACAAACTTCTGTTGTCTTTGAGACTTTTAGTAGACAAAACATGACAGGGAATATCTACATCTGACATTGGATCTTGGTAATCTAGAGGTAACTAGCTGTAGAACTTTTGATCTACAAGAAAAAGAAACTTGTTTTTCTTTTTATTAAGTTTTCTTGTTGTTTATAATTTTTGGTTTGCACTACATTAAAGATTCTCTATACTTAAGGGTTAAAACAGACAATTGTGATATATTACTTGCTAAACATTTTTTATCAGAAGAAATGCAATCACTTAAATATACTTTCTATCTTGTGGGCACAAAGCAGTGGTGAGATAGAATCAAGATTTGTTTTAGACACAATAATGTATACAGAAATTATCTCCCACATCTTGAAGTATATAAAATTTCTAATTTTTTTTTTTTTCTATTGACAGAAGCCCAAGATGATGCATCTTTCCATTAACATCTGTAAAAATGCACAAAAGACGTTTAACTAAAACATGGCCTGAAGAAAGTTAATGATGATGTTAGTAGTCTGCATCACAAATGAAAAGACTATGGGTGATTCTGGTCTTTTGCTTCAGGCTTTGATGAATCATGAAAATGACAGTTGATTTTTCTAAAGGAGCAGCAGCTGTAAGTAAAAACGAGGAGAAAAATCAAGAATGAAATTAAATAACAGAAAGCTGATGACAAGAGCTACTACTGGTGGTGACCAGTCTGTTGTAAGCTGAAATTTTCTTGCATCTTAATGGACCTTTTGACCTAATTTACAGAGTCTTTCTTGTTAATTAACTTTTTTAGAAAGGTCAAACCTTTTTTTCTGCTAAAGATCATGTACTTCAACTAAGAATCTTTTATCATCTACAGTAGCAATACAGCAACATAAAAATCAGGGGGTTTTGATTCTGAACAAATTAATAAATCATGAGCAATAAGCCTGGAGTACTTCACAGCCCTTTGCCCTGTCCTCACTTTTCATTAACAGTTAAAGAACGATATAAAGAATTATTTTTTCTGTTTGTCATGACCGGTGTGAATAATCACATAGGGTTATGAAGGCAGACAGTTATCTAGCAGCAGGCTCATCCACTTCCAGTTTGGAGATGGTTGTAGTTTCAAACAGAAAGAAAATGACATTCGGAAAATCCACGTGCACCTGTTAACTGTGAGAGAAGTATGAGAAGTGTGAGAAGAATGCTTAATGTAAAATGAGCATGCCACATTTAGATAAAAATCTTGATTTCAATATCAAAAATGCTATGCACATTCAAATTGAGTTATGCAGCTTATTACTTCTGAAAATGGTTGCACCTCTTGATCGATCAGGTCAAGAGTTACATAAGGCCTTACATAAAGCACACCTCAAATGGGAATGACACAGCAGGAATATTTACATTTTCAAAGCATTCTTCATATTTGAATGACAGCTGAATGAACCATCCCTTAAAAAAGGAAGAAAGAAAACAGAGAATGCTTTTTCATTAAATTAATGAACCTGCTCAGAAGTAGTGGAGGAATGTCTAGCTATAATGTCTAAATTATATGTCTATAATGATCATAGGACTTGCAATAATATGTTGTGGGGGGAAAAACCTACCACAATCCTATTTTGGAAATTTCTCTGACAGGGTACTAGGATCCATTCCACTTCATGATTTCTTCATGCAAACTACATAAAATACTCTGTAAAAACTGAGTAATTTCCCTAACAGAATTTTGGCAAATTAAATCAAAACAGGTTGCTATGACAGTTCCTACAAATATTTCTATTTTAGCTTTGTTTTGTATTATAAATATGTCAAGATGAAGCCATTTCTGTCAAAACAGAAATTTTTCCTCTTGGGAAAATTTTCCAGGCATTTTTTCAATGCCCTAATTTTCAGTATTGGTCAAAGTCAAGATGAAGGCTAATTTCAAATGCTCGAACTTACAGCTGCATCATCGTAAACCCATGAGAACATAGCTTTAGTCTTATAAATGAGTAATGTCATTAGATACAGTATTGTTAGTTTAATTGACATTGTTTACTGCTCTGTATAACAAGTGACTGAAAAATAAATGACACTTAAGATGGGCTAAACCGTTTCTAGTGGTTTCTGAAATGGAAGTCAATGGTATATATACGAGCCATTGCCAGAGAATGTTAACAGTTCTACTTTTTGTTCCAGTAGCACAATTCCAAGTGAAATCTAAGTGGATACAGGGAATTGCATCTAGTCCTTTGTAAATAAGAAACAGGTGAACTCTCAAAGGTACAGACATAAAAATAGCACAGATTTATCATACAGACTTCATTGATGAAATCTTACAGAAGGAACTCATTTAATATTGGTGCCGGTGGGCCACTGTGTTAGGCAATAGTGCAAGTAAAAACAAAAAAAAAGTATCTTTCTGTGTCAGTGCATTTACAACAGGATAAAGTTGACTCAAAAGTTTTTATGGGGGATAGTATTTACCAAATTGGTAGTTGAGTCTTCACGTTCAGAGGTATAGAAAGGACTGGGTATTTTCAGGTTTTAGATTTTTTGACATCAGAACATAAGAACTATAGGTTGGAGAAGGAGTTGCCAAAGGTAGAGTTCACTTGTGTGGGGCAATAAAGTTGATAAATTATGGTTAAAGATATATCTTTAATTAAAATTCATAGATGTGCCTCCCTGAAATTAACCCAGATGTGTCCTGTACACATGGGTTAATCATGGGTTTTAATGCAAAAGGGGTTTTTTGGATTATCAATTGATTGTTGTCTCCTAAGACTGGCTGACATCTATGTTGGGTTATGCCACAGTTTCTAAAAATGTGATCCAAAAACTACAACATGGCAGCAATATATGCTTGAGTTCTGGCTAGAAATTAGAAATCATTTGATTAATGGCAGCTTATTTCTGGTGATCTGAAGTTGCTATGAAAGAAGGAAAAGGGAATGTCCCGAAGCAAGGAACAAGATAATCAGAGAGCATATTGAAAAAGGAGGAGGAGACAGGCAGAGGGTGTAATATTCTGAAAAAGCAGGTAGAAAAGAGCCGATTTAAGATCAATGAGCTGAGGAACTGCAGGAGCCAGCGTTACCTGCATTTTTTCAGCACATGTTGAAAGGCATTGTGCTTGAAGGGGTAGAACACAGACTTCTGTTCTTTTCTCCCACAAACCGTGGAGTTGTCTGAGAAATGTTAAGCAGTTGGGAATGAAGGAGAAAGATGGTCTATATAACTGTATGAGATGTTATGTAGTCCTATGAAAAATGATTCTTATCATGAAATGTTAGAGAAACTCCTGGTTTTGTTTTTTTTTTTTTTAATAATCAAACTCTAGCTAACTTCACTCTTTCCTCCCCTCACCACATGCTGACATTAATAGGACTTTTGCAGTTGACTTGCAAGGAGCAAGATATGTTTATTTTATGCTTTTATTTTAATGATTCAATGTTTTTGTCCTGTTAGTGGGTTATAAATGCATATTGTTTGGGAGAGCTTGAAGTAATAAGGAGTAAAATGGAAAGTGCTCCTGGGAAATGGGTTATTTGTATAAAGCTGATGAGAAAAGTGCTTTATGTGAGGGTTCTGACTCTGTTAAAGGAGATTTGGCTCGAAGACAGCATATTTGTTGGCACACACGTTTACTTATGTCTGTTATTACACTACTTTGTCCTGTGCACAGAAAAACAGTGTGTATCAGATGTTTTTTATTATGTATCTTTGCTCTATGTGTCAGCATGTATTGGGAATATACAGACAAATTGATTCTGTGAATGTGTATGTCCAAATCATAGAATCATAGAATGGCTTGTATTGGAAGGGACCTTAAAGATCACCTAGTTCCAACCCCCCTGCCATGGGCAGGGACACCTTCCACTAGACAAGGTTGCTCAAAGCCCCATCCAACCTGGCCTCGAACACTTCCGGGGATGGGGCATCCACAGCTTCTCTGGACAACCTGTTCCAGTGTCTCACCACCCTCAGAGTGAAGAATTTCTTCCTTATATCTAATCTAAATCTACCCTCTTGCAGATTAAAGCCATCACCCTTTGTCCTGTCTCTACATGTCCCTGAAAAAGTCTTTCTCCAGCTTTCTTGTAGGCCCCCTTCAGGAAGGCTGCTAGAAGGTCTCCCCAGAGCCTTCTCTTCTGAGAAGGCTGAACAAGCCCAACTCTCTCAGCCTGTCTTCATAGGAGAGGTGCTCCAGCCCTCTGACCATCTTTGTGGCCCTCTTCTGGACTGGCTCCAACAGCTCCATGTCCTTCTCATGTTGGGGCCTCCACAGCTGAATGCAGTACTCTAGGTGGGGTCTCGTGAGAATGGAGTAGAGGGGGAGGATCACCTCCCTCAACCTGCTGGCCATGCTTCTTTGGATGCAGTCCACGATACGGTTGGCTTTCTGGGCTGCAAGCACACATTGCTGGGTCATGTTGAGCTTCTCATCAACCAACACCCCAAGTCCTTCTCCTCAAGGCTGCTCTCAATCCATTCTCTGCCCAGCCTGTATTTGTGCTTGGGATTGCCCCCACCCATGTGCAGGACCTTGCACTTGGCCTTGTTGAACTTCATGAGGTTTGCATGGGCCCACCTCTCAAGCCTATAAAGGTCCCTCTGGATGGCATCCCTTCCCTCCAGCGTGTCAACTGCTCCACACAGCTCGGTGTCATTGACAAACTTGCTGAGGGTGCACTCAATCCCACTGTCCATGTCGCCGACAAAGATCTTAAACAGCGCCGGTCCGAATACCGACCCCTGAGGAACGCCACTCGTCACTGGTCTCCACTTGGACATTGAGCCATTGACCGCAACTGTTTGAGTGTGACCGACCAGCCAATTCCTCATCCGCCGAGTGGTCCATCCATCAAATCCATGTGTCTCTAATTTAGAGACAAGGATGTCATGAGGGACAGTGTCAAATACGTTGCACAAGTTCAGGTAGACGATGTCAGTTGCTCTTCCCTTATCCACCAATGCTGTAACCCCGTAGTAGAAGGCTACCATGTTTGTCAGGCATTATTTTCCCTTAGTGAAGCATGTAGGCTGTCACCAATCACCTCCTCATTTTCCATGTGCCTTAGCATAGTTTCCAGGAGGATCTGCTCCGTGATCTTGCTGGGCACAGAGGTGAGACTGACTGGTCTGTAGTTCCCTGGGTCTTCCTTTTTTCCCTTTTTAAAAATGGGGGTTATGTTTCCCCTTTCCCAGTCAGTGGGAACTTCACCAGATGGCCGCGACTTCTCAAATATGATGGATAGTGGCTTAGCAACTTCATCCACCAGTTCCCTCAGGACCTGCAGATGCATCTCATCAGGTCCCATGGACTTGTGCACCTTCAGGTTCCTTAGATGGTCTTGTACCTCATCTTCTGCTACAGTGGGCGTTTCTTCATTCTCCCAGTCCCTACCTTTGCCTTCTGCGACTTGGGCGGTGTGGCTTGAGAAGAATTCTGCTATCACTCAGAGCCATCATACATTCAGTCAGGTTCTAGACGTGGAGAAATGGTGTAAAACTGGGAGTCAGCAGCTATAACACAAGTTGTTTAAAGGCTCAACAGGTGTAAATTTATGTAGCAGTAAAAAGGATGTGAGTACTAAGAATATCTGTAATTGCTACACTAGCTATGAACACATTTGAGGGAGCACAATCAGAAATATACTCATCATAAGAGCAAATGACAAAATAAAGATGTTCAAGACCATGTGGAAAGGAAAAAAAAAACAAACTTACCATTCAGCATCTGATTTTCTGAAAGTCAATGGCCAATACAGGCCATCCCATGAAGGGTGCTCAAGCTGTATGTTACTGATACTTTCTCAACTTACCTAACAGTAAAAAGCTGTCAGAGTAGTTCAAATCTGTGATTTATTTGACTCCATAAATGTTTTAAAAATCTTACTAATGATTTAAGAAAAAGACATGCAAACAATCATGAAAGATGAGCATTATTTAAAAGTAAATGTGGGTGTGGTGCCTTGACCCATTTAGAATATTAAGAAGTATGCTGCGTTAAAGTATTGAATATATATTTTCATTATTTATTGAGTGGCCAAAAATACCTTAAGAGCCTTTTAGGTAGTGTGTAATAACATCCCTTTCCCAAAAGTGGGTCAAGGCATGGAGTAGGCATTTAGTAGGCATGGAGGTGTTGGCTTGACAGTTGGACTAGATGATCCTAGAGGTCTTTTCCAACCTTAATAATGATTCTGTGATTCTAAGACTTCTGTAGCCCGCATTTACAACATGGGTCCCTTTTAAAAAATCCTATCCGTACAGAAGGAGCTGACACAATGAGTGGTCCAAATCCTGTATATCTTAAATGAGTATCTCCTTTGACCTTGATATGCCTAAACCAGGAGCACTAGCCACAGGATGTGGTCTAGTATATATTAATGACAAATTATCTTGAAGTCTTTTTGTCTTCAGCACTGCAAAAGCGCGATGATGATGTATACTGGCTCCTTGGTCTGCCTCCAGATGAAACTCCCCTCTTTCACATTACAAGAACAACAGGGAGCCTCTGATGACAGGAGGGAGGCTGCCAGGTTACTGCCCACGACGCAAGATTGTGTAAGAACAAAGGAGTAGCACGATGTGAATTAGGCATAATGAAGCACCTAATGCTAATAACAGTGGTGAAAAGGGAAGGAGTGAGCAAAGGTGGTTATCACAAGATCGTCCATTTGTTCAGTTCAGACCTTAAGTTGTTGTACCTTTTATTGGTTGCAGGGAATTATAAAGATGTAAATTACAAGGTAGTTTGATGAGTTATAGCTGCACGCACATTAGATCCAAGCTGAAACTGTAAAAGTAAGATATTGAGCAAATAAGCTTTACTAATATTGTATTATGCATCTCACCTCTCCCTCCCAGAGTTTTTTGTAATGTTATTTCCAGACAGTATGTTTCAGGAAGAGTGTTTTCTTAGTAAGCAAACATTTAGGTATTCCAATACATTCTAATACTCTGAGGACTTTTATTTTATAACAATCTTTCTTTTTCTTTATAAGGTGACAGTGGATATCTCTTGAAAAATTGCCTAATCTCTCTGTTTTATCTCCAGATTCTCTGAAAATGGTATCATTATGAATTATAATGAAACTCAAAAAGTGACCAGAATAGTAATTGAAAGAACATTTGGCATCTTCAAAAATGAGACTTAGATGCTTAGATAAATGTGGTGGAACAGAACTAAACTGCCCTTTAAGAAAGTTCAGAGTAGTCCTGGTAAGTGTATGTTATGTAATACAGCCATTAAATAGGCTTCATCTGTAAAGACGAAAAGGAAGCAATTTAATGAGTCAATCCAAATTATGGAAGTAAATGACCATAATGATGTACTTGGAAAATTATGTCATGATAGGACAGAGGAAATTAAAAAGAAGGTGCTAGCTATCTGGAACCAAAGCGTAAGCTGAAGTAAAGCTGACGCCTTTATTCTGAAGCGGTGCAATAGTAAAAAGAGAGCTTAGATTTGGGACTGCAGCACAGGAGAGGAGGTGCTGTTTCTGGCTGTTACGCAGACCTCCCGCGTGTTGGCTCATACGTGCCTTCTGAGCCTCCTGGGTCTTTAAATTTCATCCTAGAACCATTTTAGTTTCAGTAAAATGGAAACTAGAAATACCATCTTTCCAATGCTAAAGGAAAAGTGGACTGCAGACCAGTAGACTACAGTTTCAGGCAATAAATGGATTCCAAGTTCTTTACTTCTCATGCCAAACAGCAGGACTGGGGACTGCTTCCCTTCCCCTCACCTCCTGCAGTCTGCTCAGTGAACAAGAAGGCTGTAGCAAATGCTACAAAATTAGGTTCCTGCCTTTTTTTTTTTTTTTTTGGTCTGCAAAAGTCCCAAAATTATGTGTTTCTGTATGTGTACGCCCAGGTTCAGCTACAGCAGCACAGGCAGTTCCACCAGTTAGGACAGCATTTCCAGCTTCGTGCCCGCTCCTTGAAGTGGGAACTGTGGGTTTGAAGTCCCTCAGACAGGCTGGCCTCCAATCCAGATCTTCTTCCCAGGCTCTTAAACAACAGGTTGGCTTGGCTCTGCCCCTTTACTGGGCTTACCACGGAAAACGGCTGTGACTGATTGCTGGGTTTGGTCCTACCGGTCCTGTGCTGGACCATATCCATCAGCTCAGGTTCCTCAGGTGATCCGAACATACATTTCTGAATTGTATGTAGCTTTGGGCTACAAATAGCCACTGATGCAATCAAGATGATCAGGCTTTGTGCAGTGTAGGAGAAATTTAGGTGGTTTAGTAAGTTCTCTGGGGGGAGGATGTATGTACTTATAGCTTCTTAGGAACCAAAGTAGTTAGGCTATAGCAATATCCCTCTTTAGGAACAGGGTCTTCAAGTGAACACTTAAGGCACCCAAATTCTTTATCACCTCTTCTCTTGCCAAATTCTTCATGATCCCATAGGGGCAAACTCCCTTTCCCAGACAAAAACCTGTACTAATGTGAATGGGGGACATAATTTTTTGTGCTGCAAATTTAAATAGAGGGAAGAAAAAGTTTTCAGCCATAGACTTTTCAGTATTTACAAACATCAACTCAAAATTATTTGATTATGAGAGACCCTAAGATAGGCAAGATACTGCAGCTTTTCTAGGAAAGCTCATGTTAAAAGGACCCGAATATTCAGTTATTTATGCATAAAGTGCAATAAGCTCTTCCATGAATAGTATTAAAAGACATCTTTCTGTGGATTTCTGTCCTATATTTTCTACACGTTCTCCTCAAAATCTTAAAGTATCCCCAGCCTTTATTGTGTCCAGGTTTTTGACCCCCTCCTTGCGAGAAATGGCACATGCTACCTAAAGCTTTGCTTATGCCAGTTGTCCTGCTAATACACGTATGCTGTCAGCCCAGCTGTCCGTTGGCAAACAGCAGAGGTAAATGTCAAGTTCTTGCCTGTCCCCCTACTATGAGGACAGCACAAAACTATTTCTCTGTAAACAGCACAGTATAACTATAGCCCACTGATTCAGTTTTGTTTAGATAATTTACAATATTGCAGAAAGTAAACAGCAATAAGAGGGTCAGACACATATACAGAAAGAAGTGCACTGCACTTGATTTGTCATGAGAAATTTAATTTTTTTGGTTTTAATTAAGTTTTCCCAACTTAATCCAAGTGGTGTTACACAAGAACTGATGAGCAGTCTTCAGAGCTAATGTTTTTTTTTCCTCTGTCTACAAAAATATATTTATTTCTTACTAAGGAGAAACGAAGGGCCAAATCATCAGATGGGAGAAAGCTGTGTTACTCCATTCAACTAAAAAGAGATCAGTTTGTACCGGATTTATATCTGGCACTTGTTAGTTCTGGTCTGCTTATATGCCTCCAGGTTTGAAAGGAAAAGAAATCCTCCTACGTGATTTTGTCAGAGCTGTCTTGTTAGGGATCAATTTGACCTCCTCCTCCACCATTCACATTTTGGAGTTTTTAGCCAAATCAGGGCCATCAGCAAAGTGAGAGGATTATGGAATAGTGAGGGAGTCATGCTCTGACATTTTGGGGGGTCGTGCACAGCTGCGGGATGAGCAAGGACAGATATTACTGCAGGATTAATCATGGTTCATAAACCTGGGACAAAAAATGTGTTGAAAATATTTGTTGTAGGAAAAAAGAGTGAGGAACATTCTTGCTCCCGTGGACTGGATGGGCTGTACAAAACATTCAGAATAAATGTGGCTGTTGAGCAGCTAGTGACACTACATCAAACGAGCTTTAGCAGGGGAACAAAAGCGATACTGTTTTATCTTTACTGCTGATTAAAGTCTGTAAGTAATGTATCTACAAAATTATGCACATTTTAAACAAAAATCTGCAAGACGTCACAAGCAAGAAAAACAAGTCGCAGGGTGCAAGGCAAAGCGTTCCTCCAAGGCATTGATGTTTAATCAGTCTGCTGTTACTGTCCCTCTCTCGCAGTGACTGCAGTGTCATCTGAGTTGCGGGCTTAACTGCATTGTGCCAAACGGTTGCTGTAATACAGCTGTTTAACGCTTTCCTATGCTCAGCTGAGCCACGATAAATAGTAAGTCTGGAGTAGATAGAAGGTTTTTTAACTGTTACTACCTTCCAATAGGTTCATCCTGAAATAACTCACTATAACCAACATCCCATCCAAATATGAAAAAACAAAACCAGAAGACCAGACATAAAAAAAATTGAAAACAGAATGCCATAGGAAAAATAATCAATGACATAGTGTTAAAGAAAGTCACTCTGTGGAAAGGCTTTAGTATAGCAAAAATCAGTCATAGTTTTAAATAGGGTAGTACATAATGGATAAGGAGATCTGGGGAAACACTGGAGAGAGGTTTACTCAGTATTAAATGATGATGCAACATCTGTACATTCCATCCATCACTGATTATGTGAAAGAACATTTGATTCGGCAAATTATAGAGAGGCCTAACCCTCTAGCTTTTACAGAGAAAAAAAAAAAAAAAAAGGAACAGGTTATACAACCTTGAAAATATCCAATTTTTCTTCTGTCTACACAGAAGCAAAATGATGTGCAGTTTTTTATATACTAGGCTGGTTCTGAGAAGCTAGTCATTAAAAATATCAGTTGCTTTCTCCTAGAATGAATAGTTTTCAAAGATACCAAGAAAATGTGCTTTATTTTTAAAAACTTATTTAATTAAAGATAAAACTGCAGGTTCAGGTCCCTACATATAAAGGGCTTCAGATCTACATTGCCCAACTTGAAACCATTCTTACAGTTGTAGTCTACCTTCTATCCCAAACTATCTATTTTTCCTTCCTAATGTTCATGCAGAACCATCCATAACGCTGACCTTCAGTGAAGTCTTTTTATCCTTATCCATTTCATATTGCTCTGTTCATGTTTATTAACTTTTTTTTAATTACGTCCTTTTCAAAAAGCATCTTTCTTTACTAGTTTTCCACCAAAGCAATTACATTATGACATCTGGCAACATAACCCCCAATAGAACAGATAACTACAAAGTACCACCTGATTTTGTAAGTTTTCAGTCTCATTCGCAAAATAGCAATGATCCTGAATTTTAAGTTATCCCACAGCCAAATCTTTGAACGTTAGCCAAAAGGTAGTCCTAGCCCAAGTATTGCTTGCCTTGGTCCAATCTGTAATGTAGTCTTCAGATCTACTGGAAAGTAGGATCTGAAAGAGGAAAGTATTGAGTCTTACAAGTTACAGCATGACATTTCTTCACACGTGTGCCCTTGCCCCATGAAAGGAGTAAGCCAATGCAGATAAGTTTGATTCTCTTTCATTCTAGGATGGCTTAAGTCAAATTAACTTGCATTTGCTATGGATGCACACAGGGACAGTAAACGACAATTCTGTCGTACGTGGTTACATGCTAAGAAGTTGGTAACTTCACCATGAAGCTTTACTAGATGGCTAAGAAAGCTAATCAGCAGACCAAGTACTAAATGTGTCTGTATAACATGCTTCCCTAAAGAGTATCTTCAAGATTGAAAGTCTGATTAGTCTTTGCTCAATCTGACATGAAGCTGGATTGCTTGAAATTGCTTTTTGATCTGAATAAAGGCTATGATACAAGAGCAATATTGGAGCAAAGGCATTTTGGGGGAGCGTCAGAAGAGCATCACCTCAAAGGAATTGCCATTTATTTTTTCCACTTCTACAGTGTACAAAGTTCAAGACAAAAGTTACTTTGAGAGCTTGAATCAGGTTGTAACATTTCCAAAATGCATGGCTAAGCAAGAAATGTCATTCACTCAAGCGATCATCGAAATGTTTCTAATTACATCCCTGACTAATTATATTACCGTATACCTTTTAAGTAGTGTTTTTAAAATTACAACACTTGGCTCAAAATTGATTCCTTATTTTTAGGCAATTCTTCCTATCAGCTTGAACCAACAGTGCTTAATCAGATGATAAGTTTTCACATAGAATTGCTGATTATAGTCCCAAACCTGAAAAGTGCCGCAGGATCAGAGGAGGAGGGGGAAAAAAAAGAAAAAAAAAAAAAAAGAACAGGATAACTTCATTCTATAATTCACCTAGGAATAATTAGTGCAGTTATTTTATATGATATCCTAAGGATATACTGAAACTCTATGTCCTTTGTGTGATATCAAGAAAGGACACTGCAGATCCTAACTGAAAATAGGCCAGAAATTTGAGATCGTTGCTCTCCACCAGCATTTCTGCCACTGAATGGGATATTCCCATAGAGCTAGGAAGTCCTGAGTCTGCAGAACATGTCACATACTTCAGTTGGGGAGCACAGGAAACAAATCTAATGCTGTGCCGTTATCTTTTGTTTCTTAAATAGTCAATTTGGCTATGATGGCGTGAAGAAGCTAACCATCATTCCAGAAGCCTACAACAACTTTGCAAAGTCCAGTTCCCACGTACAGTCCAGGAATGGGTGCAGAGCACCAACGGCTTTGGATAGACACGACCTGTGAGAGCAAATCCTGACTCAATGGGAATATTGTCTTTCCAAATGCCAATTAAAAAAAAAACATATATATATATATATGTAAATATATACTCTACCCATTTTTTATCTGACTGCACTAGATACGCAGATAGTGGGTTGGATGTTTTGTTTTCTCCTCTACGCACATGTCCCAACAGCAGCCATGTCCAGTCAACTCAATACTCCTCAAGTAATTGCATACTGGTGCCCAAGAGGGTTTGGCTTTGAAAGCTATTTAAAGCATACCAAAAGGTGAATTTTCCTGTCCAAAGCTTCTCCAACATTTTTCAGACCTTTAAGCTGACACCTTAACTACATTTTCTGATGTTGTCTTGGTAAAGGTTTAAACTAATGGGTATAGATAAATCCTTTAAGGAATACATCATCTCTTGCCAACATTCTTGCCAAAATTTATGTTCTTGTTAATAGTTTTGTGCTTATACATTAAACAGCCCTTAAGTGCTTCCACTTGGCTATATAAATGCAATTATTTTATTCATGTGAATATTTCTGTTCAGTGTATTTGTTGTGAGATACCTGATCTAAGTTTAAGTCTGGAAAGGACAGGAAAGGTAGGCAATTTCCATCCCTTACTGGCATTTGGTTTGGACTATAAATAAAAAGTCCCTACTAAGGTCCAAACTGATTTGTGGCAGATGTTGCACAAACACTAAATGGAGGCATCATTGCCCAGCAAACTTTACAGATTAAGACACGAACATGTGAAACAGAACATGAAGGCTGAATTTGCACATAAATGAACACAGCAAAGAAGTATTACGACATTTTCTGTTCCATGTATGTTTCTGAGTATGGGAAATTTTTCCTATCGAATCTTTTTGAGGAAAACAAAAAGAAGCTGAATCATGTCAACCAAAATATGTGCATACTGTTTGAAAAAGTTAGAAAAAATCATTTTTTAATAAAAATAATGTTTCAAAAAATCAATTCCTTTATAATAAAAATGGAGCTTAAGAAACAATTTGAATTACTTTATTTAGGGTCAAGCAAATACTTTTTCAATTCCAAATAATTTCATCTTTCTTTTCATTTTTGCCAGACTGACTAGAAAGGAAAGTAAAATGAATTATCAAAAGAAAATATTGATTGTTTTTTTCATTTCAGTCAGCAGACAATAACAAAAATGAAATCAGGTATTCACGCATTTCTGGTGTTTTTGTTGTTGCTAATGCAAGGGTAGAGGTTGGAAGTAAACAAGTAGCAAAAAAGCAAGACGCGAGTAGGTTACATGAGAGATATGAGCTGTAAATCAGGATTTGAAGAAAGACAAGGTAATGGATGTTTAGATTTTAGGATGGAGCTTTTCCTGTGTTTGAAGAGTAGTACAAGGGAAAGTGTGGATATACAGGATAAGTTGACAGATGGACAGTAAAGTCTGAGAATATTGGGAAAGGTGAGCGTCCTAACAAGTTAATGGATCAAACAGGCTAGAGCTGTGTAACCAAGTGGTTTGGCTTTAAAGGCAAGAAGCTATTATTTGATACAGATGTACAAATGATGCTTCTCATATTTGGCATGCTCCCCCATATAAGAAATGAAAATACAAAATGTCGTAGATTTAAACATGCCCTATTTATTTTCCTCGCTTACTCCAGTTTTGCTGTCAAAAAACCCCAGTGGCATTAGGCTACCCAGGCTGGTATATAAGGCGTACTGTTTCAACTGGCTTTTCAAAGTAGTTCTTATTTGCCAGAGGAGAGAAAATTTAAAAAAAAATCATATTTCCAGGACTGTTTCTATGGTACTAGAAAAGTACAATGTAGTCTGTCTGTTATTTCTCATTGCCACCAAGGTCACACCTATCTGGCAAAAAGCCTAGATTAGGGTCTATTTTACCTCACATATTTTAGCTGTTCAGAGTTAAACATTGTTTTGCTATTGTGTGGACAAAGATTATAGTGTTTAAAAACCATGTTCACCCCCAGATAATTTATTTGTCTTTATTACAGTAAATTTATATATTGATCTTTACTACAGTAGCATCTAACATTATGTTTAGCATCCATACTCTATCATGCAGGGCTCTGCACAGCTACGAGAGAAGAATGCAGTCTAGGTAATATAGCATATAGGGAACAATATATTTATATGGTTATACATACATAATTTAGAATTACATATAATATAGATTTATATATATATAAAGAGGGAGGTTTTTTCTGGGATCCCATTCACTGTAACACTTAGAAAATACTTTCTCTGGGTTTTTTTTATTCCCCTGTCATGATGAATTTTTTTCCCCTTAAATTAATTTTTTGGCAAATTTCTCATAAATTTTCTACCTATTATACATCTCTACTTTTTTCTTTTTTTCTTTTTTTTAATATTCTCACACTTCTTTGCATTTGGAAGGATATCAAAATACTAGAGCAGCCATGCTACTTTCATTAGCCCTTTCAATGAAGAAAAATAGAGTCAGACATAATAAATAGATGTAGAAAAATTAAGTGCTATTTCTCAGAAAAACATATTAAAAGTTAGCCTATATATATAGGCTCAAGTCATATATACATTACTTGATGCATATTTTTAGTTTAGTATTTGCAGGAAGATGGATCCCAGCCCATTAAAACTAAAATTTCCAGAAAGACAGGCACTCTGATGTATCATCTGTCAAGGTAAGGGTACTAAGAACCACTAGCTGACTGATATGATGGATTTTCACTTTCTTACTTGCTTTTAGAAGGAAGAAAGTGTGGAGCTGAACAGCTGGTAACATTTGCTAAAAGATTATGGTGCTGAGATTCGGATTTAAATTTGACTTCTTGGCCGTAAACCCATGAACAACACATGAAATGTTCCTATTCCTTAACATATTTTCACTTGAGAAGAATTACTTCAAATGCTTCCTATATAAAAACCGTATAGGATTAAAGAGCAAAGTGGTCTCCAACTGAAAAAAAACCTCATATATTTCCTGTAAAAGGAAGTCATGTAAGAGGCACAAAGCTTTCTTTAGGGTAGCTGCTACCACCTTCTGTAAGAGTGTTGAAACACATGTAAATGAGAAGAAATGTTAAAAAAAAAAAAAATAAAATTTGGCAATATAGTAAGACTCTTCCCTAAATTGTCTCCTTTAGGCTTAGAGCTACAAAAGACTTTCCTCATGTACGTGACAGAGTAACCAAGTCAAAATATCTCTGACTACTCCGCCGTATGATGTAGCTTGGAAATATTTTAGAACTGATGTGCAACTAGCCCATATGCTGTCACAAATACTGTTAGCACCTCTCATAGGTGCAAGTAAAGAAAGTAGTCTGTGGTATTTGCAGCCTTTGACCAATCAGTATGTAAACTTTACTAGCTATTTTGGTAAATTTTAGAGGAAGATATTTGCTCGCTAAAACTAGACCAAGACCACCAAACCTGTTTAAAAGCAAATAAATAAGTAAATCAAGTCATAGTGTTTTCCAGGCTTTAGCATCAGAAGTTGTCTATGAAACAAGTGAAAAGCTGAACCAGTATGTGAAACTGTGATAAAAATAAATACAAAGAAGAATACTTTTGTGTTTTTCTGAGGAGTCTTTGCAAACATAATGTGAACATACTCCATCAGAAATCTCTAAAAACCTAAATAAAATCCCGATCCTAACTGTACTGTCCTGTAGATCTGGGGTAAGTGATCAGACAGCATCCCTACACTAATTATCAATAAGAGCTTTGAGTTATAAGAAATAATTGCAATGAAGGGCTTATTTCACAGAGCATTCTGAATCATTTGATGAGGTGGCCTGATTTAAGCTACAGAAATTTCAATAAAACCAGGAAGAGTCATACAAATAGAAGCAGAAAATATGACAGATATTTCAGATATGAAACCACATCTTGCAAAGTGGAGAGTCTAGAAGAGTGTTTGGATTTATAGAGGTCTGGGAAGCCTTCTTTACAGTCGAAGACTAAACAAGATCGATTTATTTAGTTTGTCTGAGAAAAGATTATGATTAAGTCACCTTCTAATCTATAAGTAGGAACATGGAGAGAAGACTTCTGATAATGGAAAGCTCTTTAATCTAGCTGACAGAAGCATGGCAAAAGCCAATGGACAAAATCATTTAAATCACTTTGGAAATAAAACACACGGTTTTAAACCATAGGGATTCTGTGTAACAAATTACTGAAGCACATTATTGATTCCCCATCATTTTAAGTCTATGTTGGGATGTTTTTCTAGGAGAAGAGTCCTAACGCTGCCAAACATTATAGCCTTGATGCAAGAAGGGCTCAGTGAAAGTATATATTATGAACTCCACCAAAGGTCAGACTAGGTGAACATAATGGTATCTTCTGAGTTTATAATCTATAAATCTTCAATATTAGGCCATGGTTTATGCACTTCTGTAGCTTCTGTGATAAGTTGCATTGTCCTTTGGGGAAAATTAAAGTAGATAATTCTGGTTTTTTCTTTTCCTTTTCATTTCGTGGCATCTTCTAATCTAGCTGGCTTTGTTTGTGCCTGCCGAAAAGGAGAGCTGGTATCATTTAGCGCTTCACAAACATGTGGCATATGTTCCTGGGCTTCATTTTGTACACTACAGCTCAGTGACTCTAAGAATTAACATCTTGTGTCCTTCATTCTCCCACGCACCTCACTTTTTCTTTTTTTTTTTTTTGTTGTTATCGCTGATATTTTTAAGAAATCCAGAAAACTTCCTGCAGAGCAACTGCGCCTAAATACTCTTATAAGCTTCATTTCTATGATATGTTGGGTCGTCTCTGCATCTGTTGCCTGCAGCTGAAGTTGTGGATGCGGTTTTAAAAATCTCGAGCAGGAGCAATCTGTGTGAGAATATTAGAGGATGTTGCTAAGAAGAAATATATTGACAGTCAGATCAGTTTATTGAGCAGCAGGCAAGAATTTAGCAGGGTTTGCTAGTATCAGTAGTTTATAATTGCTTTGTTTAGTAAAAAAATTAAGATAGGCTGTTTCCATACAGCAAAGCAAATGTAGATATTCAGCTGTAAGGGGGGGTGTGGAGGGTGTCTTAAATTACGTTATGCTCATCAAACATTGAAAGACTTTACTGAGCAGAGGTTTGGTAGCAGAAATCTTCAGAGAGGGTACATCAGTGCTAGTAAATAGAATTGGCGAGAAGTGATTTTTAACGAATAATGCAGGAACTGGCAGTAATTTTAACAAACAGTTCTGCTGGCAGGGACTGACTCACTCCAATGCAGTAAAGACTTTGTTGTTAGAAGTACTTTCACTCACATTAGGATCCTGACTACCTGAAATCATCCCAGACGTAATGGCCCGCTTTGAAAGAGCAGGAAGCATTAAACAGATTGGCCAATCCAAGGCAAATCACTACACTAAAATTTATTGGAAGCCTATTCACCAAATAACATATCCTGGAGTTAAATTCAGTGGCTTTTGGTCTCCATGTGTGTAGACTCCAGCCTGTGATTTCAACTCAATAGTATGATTCTGTAAAATATGTCTTTGGAAAACCGTAAGACTAGTAGACATTTTGGGGCACGGACTACATAAAGACAGCAGCAACAACAAATTCTTGTTCTATAAAGAGGAAGGAGACCAGTATGCTAACAGTATGATTCATCCTCCTTAACTTTAGCCATCCAAACGGTAGGTGTTGAATCAAAGTTAGTCATCCCTTTTTTGTCACTTGTGGAGGAAGATGTATCCTGCCTGCTCTGGATAGCTACTTTGGAAATTGCTCTTGAGAAAGACTTCCCTCTCTCCATTGCCGGTGGAGGACCCCCAGGGGAGCAGCCACTGAAAAGCTACATCTTCCAACCTAAATCTAGACAAGAAGTCTCCTCTTAAGACCCACTCTGGGCTGAAACCAAGGGTGTGGGGTTCAGTCTGTTCAAGGTATACATACAAGGGTATGTTGGTTTCAGTGCATGCACAAGTTTCGATTAAAATAGCTAAATAGAAGAGAAAGCAAGGGAGAGCCAGAGGCAAAGTAAAATTAAGTTAACCATAAGACCCCAAGAATCACACTTGCCTCTTCAGCCTATAGCAAAAATAAGAACACAATCCTAATCTCAATGAAATGAGACAAGGAGAAAAATTGTGTCCAAGTGAGGTGATTCAACCAATATTCTGTCAGAGTGTTGCTGGGGGTTTGTAAAAAAATAAAAATCAGCAGAGAGAGTATAATAAAGCAGTGAAAGAGAAGTTTGCATTGGCATTTCACTTTTTAACAGCTCTCTGCTTCAGAATGATTTACTGCAGGGTTTGTATTGATTTACAGTTATTAGACAGTTATTGTAATTTATGTTGATAAAGCAATAAGGGAGCACTGAAAATATTTATTAAATCTGAGAAACTCTATAGCACTTGGGCATTAATCAAAGTTGATCATCTACAATATATGTGCTAATAAACCATTAGTGAATATTTAACCTGCAAACACAATACAACAAGCTGATAGATTACCTCCTTCAGGAACAGATAGACTTCATGGGAATTTAGAATTATTTAGCTTGTGACACAGCACAGGATTTAAGAGTGGGAAGCAATTTTACCGTGTGATTTTCTTTTTTAGTGTCTGAGTTCCTTAAGAAAAGAGTGCTAGAACTAATTTTGTTTCTTGTTGATTTAAACATTAGCAATCCTGGGATTTGCAAGAATCTTAAAGATATTTATAAGGGTGAGTCAGATACTCTATTGTGTAATGTAATCAGGTGGCCATCTTTGATTTTAATGCAGAAAGTGTAATAAAACTTGGGTATGAGAACAACTGCGTGAGAAAAACCTAAAGGACCTAAGGCTTCTCAGCACTTTGTTGCAGGTGTCAGAGAAAGAAGTATTAGGGGTCAGTTTAGCACTTGCATAAGTGTCCTGATTAATCTGAGATTAAATGATCATTTGTTCAGCAAATAGTGCAAAAGACTGGGCACGCTTTTCTGACCAGCTGAGCTAGTCTCTTCCTAGGCAGATCTCCAGGTTAAGGGACAGTTTTCATGCTCGCCCTGTCCTTGAAAAGGTGGAGCGATGGTGGAAGGGACACTGCCTGGACAGGAGTTAATCCATTAACACCTCCTGGTTGATTCATTTTCTGCTTCAACTCATTTTAATTCTCATTCTGCTGATTGTTTCCTTTCAGGAAGGGCATTTGTGGAAAGGTTATCAGCTTCTTGGAAGGACATACCAAAGCCACCAAGCACAAACCTAGCCCACTCTTCCAAATGAAATGAGGTATAAACAGCTGCAGACAAATCCTGGCTTCATTGATGTGAATGGGAGTTTTCCCATCAATGAAGACCAGAATTTGGCCCTAAGCAAAATGTTTCAGCTCTGAGTGACGTGCATATTAGAAGCGTTAAAAAATGGTTGCTTTTAAATTAGGAATAGGGAAAGAAGGAAATGGGCTATTGCAGACCATATTCGGTAGTCGTGGGCCATATAACAAAAAGCCAACGGTAGTAGCAAACTGCTGTTACCAGGGGAACATCATACGGGATGTGAAACATTAAGCTTTATAGATATGGAGCCTCACTACACAGAAGTTAGAGTTATAATTACCAGAGGAAATGATAACATTATGCCAGATACTGAGGACATGTATGATGCATTTACGAGAAAGAAATTAGTATGAATTGCAAAGGCTTCCCTTAAACTATCTTAACTAAGGTCTTTAAAAACTTGCGTTAACACCTTTTTTAGATAGGCTGCAAAAGTTCACCATGCACTAAAAATGTCTTCTGCAAAGTTTCAATCTGTGAACCATTAATATTTCCTTTAATTTAGCTTGTGTGCTATTTACAAATTAGAATTGACTGCCCATGTAAACGGAGCTGTTGCAGGTAGTTATTCCATTATAGGGAATGATTACTTTTGTTATTCCCTACCACCCCCCCAGTTAAAACCGCCAGACTATACTGCTTACTCACAGGCATGACTCTTCACGAAGATTTTTATTTCCCAACCACAATATTGATACAAAATATATTCAATTCTTAGTAGGTATTCATGGCATACACTGTAATGGTCCATCTGTTACTAACACCCTGCTATGCATAATGTTTAAACTGTGTGGCTTAGGAGTAAGAATGGTTAGGATTTTTTTTTAACCATACCTGTCATTTGCTTAGCACAGTGGGCATGGGAGGAAGGAGAAGCTAGCTTGGCTGATGTGTAGGTGCTGCTGAAGTGTGTGTTTTAGTATTATCAACATGAGGTGCCATAGCAGTACATGTAATAATAATATAATCAAGCATAGCTATAGATTAGTGGGACTGTTAGCAGAGATCTGGTCTTAAAATGCTTAAAATACAGAGATGTTCTGCTATAGTTTCTCTGAGGACCCTGCTCATAGATGTAATTGATGATAGAGGTATAACCTGTCTGTCTTATTATATACTGTGTCTAGTAACAGCAGCACCAATAGTTCCCAAGCCTTTTCCCACACCATATTTGTGTCCATGATTTCTCTTACTATCTCACTTTGACATTCACAGATCTGCTTCTGTTGTTTAATGTAAAGATGTCAAGGGAGAGATGTCAATACCCAATAAGGGATGAAAACTTCTCTTACTTTATGCTATTTAGTAAATAAAGTTATAAAACAATGCAAAGCTGCAAAATATTTTTTTTTTTCCAGAAGAACCACATGTCCAGAACTTCCATTTGTGTCCCTAGATATGCTGGGGGGTGGTGGCAAGAAAAGACCTTGTAGGCACATCTGGTGATTTTCTCCATGCTGGCATTTAAAAAAGGAAACAAAAAAAGTTAATCCAATACATGTTTCGATGTGGTAAATTTTAGAGAGGAATGCTGCTTGCCCCCAATGTTTTTACGAGTTCCAGGTGGAAGTTTTATGGTCTTAATGATTCAGCAATATCTGGAGATAGTGCAAGCCCATCAAAGGTGCAGGAATTATCCCAATCCTTCCTTTCTGTTGCCAGTAGAATATGCAGCTAGCAATTCCCAAAGCCTCCCTCCAGCATTTCTCTGTTGGATTCACATAACATGTCAAAAAAATGATTTCTCTCTCTGATTACTGCAGTAAAATAAAAAGCACTGAAAAAGCAACATCTCAAAAACTTAAGTCGCAGTTACATGAAAAATCCAGCTCCCTGTAAAAAAGCATAACTAGGGAGTCACAGTTGTTACTCCTTGTTACAGCACTTTTTATTATTACAATGCCATTTTGAGACCCTTACAGTATGAAAGTAAGAAAGAGCAAGTGAGCAATCAGCTTCACAGGCCAATAGCCTAAGATACATCAGCTCCAACTTTAGTGCTTTGGAGTCTGCAGCAGTTTTTGTTGGCTGAACTGCAGAGGCTGGAGGGGAACAACATTTTTCTATCCTGTTGGCTTTTTCTACCTCTTTCCATCTGGCAGTGGCACTTAATAGTTAAAGCAGGAAATGGAGTTCTGGCTCTAAGGGTCTAACATTTAGTTATTGTCTTAAGTAATCATAGACATATATAGAGAGAGAGCTTCAAGTGTATTTAAGTGCTTGAGTTTTACTAAAGCAATTTGGAATTAGGCAACTAAATACCTTTCAGAAGCTTACAGATCCCTTTCAAGTTCTGGTGCTGCCTAATTTCCTTCTTTTAAATTTCGAAGACAACAAGAAACATCTGTGTTAGTAGCATTATTTTCAGCACTGCCAATTATGTGCTGTTCTAATTAGAGTCAATGAGAGGTGTGGGCTTTTACTTCCCCTGTAAAAACATTATCAAATGAAACAGGGCATTTTATTCCAGCCTTCTCACTTGATTCAGCACATCACAGGTGCAGGGCAGTGAAGATGTGAACACACTTTTCGAAGACCTGGGAAGGAGGAAAAGCAAGGGGAGCTGATCTTGTGCGTTCAGAGCGGTGCTACAGCCATTTGATTACTCTGGTTTTACAGCAGGACTAAGGTAAAGGTGGAACAAACGCATGCTGAGCCAGAGAGCACACTGACCTCCCAGACAGTGCAGGCTCGGCTATGCAAGACCATAGCTACAAACAAAAACCCTTGAAGGACTCAAGATAACCTCAGCCCACAGCCCAACAACCTTGTAATTAGCAACAACTTTGTAATTAGCATGACATTTTCAGTGCAGAAGGACATTTGAGGTCAAGACCTCAGTATCCCTGGTTCAACCCTTACTATTTCCCTCTCTTCCCCCAGCTACTGTTGCTGCTACTGGACTTGGCTGGCTCCACACCACACTGAATTGGCAACTTTTTTCTCTTTGCACTGAACAACAAATTGAAGAAACAGCCACGTGTATCATGGATAAAAAGGCAGGGAGGGGATTTAAATCGGCTGGCAAATTCTGAGATTGGAAATGCTTGTTTGTAGCAAAGGAAAACTAATGAGTCTTACTGAGTAAAACAATGTTCACGTCTGCTTTCTCACCCCTATTACCCATCAACCAGGACTGCAGTTACATATTTATCTGGGGAAGAATAATGAAGAAACTGTGAGTAGAAAACAAAGAGCTTGTTACAAGTCAAAGATTAGCCAATGTTGTAGCCCAGACATCTCCCTAAAAGCAATATAGTCAGCAGAGCATAAAACTATGTTTTACTGTTCAAGGTGCATTCAAATACTGTAGCAATAGCAGAAAAATACACAGCTTTTAATAAGACAGCAGAATAACTTAGTTTTCTTATTTGGCTGAGGGATTAATTTACCCACAGCCACAGTTTGCCAAATATTTGATAGGAAAGCAGATCCCCCCATAGAGTTGTTTGCCCTGTCAAAGCCCGATGGTTTGAATTGTCTTTGGGAGGCAATCCTCATTCACCTAGATGAGGGGTTTATATACCAGATGCCTAGTTTGGAGATTGCTGATTAACCTGAGGAAATACAGCATGCTTATTTGGAAACAATAGAAGTTACCAGTGGAGGAAGATCTGACTTGTGTTTTACCCTGCAAAATGCCATAAGTGTAAGTCAACGGTAGTGCATGCTGTTAAGATTTCTCATAGAGTATCAGTAGAAAAGAGTATGTGATAAAATATCATGCAGGACATGAGAGAATTACAGTATTAGTGATTCTTTATGGCTTTGGGATGGTTTCTAATTAATTATTCAGGAAAAAAGAAGAATAAAACTGCTGATTCCCATTGGAAATACAGAACAAAGTTATTTAATGAGCCACCGTAAAAGATAAACAAGTTCAGCTGGTATTATGCAGATAAACTCAAAGAACTTTTTCAAGCTAATAGTTTAAAAAAAGGGACATACTTCAGAAGTGATAATAACATTACCTCACAGTCCAGCTGTTTGCATTGTACTTTCAGCTTCTTTGAAATGATGCCAAAATAAAGTAAATTTGAATATTATCTGCAGAGAAGTTCTCTATGGAATAATCACCAGAATGCTTTTCATTATAACACAATTATATCATCAGCTTCTAATGATCAGAATGCAGAACAGCTGATTATTTTCATAATGCAATTACTTCATAACATTTTAGAAAACTCAGCTGCATGCAAACAGTTCTCTCCAAATACCTCATTTGTCTGATTAATCATATGATGGGAACTCCTCTCTCTTGCCCCCTTCTAAACGTTCACCTGTTTTCACTGTGCTTCCGAGCTAACTTGGTCATTACAATAATAAACACTCAGGAGGAAGGAGGGTTGTTTCTCAAAATATACAGACTGATCCTAACGGGCAGGTTTTCAAAGTGAGGCAAATGCAATTCTTCACAGATACTTGCCCTTGCCATTTTTTATGTGTGCAAACCCCAAGGTATGCATGTAAATCAGGTGTTTGTGCATGGGTTTTATTAGCTTACAAATGCAGACAGCTGATGTGATGCTCCATTGTATGCACACCCAAGAACTTGATGTGTCCAGTGGGTATTTTTATATACAGACATTTCCAAATAGCTGACTTTAACCCTCTGGTCCTCACTGTCAATACGAATCTCCAAGGCTTTTGCTAATAACTGCTGTCTTTCATGTATATTTTAAAATAACTGTAATCCTAGTGGAACTAACCACATAAGAAAATATAAAAGGCTGCAGTGTTTGATTGTTCAGCAAGATCATTTATACGTAGATGTTGGAATAAAAATAATTAGCACCTCTAGAGACTTTCAGCCGAAGATCTGAAACATTATTTGTAAAAAATGAGTTAGTCCTACATTTAGTCCATTCCTTCTGCAAAACTTACTGACTTAAACAGAGAACATACATGTGGACCATTATCCTGTTTCACTATTGAGGCTTTTTTTTTTTTTTTAAGGTGCTTTGCTAAAGTTCACAAATCTTAAATGAGAGGGCCAAGAATAAGACTACATCTCCAGACTCCTAATCCCTCTCCTGGAGAGATGATAACCACATTACCTCTAAGGATCAATAACATTCTCAGAAGGTGAGAACTTATGAAAGAAAAGATTTCAGGCAAGTCTACTGAAGCCTAGACATAATAAGCATATTTACTTGAAAGGGAATCCGGATTAAATGCACATATGAGAAACAAATTTATGAGATTTTAAAAGAAAATTATTGTAACAGTTATAATGGTAATAACAATGCTATTAGAGATAAGACTCCTATTGTAAATGCCTGTGTCATTTTGGGTGAATAATTTATTCATTTTAATTTCCTTAGACCGAAAGTATGCAGATTATCAGCTTTACTCAAAAGAGTTTCTTTGCAATTTGAAAGGGGGAGAAGTTTGTAAAATTGCAGCTACTTAAGCTTAAAATCTAATTACAGTTAGAGAATCCCCTCTGCCTAACATTTTATTTCATATTGGTCCAAGTCACATATTCCACACCTGGATTTCTCTACAGCAATTAGCACCTCTGCATTTTAATTTTGCTAGGTAAGTGATGAACAGCAAGTCTAGGCTAGGTTTTTAAATAGAACCTTACACTGAATGCATTTTTACCGTTTCCTATTTAAGAAAGCAAAAAAAGCCAGTGATAAATATTTCTGCCTATGCTTTATTCTGAGAAGTATGGACCTCACTTAGGAAAAATGATTTGTTTTAAAACAGCTTCCACCTTCTCCCTGAACATTTCTGAAAAAAATACTTGTCAATATCTAGTACAGATTTTCCCTGCATCCCACAAAATCCCCCTCAATATGCGACACATGGTTCTGCCCAGTGGGGGACATCACATCAGGAGCATAAAAACAAATAAACAGCATGTTTTATCTGTGGCTTGGATTCCAATCCAATGCATTAAACTAGTTGAACTGGCTCTTTACACAATTCAGTTATAGAGTTGAAGAATTTCTGGAAAGGGGTTTACCTAGAGCCAATGTAATTGGGAAAAAAATGGCAAAAAAAGAAGAAAAATGCTGAAAGCCAAACAGAGTGAACTCTGTTTGGGAGTTAGCTTTTGTCTGTGCTGCAGGAAGATATGTACATCCTTGCTGGGTGGCTTTTAATGGGTTATTAGGATGCAGGAGAGCGTTTTAGGGAGTTTTAACTAAAGCTGGGGATGCTCATGACTTGAGCTGTGGAAGCTACGATCCTTTTGTCCTCAGTGCGTCTGCTGCCGGGTTTCGGGCATACATCAAGAGCCTTGCCTATGGAAAACACGTCCTGTCGAATCAGCAGGACACAAACATTTTCCGAAACCTGGAGCCAGGCTGCCTCTGACCAAGCAGTAGGCAAGATGCTGCCTTTTCCCTCCATGTACTGGCAAGCAGATTTGGTAAATATAGAAATAAATTCTTCAGGATTCTCCCTCTTGGGATTCTCCTTCTCAACTGCTCTTATTCCTAGCAGCTCTGGGAGGTTGTTAGTTGAATGCTTTCCCATTTTCTTCAGCACTTTAAATCAAGCCATTTTCAATTAGTCATTTTTTTACACTGTTTTTTAAATACATCGTCACCAAAAGATCAGCTGAATTTGTAACAGAAAGCCTACATTTGTGGCAAATAAAGCATTTAGACAATCATTTTGGAAACATCTAAATAAAAAATACCTATTTATGAATGGTTCGAAGGACACAAACTTTTCATAACATTTAAGGGAATGAAAAAAAGTCTTTTGGATCTTCCCAAAATAGCGTGGGAAACATTTTGCTGTAATGTAGTAACTTCGCATCCTACATGACAGGCCAACATACAGTAATAAAAAAGTATTTGTATCCTTCATTAGGCTCTGTATGTGCATGTTGTTTAACGAAGCATGTCACTGCTAGCGTACAAGGGAAACGGTACCCTGCGCAAATCTCTCTTCGCTCAACTGGACTTTTGCCACTGGTTTCAAAGACAGCATGTTATCTCATAATTAGAAAAAGCCCAGCAAAAACAGAAAAATAGGTCATCATGTTCAAAACAACTATGATTCGATGCTTCTGGCCAGTTATTTTTGTACACTGTGATTAATTTAAATTAATTTAATTTAGCTTGTTTTAATAATTGCATAACTTTTATCCGGATGCCCATGCCAGATGGCTCAACCAGCCTGAAAACAGGAAAGATGCTGTAATTGTGGCAGCGTAATAACATTTATTTACTACAAGTCTGACTGTCTCTGATGCTCATCAGAGCTCTGCAATATTGGCTTTGCAGCATATTGCTTCAGTGCATTTCACTTTTATTCCACACAACCTTTTTCTTCTTCAAAATTATTTGAGTAAATATGGGGGGTTTTTAATGCACTTTTATTTTTTGTGCTTCTTGTGAGAACTCCACCAGGTCTCCCAGGTCTGCGTTCTGCCTCCACGCCACTGCAAATCATCAGCGTTACTTCAGGGTTAAACTGGTGTCAGGCTCAATTCCTGGACTAATCATTGCCTGGATGACTTCTATGCTTCAGGAATTCTCTAACATTTGGATGATTAATACACCTTCGGGTTGTTAATTCCCTGATTCAGAACTGGGGAGATATTCTACCTCTAAGTTCTTACACAAAATCTTTCATTTTTAGAGCTGGAAAATCAGGAACTTTCTGCTTCCCGTCAAGCACCATTTCCTTTGGCTTGTTTCTGCTTATTTAATTTACATTTGCACACAGTGGGAAGCAAAAGTCATTTTTAACCTCTGATTTAACATTAGCGATTTCCAACGTTCCTCGTCTCAGACCTGCAAGTGTGAGTCTCATTTGCCCACGTGCACCCCAAAATTCATGCCAAAACTCTCGCGTGATTTTTCAGAGACTGAGTAGTGATGTAAGAAAGATGGAAATGTAACTGAATTAGCTTGTTCGAAGGGAAACATCTGAATTCTGGAGCAATTTTGGTGCATTCAGGTTAGTTTCTCTGCATTGCTACTTCTTTGGAAATATTACACTGCAAGATCATCTGCCCTGGTGGTTTGCTCACCCACCTGGATGCTCTTAGGCAGAGAGAGGATGGGCATCAGCCAAGTGCAGTCCTCTGCCAGTACATGTTTGTGCGAATTGCCAGTGGCTCTGGTCTTGAAGAAATCCGTAGATCCATTCTTTTCAAGCAACATGGACATACCTGCTATTCCTGCCCTCAAAGAGGTCACGAGCAAAACTCTTGACAGCTTCAGCTGGAACAGGACCAGGAGCCCAGGACTCTGAACAAAATGCTGACTCTATCAAGCCATGTACAAACATTATAGCTTTTTCTAGAAAAATCAAATGCTGCTGCTGGTTTGCTAAACTAGTGGAGAAGGAGATAGTTATAAATACACATCTTTGAGTAAGTTGATGCAAAACTTTTGTTTAAATAAAATAAATCCATCAATATGCACTTATTTAGGGCATTTGATACTGTCATGCTCATCTGTGTTGTGCTACCAGAGATCCAAGTCCTTTTGTCAAACACACATCAACAGGTCCTGTAGAACCATCTTTTTTTCTCACTTCTTCCTTATGTGACAATTTCTTACTATAAATAATGGATAATTTTTATTACTTACTATATAAATTTTTAAAATTAAGATATTTTTTATAATTTACTATAAATAAAAACCGGATAATTTTTATGAAGCTCTTTAGGTAGTGGGGACAGTTTTTATTGCTGAAGTGAACCAAACACTTTCCTTAGGAAAACTGAAATCAATTGATTTAAGGAGAGAATTCATTAGCATGGACCAAAACCTATTTTCACTGAAATCAGATCAGCAGGAAATTTGCTATGCATGATCAGGGGCCCACATTCTAATTACAATTAATCAGTTATCCGGTGTATTTGGCTGCTCTTTTTCTGTTCACAAATAATTTGCAAATCACACTGATTGTCTTGCATACTTATTTCTTGTTTGTAATTGTTCAATGACTAATTTAAGCAAACACATTTTGGCTCATGTTGTGTTCATGCGCTATTTATTTAGATTTCAGGGGGTTTTTGCTGTTTCTGAATGAGACATGCTACTCTTCTTCCTTTGAATAGGTGTCTGAAAATTTCAAATTGGGGATGATTCAAAAAGAAATGATCATAATTCATTTGGAACACTCATTTTGTTTATTGACCAAACAAAATGTATTTGGGTTTTCATTTTCCTTCCCTATTATCTATTAAAACTCATGGGTAAAAGAAAGATAGGGAAAAATAAAGAAAACAATAGCCAAAAATACCGGTGTGTCTTTTTTTTTTTTCTGTTTGAAAAACCAATGACTGCAAAATGCTGGGCAAAGTGAAAAATAGGACTCCTTGAGAAATGGTGGTTTTGTAAAAAAAGAAAAAAATCAGTGATGCCTCATAGGAGGCTAATGAATAATGAATGGCAAATAACAATAATATAATATTGTGCACATAAGAATATAGGTGCAGAACAGCTGTCCATTGGGCAAATACTTGATTATACAGTTTTCAGTGACAAAAAAGGACCAGACGCTTGGCTGAATTGAATAACCATTCAGAGTCTAAATGAATGTTTGCGAATGCTGATTTTACAGCAGTTAGGCAGCTTTAGACTTGCTTTCTTGGGAATGGATAAATTAGGATATGATCCAATGCCTGTTGAATGTCAATGGAAAAATTCGCCTTGATATGAATGGACTTTGGGTCAAGAAAGGAAATAATGAAATGTAAAATGAAAAGAATTAGTAGTATGGGAAGCAAATGTTGGGGCAAGTAAAGCCAGTCCGTAGATGGGCTCTTGTTTCTATATGCATAAGCCCCGATTTGCTAAACACAACTCTGATCAGGTGTCAGTGCTGGGGGACTGGCACCCTGTAAACGCTTTGCAGGGTATGAAGCAAAGACCTTTAGGCTTTACATATTAACAGGGCTAAAATCTCTAACCGCCTGCAGTTTACTATATGTAGCATGTCATTTAATGTATCACCTTCATTCTTGGCATTTTGACAGTTTTTATTGAAGTCATTCAGGAAAATTTTCAAATGAACTTTCCAAACATGTTATACCAGGTAGATACCCCATTTAATTTGTCTTTCTGGTGTCCCAGGCTGATTAATTATCTTCTGTAAGTGCTGTGTGTATCTCAGTCTTCTGTTTTACTGAATTTTTAGTGTTACCTCTTTGTTGCCTGAGAGTACACCTGCTTCTAATTATATGCAGATGATATACAATTACATCTTTAGAGGGATTCATATGGCAATGGTTCCCTGACTTTTAGTGCTGCCTTTCTGACATAAAGCTCTGGTTTAGTACAGGTATTAACAAAGCTAAAATCAATTAATCATAGACCTTGAAATACCTTAGCTTAGGCATTGCAAATTAAAAAAAATTGAAAGCTGGGACCTCTTAATTATGTTGGGCAAGTATCAGGGGAAGATTGCATGAATATTTTAATTTTAAGTGCTTTTAAATCACTATGGTATTTTCTTTGCAATAATTCCCATTCTCACCGACAACTGTACCAGCAGAATTTTGGAAATCAAGTTAGAAATTAGTAACAGCCTCATTAGAAACCTAATTCTATGATTTACAGTCATCTAAAAAGTGATTTTAAGCATATAAAATCATGTCTCTGAGCATCACTGAGTCTTTGAATACAGAATCATTACAATCAAATGTTGACTAATGAGCCATAGAAAATATTCAGCTATGGATACAAAAAATGTTTTCCAAAGAAATCATAACATGGATAATCCAAGAAACAGACATAGGTAGAATCCAGAAAATACTTTTTTTTTTTTTACTTATTTATTTCTTATTATCATTTTAGTAGATACCTAAGTATTTTCTGCATGTTGGTGGCATGTATAGAACTAGGACATGTCAAAATGCATGTGTGTACAGAAGCATTTACTCATTGCATAATGTATTACCACTGCTACTTTCACAGCAGAAATGCATCAATCCTAAAAATACCTCCTAATTCTCTCCTACTGCCAGGTGTCTTCATCTGCACGCTGCCAGATCTGCAGGCATGTTGCCAGGATGATATGTCATGCCAGGAAATACCGCATTTCCACTAGCCGTCTCAACCTCGACAAGTAGAGATTAACGCATGCTTCAAGTCAATTTTTGATTTACATAAAACATTTTGGAGTGACATGATTAAAGACGGCAGTTCAGCCAAAACTGCAGATGAGGTTTTGTTATTTAATAGCTCTGCAGTATCCTTAGTAACAATAAAAAAGTAATGTTGTTAAAAGCATATGTAGATTGGCAAAAGGCATCCATTCCTGATACAAAACAACAAATTTACTGACAAACCAAAAGTACCTGCTGCACTGTTTTTGGCATCATTTATTTATACCTTATCTATTAGCTAACATAGAAAGATAATTGTCTTTCCTGGCTTCCCTAGACATGAAACAGGGATTCCTCTACCACGTTCGAATCAAACACAAATATTTCTCTACAAGGTCTCATAGCTCACACAGACACTACAGGATTGATCCAAATATTCTGGGTGAGGGTCTTGTCTTCAAGTGGAGGGTGGTTGATGAAATCAGGTACAACAGCCATAGCTCAGTGGAGCACTGATAGCTAATTTTGTACTGTGTGTTACATTAATAATTATGATTTATTCAGTTTAGCTGGGAAAGACATGCACAGACCTGTGCTTTAAGAGGGTCTGGCTCAAATGAAGAGGGAAATGGTTGTTTCATTATATGGTGGCTTCCATCATTTCATGCCCGTTGGTAAAAATGCTTGCAAACCTCTGGGCTGAGTGATTACTAAATGATACTTTCCACATCTGCCCTTCCATTACACTCTCTGTCCATCTTGTCCACTTATCACAGAGTGCAACTGAGGCTTTGCAGCTATTTATTATCATTTTCAGTGGAACACAATTGACCTTGTGTTTGTAGAAAAATTCTTTTGACCTATCCACTTTGAAGAAAAGAACACCTCCAAACAGTTTATAATGGTGAAACAGAGGGAAAAATATAATGGTATTGATGAAATGGATATGAGAATACTTAGGCTGCATTTTAATTCAGTCGTGATGCAGTTTGCATCTAATAAAATTCCTCTCAGGAAATTTTTTAAGCTGACCTCTTCAAAGTAAATCACAGCATGATTCACTGTATGCCACACAGCCAGTTTTCATAATCACAGTGTGTGAGATAAAATAAAATTGCAGGGAGGCATGCAACTAGAGGACAATTGCGAACTATGATCCCGCTAAGAATGGGCAGAGAAATTCAATTAATGTTCCACTTTTTAAGAAGAATCGGTGAGGATGCATTGTATTTGTTCAGACTAGGAAATGGCATTCGGGATTTCAGTGTTGAGGTCCTAGCGCTGTTACCATCCCTGTAAAGGTGATTTTGCTAGTGAAAAGAGCATGGTTCCTCTCCAGCTGTGGCTTTCTGTGATGGTTTGTGGCCATTGCTGCATTGCCAAGTAATGTGATACTATGAGAACAGATCTATAGGATGAAATACTTGGTGCTGAGCACCCAGTGTCCACGCTGTATATGTTTTAAGTGTTTTCATGCTGGAGTAACACTCATCCTCCCGACATAATTTGCAGCAGCTGCTCCAAAGCCTGTCCATGATGTGAAATATCACGTGCTAAGTGGACATAGTTCAACTCCAAATCAAGTGGTTATCCAAACTAGACGTGCAACCTCTTTGGGCCTGACCTGAGAGGATAAGCTGATACTGTCCACAAATTATGAAACATCCCGTCACGTGGCAATACTTAAATGATGTACAAAGTGCGTTTTTGGATTCTGTAAACTGTGGGTGAATTTGACACTGGTGATCTGAGAAGAAGACACGAGTTTTAATGCTGAGTTTTACACTGTAAGATGATTTGCAATAAAACCACTTCAAAGAAGAAACAGCTTTAAAATCCTTCTTAACTTAAGGTCTTCTTCCTTCTCCCCAGAACTGATGCAGTTTTATTTACTTTTTAGATAGGGATCCAATATAGGATGGTATTGGATGGGTGCCTCAGACAGGCTCTGTTGAAACTATATTTGCTTACTGCATATGGCATGTTATGAGGCTTAAGACAACTTTTAAAGGAAGAAAAATCAACTGCAGTTGCTGATATTTTCAACCGTATGGTCCTAATTTCCTCAGATTCAGGGATCAAAATGCAGAAGGAGAGGATGCTGAAATAGCAGACTCATTTATAAATTTTATAACAGCAAATTATGAGATAGAAAACAGACCCTTACACGCTAGTGGTTTGGGTGCAGGCAAGGCAAATAAACAGAAGTGGAATACTTTCATTTTTTTTTTGTGAAATTGCGTAGACAAAAAGGAAACAAGACATAGATCCTTCTCTTCGTCACCCTATTCAGTCCCTACCAAAGTATCACTCCTTACTTTGATGGGAATGGCTGAATCCTGTTTCTTTCAAGGAAAGGGACATCACTGTCTCCTTACTGGGTAGCTTGAATTGATTGCAACTGGGGCTGCTGGCATATGCCAGTTTTCTTCACATTAAAATCAGACTTTTTTCCACCGAGACGCTGTGGGAAGTATGCATACAGGCCTGTGGGAGTACAGTCAAACTCCAGAAAAAGAAATGAAAACAACATCATAGTTATTTATAGGGAAGATCCCAATGAGTCTGGAGTCATGAGTTGGACTGAATCACTTTCTTGTATTTTTTTCACGTCTTTGCTTAAGTTCCTACTTCCTCGTGTCCAGTTATCTGCATCTGTGACAGGTGGTAAAGAAGTTTGATTTGTCCTTGTACAATTTGCTCTATTACCACATGTACATTTTACAGTCTGTTTAAACACTGAGAGGGTGGGCAGTGGAGGAGAGGGCTGCTCTTCCTTTCCTGATGGCAGCTGAACATGTCCAGGCTGGGGAAATAGGATGGAGCTGTGACAGAGAGAGACTAAACTGCGGTTTATGGGCAGACCGAAAGACCTCTGGGAAGTATGATCTTTTTGGAAGGCACCCAAAGTTAACCTTTGCAGGTGATGGGGGAAGGAAGACTCTCAAGAGGACAGTTTTTCAAAGCAGGTAAAAAAGCAAAGCTGGAAATTAGTACTGAGGGAAGGGACCTATCCTGCAAGGACATAAGGAGCAAGCAATTTTACAGTCTTCAGTGTCATCTCTCTCACCTAGTGGATTTGAGATTTCCCTATGTATAGAGTTCTCTTGTTCTAGTTTAGTGGTGGTGTGTTACAATAAACATAATGGTAGCACTTATAAACCTTTAGGGTCTCTTCTTGTAAATGAGCATGATGAAGGTGTGTCCATGTATTTGTATAAGCGAGTGAGAGAGGAGATGAATTTCAGCTCAGACCATAGCTTTGTAGACAGCCCTCACAACCCTCTTGGAAAGGAGGACGTCATCCCTCCAATTGGCTTGAAGTTCCTTCTCCTCTATACTCCTTTCAAGGTAACAACTGCAAAAGACACACAACAAGGAACAATCCATATCCTTTACCATTTTTTCTTACTCATTTTGCTTGTAGTTTGGTTGCATTCATGTCTTTTCAGCTTGACTTCAAAGTACTTTCTCAGAATGATTCCAGAAAATGAAGCTCTGGTCTTAAGTTATTAGATTTCTGCTGACTTCAGAGGAGCCATCATTTTGCAAATGTCATATCGGGTCTTCTGGTGGTAAACTGTTAACACTATGTGAGAGGGAGATGGGACTTCTACTATTGTCAGACTCCTGAATCCTGAGAAGACAAACCACAGAGCTACAGGAAGACCAGCCACCTATGTACCTCTCTGGTCAAAAGGCATTTTATCCCCAGATGAGTTTTAACAGTGTCCTGGTTTTGGCTGGGATAGAGTTAATTTTCTTCCTAGTAGCTGGTACAGTGCTGTGTTTTGGATTTAGGATGAGAATAATATTGATAACACACTGATGTTTTGGTTGTTGCTAAGTGGTGTTTCCACTGGTCAAGGACTTTTCAGCTTCCCCTGCTCTGCCAGGTGCACAAGAAGCTGGGAGGGGACACAGCCAGGACAGCTGACCCACACTGGCCCAAGGGCTATTCCATACCATATGGCGTCATGCTCAGTATAGAAACTGGGGGGAGTTGGCCGGGGGGCAGCAATTGCTGCTCAGGGACTGGCTGGGCATCGGTCGGCGGATGGTGAGTGGTGGTATCCCTTCTTTTTTCCTGGGTTTTATTCCTCTCTCGCTCTCTTGTTGTTTTCTTTTTCATTACTATTATTATTATTATTGTTATTATTATTATTATTATTATCATCATCATCATCATCATCATCATCATCATCATCCCAATTATTAAACTGTTCTTATCTCAACCCATGAGTTTTCTCACTTTTACCCTTCCGATTCTCTCCCCCATCCCACTGGGGGGGAGGGTGAGTGAGCAGCTGGGTGGTGCTTAGTTGCCAGCTGGGGCTAAACCACAACAAATAGCAGTATCAGTTAATGTCCAGGGAATTTGTAGCATTTCTGTAGCAGCCAGTGACATGAGATAGAAGAATTTAGAAGACAAAGAGAATGGGAAACACAAAACTGGAGAAAATACCCTGTTACAGGAAGAAATCCTGATCTGCACACGTGACTCATCATAACACAAAAATTCTCCCACGGGAAAATCAGGGATGCGAGACGATGGAAGGAAAATCCACAAACACACCTGCACACATACACTTGCAGATAC
Organism: Ciconia boyciana; assembly: GCF_034638445.1. Lineage (NCBI taxonomy): Eukaryota > Metazoa > Chordata > Aves > Ciconiiformes > Ciconiidae > Ciconia > Ciconia boyciana. The sequence goes on along the minus strand of NC_132938.1, from coordinate 4,388,554 downwards.
ACTGGCCCACACGCCTTATTTTCTTCATTTACTGTTGTGCAATGTGTGGATAAAATGTTAGCAAACCAGGGTGGCTCCCTGAGTCACCCCTGCAAAGGTGCCTAATTTGACCATCCCCATACTCTACCAACTTCAGTCTCTTATTGATCCGCTCTTGCCGTGGAAGACACGCACAACATTGTTGATACCTTGCAAAATTATAACAATTCCAAGGCTGCCCCAGAACCAACAGCTGGAAAAAATAGGTTTGTTGCTTTAAGGTGAGTTTTGATATTAAAATAATTCTTCACAGGGAAAAGAAAAATCATGAGGAATATAAGAAGCCATTATAACTTCCCACACTTTGATGTTGCAATCTGTAGTACTTCATACTCATAGGGACCCTTAAACATTTCAGATTGTTGGCCTTATGCTTGTTCTTGTCAAAGTGGTTGTGCACAACTCAGCTTTCATTAAATGCAGAATTTCTTTCATCATGAGCTTTTTAACACTTTAACTTTGACTTTGGAAATCTTTAAAAGCAATCAGCACAGAACCCATTTTTACCAAGGCTTTCTTATCACTAATTTTCTTTGTATTCTTCTTTGTCGTGATGGTTATGTGTCTCAAAAGAACAGCGTGGTGAGTGCTCAGCTGCCACTAGCTGTGATTGTGTTTTAGGCAGTAATGGTTAGCATGAAGAACTTCATTCAGTGTAGAAAATAAATACATTCCCACATGCATTTCAGTGCCTGCCAGAAATCATCCTTCTATTTACAGCTGAATGACCTGAATTTCCTTTTTACATATATAGATGAACCAAGAGTCTGTAGGTAATCAAAAGACCATTGCACAATTTTAGATGCTGATCTCTGAAGTCGAATGGCAAGAAGTCCAGAATTGTGTTTAGTGGAAAATTCAGGTTTCAAAATATATTTTTCTCTCTGATGCAGAACAGAAGTTTTGCAAATGTGTTTTCAGTTACATATACAAAACAACCCCTTGCCTTCCCTAGAATACACTGACAGTCTGGTGTCTAGAGCCCTGCTCTGAGGTGTGGGATGACTGGATTCAAATTCCTCGTCTGCTCAAATGGGATAGAAAGAAGTGATCCTGGGCATTCACCTTCTCAGAGTCTCCTGGATTATTCTGTTATTATCCTATATTGGGCATTGTCTTGGGGAATACTAAGGAAAGTTGCATTTGGGTGGGGTAATTTTTTCACTAAAGTAAATGTACTCCTTGAGAAAGTTTTCATTTGGACAAATGATTTCAAATCTTGCGTGCATGTGTGTGTGTAGGTGCCCCTTTTCTCTTCCCCTTTGCCCATTCGCTTTGTTCTTTGCTAACCTGGTGTGAGTATCACTTTGAGCTTCTGCTGGCACAGTGGCACATCCTTCTTCGGACAGAGGCAGCAGCGGGGTAAACCGCTCACACGCTCCCCAGCGAGGCTCACTAACAACTACCGCCCCTGTGCCTTCATGAGATGTGCCTCTGAGCTTGAGAAACCCTCATGAAAATTTCAGGTATCCACCACATAACTGTTAATATCTGCAAATTCCCCAGCCAGCTCCATTCTGACAAGATTCGATATGATGTAATGCAAAATGCATATTTGTCCTTTTTTAAAAAAAAAAATTTATAGCATATTGACTCCCATTATCAGGCCATGCTCTGGAACTGATGAGATTGCAACTGTTTGTGGCATGCATCACCTACATTTTATAGAGTGCCTTCCACTCTTGATTTTCAATTGCAACAACCCACCAAAGATGTGCGGTTTCACAGCTTGGAGCTCTAAGTCACAGGAGTTGAAGTGCATATAGGAAGAGTAAATTGGTTTTTTTACTTTAAATTGAAGGAAAGTCATAGTTGGGGTAGAGAAGAAATAATAAATCTGCTTTCTGGAACAAATAGCAGCTCTCATGGTTTCCAGCAATAAAATCACGAAGAAAGGCCTGAAGACATGAACATTTAAACAAACAAGTTGAAGATCTTAAAGAAGAAATGACAGTGGGAGCTCAGCAAACCATTGCCAACTTTCCAAGAAAGCCGCCTTTGTTTGTTTGGGTTGTTTTTGTACAGGAAGGAGGTAGCGGGAGAGAAAGCTTTTTAAATAGGGGCTTCCTAACCACATGGGTTGAGGTAGGAGACTATGCTTTCATAATGGTTGCATGCAGAGAAATAGTTATTTTAAAATTTTAAAGAGGAAGCTGTTAAAAAATAAACAGGGGGCAGAAAAACAGAGAGTAATAACAACCTAACAGCAGAGCCTCTGAAATTTGAAGCTTTGAGGAAGAGTAAACAACCAAAAATATGTCACTGGTAGATGTTTCCCTACCATAAGAAAAGTTCAGGCAGAGGACATTGCCCAAATCTCTTATTCATGCCTTCTATATTCCTTGGTGTCCAGAGACTCACCTATATCCACAGATGTATCTGCACTTCTCTTCTGGGCAGCATGAGCTTTGGTTCCTGGAGTCTGTGCTTTATAACCTGCAGTGTATCTCCTTCCTCCATACTCCTGGGACAGCCGAGAACCCACATGTGACCTTCTGTCTTGGATGTAGATCTGCCTTCTGAAGTTAAATGCTTGAGGAAGGAAAGTATAACTATATTGCAGGGGCGGGGTTGCCTCTCTTTCTTTCTTTGTTTCATTTATGAGCCTTTTGCAAGTCTATGCCAAACCTTAATCCGACAGAGGTTCAATAGAGACATCTCTGTTAGAGACAGGGCCTGCCACAATACTGAAGACATTCCATAAATATGTTACTTATTTTTCACATCTAATGTATTCTTTTAAAATCTCTGCAGTTTATTTGGAAGCTGAGCAAAATGGACCAGACTCCACTGTAATATTTCATTAACTTTGGTGGAGTGACACCACTCCTTTGGTGTACTATGTTATTTAATACTTAGCCACAGACTCCACTGTCAAATGCCAGTATTCTTTGTAGAAAAACCACTATTCATGTTAAGAATTCACATCGCCATTTAATTATTAATTGTGCTTTAATTGGCTGTCATAAATTCATTTGCCCTTTTATCTGCAACAATGACTCTTTGGAATTGTTATGACTGCCTGCAAGTGTGAGTAATGAGTTTGACTTCAATGCAAAGATGTTAGAACAGAGTTGCTGTTACAGCTAGAGGTGACTGAAGGAAGCCGAGTTGTGGTGGTAGTGGGAGGATGGAGAAGTCGCAGCCTTCCAGCATTTCAAAGCATGATTATTTCACACCAGAGAAGACTTAGGTGTAGACCAGCCAGCCAGAATAGTGACTGCAGTCTACACAAACATCTGTTCGTGTAAATGAAAATTAATAGAAAATAAAGGGAAGAAAAATAACAAAGGAGCTAAAAGGTGCTGCCTGTAAAAAAGATGGGTCAAGTTAACTGACAGGTCAGGTAAACTGGGAGGTTGCTGTGCATAGCTGAACTCTCAGGTTGAGCCATAAATCTGAGATGGCTTAATGCAATGTGATACCAGTCGACAATATAAATCTGTCAGGTAATGCTTTACAAAAGCTGCGTATTTTCTGAGTGTATGGCCACAGCACACTGGAGTTAATGAGAAGAGCTCTTTGGAAAGTAGTCCTGGAAGAGATGCTCTGTGCTCGGACTCCAGTCCCCCCAGCGCGGGCAGTCTGGCAACAGACTTTAAGCCCAGCAAAGTCTCACATCCCTTCCTGTCACTCCCGCACATCACAAGACACAAACTCCCCCATGAAACACCCTGTCACAAACACAGATACTTGCACAAAATGCCAAAAGCCACAAAACTGTACGGAGGTGCATAAAAATAAATCTTTTTAGCGCTAATGTATAGCTATATATATATAAAATCTGTAAAAGAATATATTATTCTCTGATTTCTCTAATAAGTTTTCTACTGGAAAACGCATGCAATGAACATAATAACGTGTCCCAGGCCAGTACTAGAACCAGCTGCTGACTTCTGTACGAGCAAGTTGGCAGCAGATTTGATCCAGGTCAGTAGTTAGAGCAAGAACATCCAATTGAATTACATAACTTGGCAAACTCCTTCCTTTTCTAATCTCCTGCATATTCAATGTACCTTACTCCTAGCAACTTGAAAGTACAGGCTTTGGGGGAAGATTTAGCTTTAACTTTGGATTTTCTACATGCTGCTCTGAAATAACCTCACTTCCTATCACCATGTCCTACACATTCACTTGAAAGAAGCTCCTTTTGTGCACCGCAGACTTCTTGCTCACATGGATCCAACCAAGCTGAGGGCCAGATGATACCTGGCTGCATTTGCAAGAAGGCCGCTTCCCGTCACGCTTGCTGCTACAGACATTGCTTTCCATCGCCAAGGAAACAGGCAGAGACAGACGCTTTCGTTGCCCAGTCGCTTTCCAGAGATGCCTGGGAAGGATGGGGGTCCTCTCTCTAGGGCAATAAACTTGGATTTTCACATTCTTTCACCGCTGTTGCTCCCAAGCTGTTGTGTGACCTTGGGGTGAGTCATTTCCCGCTCTCACTTTTTGGCATTTCTCATTTTGTAACTCACTCAGGAGACCTGCTTTCTGCCTTTTTTTTAATTTTCTTTTTTTTATATTACATTTTTTAAAAAAATTTCAAAACACTGAGATTTTACAGCATTCTGAAGTTCTTCTGCTACTGCTTCTTGCAAAGTGAAAATGAAGGGAAAATAATAAACTCTCTAATGGCTGTCATGGGCATCTTCAAAAAGCATCCCTGGTGTCCTAAGGGAATGAATAGATCTAAATGCCAGAGGAATTCAAAGAAAGAATGAAACTCCGTCCTGCTACAGGATTTCTCTTTCTTGCAACAAACAGTAGTGAGAAAGTTCTCAATTTTGTTATATATCTCTGTGTGTGAGGGGGGAGGATTGTTTTTAATTTCCTCTTTAAACGAAAGAGTCAGCCTGACACAGGAAAGATTCAGAGTTTTTCGTCCCAAGACATCTTATCCCATGTGTTAGGCAGCTTCTGCCTCCAGCCCATCCACCCACCCACCCACCTGCCTGGCACCCCGCCATGCACTCAAATAGACAACACTCACCACTTTCACACCTCCGAGTGCCGAAAGGCTTCTCTCTTGGCAATGGCAGAGCAAGGAATTTATGCCTGAACACTGCTGAATGATAAGAAGACAGAAAAACCCCACAGAAGCACAAATAAAGAAGCAGCAAGGAATCCCCCTCTGATGCTAATCTATTGTTCCAGTCCCATGAAGAGAACAAGAGATGTCAGAGAGCCCAAATCTCCTATTTCTGGCTTCTGGTGTCACCTTTTAAAACCTTGATTCTCCATGCAGAAGATGGAGATGATCCTCAGGTCATGGGGATGCAAAGAGAATTAATTAGTGCTCAAAAGGTGCTTGCAAGAGTGTCAAATATTTGGAGTAATGAAAAAATAAATACAATATTGCGGACATTTTGGGGGGGATACTGAATTCATCAGGTGAAATTGTCAGCTTCTGTTGGGATAGCTCTTCTGATTCAGTCCTTTGCCCTTTGTACTTCTACTCAACGTTGCATTGTGTGTGTGGCAATCCATTTTCACATGTCCCCACTAATCATATGCCTCAATTTTTGGGCATCCGTTGCCTTTCCTGGGTTGTGAATATCTGCAGACTTCACTGATTTCAATCAAATTTGTTGACATTGAGTACCTTTGGAAACCGGCAGCCTTGTCAGTGTTTTGTGGCATTCAGAACCGAGAGGTTTTTTCTAGATTTTTACAGATTTAATGATTCGGTCAAGGAAACATAGAAGTGATGTTATTATAAAGCAGGAAAAAGAATCCAGAGTCCGAACTCCCTGATTTAAACTCAGAAAAGTGTTTTTCTGGAGTATTTCTAGTGAAATGGCACATTTTCTATTTTATTTTAAGGAGAGACAGCATATTTTCATTACCAGTAGTAAAACTTTTCAAATGAAAAAGAAGCCATGAATGCACATCCTTCTCTCCCCACAACTCCCTTCATTTAATGCAAGTTTTACATAACCTAACTTTCTTATACCACTGATATCAGGCTTTATTCTTTAGTAATTACTGGCAGTGCACACAGTCATTAAGCATTACTGCTTTTTCATCTCTCCGAAGGACTGAAATTTCTATGTCTAGGATAAACGGTATTCTTTGCCTTTGATTCATTTAAACGCAAAGCGTTTTGCACTCAGAGCAAGTGCAATAATTTAAACAAAGTGCTTTTTCTCAGCAAAGTATCAGAGTCACTAGTTATGACAGCCTCAGAAACACGCACTGTCTCAAGCAGTAGCGATAGCAGCAGCTCACATTAGCATCCTGTGGTCAGTCACATTTGCTTGCATTATCCTCTCTTCAATTTAGCCTTACATCACCTCCTCATGGGAGCCGATGGGTGAGCTCAGCTGCAAGTCGCCCACCAGCAGCTGAAAGCTGTTCATCTCCATCAAAATCTCCACCCTACTTAACCTTTGTGTGTTTGGAGAGGCGGAGAATGGGAAGCGACGAGCCACATCATGAAAAATAGGGGTTTGCGTAGTTGCGCAAATGAATTTGAATTTACATGGATTTATCTGCGGTTTGTTTTTTACATTGTGTCAAGCTTCCTTCAGGTGCAATATGTAATTTTTGTCACTTCTCTTCAGGCCAGATTTAGCTGCCCTCGTTCCCATCACTGCTGATGTTTCATGGCTGATTTTAGGGGATCGATTTCCAGAATAAAGCACTACTCGGTGTGAGGAAGAGGGGCTGAATGACACCTGCACATGCTCCCTCGCTGAAACCCTGCACCGTTCCATCGGTAGATGGAGAGCCTGAGGGGCAGTACTGTAAGCCTCAGCACTGTCTCTGCCAGCTGCGGATTTTCCAGCCTTAAACAGATTTGTAGCACTCAGCAGTTCCCAGTGGGACACAGCTACGTGTTCCTGGATCATTGCTAGGTTTTTTCATCCAAAAGCTCTTTCCCACATTAAAAAAAAAAAAAAAAAAAAAAAAAGAAGCCAGGGCAAAACCTCACACACTTCAAGGACTGCCTCTTTTCTCAGGTTCCCCTGAGCCTGCCCACTGTCCACAGGCTGTTATCACAGCTGCCCAGCATGATGAGCCCTCTCTGAAAAGTAAGACCAAAACTAGAAGAAATAAAGCGGGGGGGAGAGGAGAGGAGAGGAGAGGAGAGGAGAGGAGAGGAGAGGAGAGGAGAGGAGAGGAGAGGAGAGGAGAGGAGAGGAGAGGAGAGGAGAGGAGAGGAGAGGAGAGGAGAGGAGAGGAGAGGAGAGGAGAGGAGAGGAGAGGAGAGGAGAGGAGAGGAGAGGAGAGGGGAGAGGAGAGGAGAGGAGAGGAGAGAGGAGAGGAGAGGAGAGGAGAGGAGAGGAGAGGAGAGGAGAGGAGAGGAGAGGAGAGGAGAGGAGAGGAGAGGAGAGGAGAGGAGAGGAGAACAGACTGACTCTCCCTTCCAAAAGGTGATGTTCCAGAATTTTAATGCAACAGAAGCTTAGATATTCCAAAAGCTTTCAGCCAGACTTGGTTTGTATTCTTTTATATTTCCTTGTGGATATAACATCTTTGTTGAAAAATGGTTGGTTTAAAAAAAAACTCTTCTGAGAAAAAATAATGCCCTTTGAAATTATTGACTTTTGCAATGTGGCCTATATTTTTAGTGCAAATATTTTTAGTGCAAATACAAGGCTAATTTATTACAGCAAAATACATGGCACTGCAAACACATAAGGATGTGAGAAGGAAAAAAAAAAAAGAAGTATGTGTTTATTCCACACAAAAAAATGGAAACCATTTCAATTTTCAGGAAAATAATTTCCCTGTGGTTTTACCTGTTACACTTAGATGTGTCGAACAAGTGTAACATATAAGTTCTGACATATTTTTGGAATTACAAAGCCTAATCAGAAGCCTGAGCTGCCAGGTTATGTAATGCAGGAATGGGAGCAATTGAGGTCAGGCAAAATCTGATGCTGGTACGATATTAAGATTACCCAAAGAAAAACAACACTTCTGAATTGCTAATTTTTAGTAGTCCTGGGGTATACATGGTGAGAGAACAAGTGTATTCAAGAAGAAATAATAAGCCCCCTAAAGTAGCTGACAGTATATAAAAGGCAAAAGAAAATACTCTCTCTTACAGGTGTTTAAAGTCAGAAGCATTAGTTGGAGCTTGATGTGACTTGCAGATAAAAAGAAAATCTGCGAGTCGTAGATATGCACAGATATACACAGGAGAAAAAAAACACAGGTAAGCCATGGGAATGTCATTGAAGCCCTTTCCACTTCAGGCATTTCAACTAATTGATCACTACTGCCTTTTGGCAAAGCCCACATCCAATACGCAGTGACTGGCACAAGAGCTGGGACACCCTGGTGATGATGACTCCTGATGTCGACGATGCAGGGCAGGTCCCAATAAAGGACAGAAACTCAGAGAAGAATTTGTGTAAAATTAAAGAACATAGCTCACAAATTATGATCCGTACAATCCCTGGCTCTGTTTTTAACTCTGCCTAAAAGCATCTCAAACATGCATGTCCTCAATACAGATCCACCTGTCCTGTAACAAGAATTTTAGCATCTGTCTCTGACTTAGGCTGGAGTAGAGTCAGGGAATATTGAGGACCCCCAGCTAACAAACACCTTCATAGGTTACCCAAGGATAGATATGATTGTGATCTTTGCCTTAAAATATAGTAACTTAGTGAACAGCACATTCATCCAAGAGGTGTGGGTCCTGAGCTAAAATCCATCCTCAGCCTGAGAGCTTTCAATCTCATCTGTTCCGCCTTGCCGAAGAAGACAATAATCAACAGCTGACATATATGGATCATATATGGAGTCATGCAGGAATATTACAGGTGAGGTACTCGCCATCATGCTATTTTGAAGCTGCTGCTCTTTGTAGCCAAGAATGCAGAAGTCAAGGGGCCAGGAACGATAGCCATGTAAAAAAGAGGTGAGTGCAAATTTTTGCTGACAGATCAGAGAAAAAGGTAATTCTGGGTTCCCTCCATCTTATCTGGACAGTTTAAGCATGTTATATGATGACCGTTAAATTACAGAACCTGTCCCAGGAAGCAATACAAACCAGACCTTCCCATGTCAAATGAAGCACCAGGCTAGAGAGAGAGAGAGACATTTATGCCACTTTTCTCTCCTGTACACATGTATTGAGTAGTAGCATTAAGAAGTGAAGTACAAAGTACCCAGAATAGCCCAAGGTTGAAAAAGATTAAACTTCTGTTCTGTGAGGTGAAAGATGTGGGCTGAAACCCTTTCGGAATGCAAGGGGCAGTGAACTAAGTCTTCTGCTTTCATGTTGAGTTCTTCAGCAACCACTAAACAACGTGAAAGGTGAGTAGTGCCACAGTGCAGTTTTAAAAGACAGCAGTGAACTCTGGTCATATTTTTCAAAAAGAGGGAAGCTATTTCGGTAGACTCCTTTATGCAAGGACAGGTTAAATATTTGTACATTCTTAATGCAAGGACTTGGCATATGCATCTAGCTCTGGCATTTATACAGGGAGTAATCCTTCAGAGCATCAGGTTTGCTCTGTCTCCTCACAAGTCTGTACAAACTGAGGCACCGTGCTAGCTGAATAGTACTGACTCCCTAAGGCTGAACTGGCCAGGGATGTCAGAATACGAAGACAGTGAAAGGACCGATGGAATAGCTTTCAGAGCAAACCAACCCTACATTTAAAATGTAGCAGAAATACTATAGAAACCATGGACTAGCTCATCATTCATGAAGCAGCTTTGAAGACAGACAAGTAACGCATTAAACTTAGAGCTGCCAAATAAATGGATCGGTGGGCACAGTCATCTCTCTGTGGCCCTCCCTTCCCCTAAACTGCAGGGAACTTGCACAAGACTGAGGTGACTTGCAAGACCAAAAAGGTGCCAAATGCTAGAAAACAGGGTCTGGAACAGGCAGAAGCTGAGCTCTGGGATCCTTGGTGCTGCTGAATAGCAACAGCTGGAGCATGGACACCCAAGCCTGGGCACCTCTACTGCTACATCAACTGTTTAACACCTCCTCTACTCCCAACGGTATTTGTAACACTTCTGATGTGGTCTTGCTTCAGCTCTGATGCAAACCTCACAGGTGGGAACCAGAGCTTTCCAGAGTTTTAAGGACTGGGGGAGGCTTCCATTGAATGTCCTATCCCTAAGAGAGAGTTTCATGGTCCACTGGCTCATTTTTGTCCAAGATGCTCTGTATTTAAGGGTACTCAGATTTAGTCTCAGCGAGTTTAATTTTCTTTTGATACTTGTGGAATAACTCCCAAATGATTTTCAAAGGGCATGTTTATTTTTTTATTTTGTGTTATCCATCTTCTTCTGTGCAGCATGTGTAGCGTAATTACTTTGCCTATTTGCCATGCTCAAGTGGTTGGTACAATTTTGCTGGCTTTCAGTGTGTCCATTTGTTTAACGTTTCCTATGCTGAAAGAAACTAATATTGTATTAGACGCAGTTCTGTGGCAGGTTCACCAGGTCAGTGGTGGGACATTATTATATAAACTGCTTTTGCTTAATCACGTTCTATCTTCCAAGGGGCAAATGCTTCAATTTTCTCAATTTTTTCCCAACTATAACAGGCTCAAAAATTGTCAGCTTAACACTGCTCTGGAAATACATATAAACATAATGTCCCATTTCAGAACTACAAGGTAACAAATCAGATCTTTGCTCCAGAAAAATGGCTCCAAGAAATACACAGAATAAATGAAGCCAATGACTGTAGGCATTTATTTCTAAAGCAGTTTCATTGGAGCACTTTGATATGAGCATAATTAATCGTAGCATTGTGCAACAGAGTGGGACAAACAGGAGAAAAGCATTTTGAACATTTATGCAAATAAAATGCTGACCAGTTTGTTGCTGAGATTTCTGTAACTTGGTTTTGTTCAAGAACGTTGAGGTGGATGCACTGATATTTATCACAATGCGGGCAGAAGACAAAAGCTTCCCAGATACTGTAAGCGTGCCAGAATAGTCTCAATGGGACTGCTCTCACAAACATTTTGGAAAGCTCTCTTTTCAAAAAAATCACTTTGCTAGTGGATTATATCGTGTTGTGGCCATGTCTCATCCTTGCATGTGATTAGATTTAGTGGGTCAGTGAAAATTATTCTGGAACACATAGAAGTTGTGCCCTGTCTGCGTCATGGAATGGTCAAAGGGGGAACAGAGGGAAATATAATGGTAAACTGAGAATGATTACACAGGATCACTCATTTATACTCCTAATGCTAGAGGCTGGAAACCTTCAAAGCCTGGAGGCTTGATTCAGTTTGCAAAAGGCTGATTCATAACTTACAAGGAAATCAGGGGGGAGGGGGGGGCAGGGAGGGGAGAAGAAAGGATTTTCTTCTTTTAGAATTATACCATACAAGGATGGTGATATATCCTACACAGATAGGCCATGGATAATCTGCTATGTTCTCCTCAAGAAGATAAGTGTAGAAGAAGAAAAATCTTCCTACTAAAGATAGTTTGGTATCAGAGCAGGGAAGAAGATGGATTCTCCATCACTATATACTTGAAAGAAGTACTTAACCAGTTAAAACACATTCAATTTGTCCTCAAAACATTGGTTTTATCTCTGTGACTGGGTTCTATAGCAAGATCCATATAGCATTTTCCAAATGAGATTTCAATATATAGGAGATCCAAGTGGATTCAGAAGGGAATGGGAACACGGCTTTCGAGCTGAACCAAGACAGACAGTGTAACATAATTCCCTTTTGATTATGCAGTGCTTGTGCCAACTCTGAATGCCTCATGGAGCAGATATTGCACGGAAAGCTTCTCTCATGCAGTTTATTATAGCCGTATGGCAGCTTGGTGGATGTCACATCTTAGGAGCGAGAACGGAGGCGTTTACAAATGGATGGCTGTAAGCATAAGCTTGTCAATTTCAAATTAAAGCCAAAGGTGTAAAGGTTGTTTTCAAAACCAATGTGATTTATCTTGATCACTTGATCAGGAAGGAAGATATGCCCGCTGATAAAAAGGGGTGTATTTAAGAGCTTAAGGAACTGGCTTACTCTTATTATAACAAATTTGTTGGTTACTCAACAAGCTAGCAGGACTATTGCATAGTGATTAGTGAATAAAAGTAAATCATTGTCTCCACCCACAAACATCATAGCCAGATAGGACAATACGTGTGGATATCATTCAAACTTACTGTTTCATTTATTTAAGTACTTACAGTAATATTCACAACTCATAATGATTTAGAAAAAAAAGTAATTGCAATCAAGAAAGCTCAAGCTATAAACTGATTAGCAGCCGCCTTTATTCCCTTCCTTCTTTCCTCCCTCTCCCTTTTGTACGGCAAAAGGCAATGGAAAATGAATCCCATTAAGCCAACATTAAGAGGTGCAATGTGCATAATTAATGGCAGTTGTCTCTTTTGTCACACTAATAAGCCAGTGGGCAGAGAAACATCTCCAGGATACTAGAGATCAGGAGGAGAAAGAAAGGGTGCAAAGGTTAATAAAGTATAGTCCATATGTTGTTTGTCTCATATATTATCAAAATAGTAGGAAGAGCAGTTTTCCAACCATCTAACTTTGAAACTGGCCTTACAGAGCAAAACCTCTATGTCCTGTTTAGTGGTGCTCTTCAATACATTATTTACATCCTCTTAAGGACTCATTGTATGTAGTGATGAGGTAACCACTGCTGTCAATAGCTGCTGCTGGCTTGGGGTGCAGGATGCCCTCGTGGTGACTGCTTCACTCTCACACTGACTTTGAGCTGAAAGATGACACAAACAACGGATGGAAGTCAGACAAGAGAAATATGCAAAATTTCAGAGGAAAAAATCAGAAAAAGTAATCTTTTTTCCATTTTTAGATACCACCAGCTGCAAAGTGCTGTGTTCTTTACACTGTATGCTAACAGGTGAGCACAAACCCAGTGCCATAGGGTAAACTATGTCTTTTTTAGCGTCTTGGAAAGTAGTGCTTTGACTGTGATGCATCTAAGTTTATTTGAATTAGTCAACTTCTTGAACTGTCTGGGCAAATGTTCACTCTTGAGACAGTAAATTTGTACCAGTTTTCAGTGATGCATAATAAAATTACCCCCCAAAATTGAACTCAAGGTATGGGTAAACAACCACCTGTAGCTGATGACCATGAGTTATAGACCATTCTCTCAACAACAGTCACTGCCTGTAAAATCACCCTGGTTGGAGGAGACCTCAGGAGATCTCTAGCCTAACCTCCTGCTCAGAGCAAGGTCAGCTGAGAGATCAGGCCAGATTGCTCAAGGCTTTGTCCATTCAGCTCTTCAAGGACAGTTTGTACCCATATTCAGGCTCTATATCTGTTGCACATATGAAATAAAGTGTGTTCATTGAAATTAAGATGTTTTCAGTTAACTTGTTTTACCTTGTGTTTGCAATGGGATAGAGCATGCAAAAGACCCATGAGTGTAGTTTAGCTGATAAATGGCACTGCATTAACCATGGTAATGTCAATGCTTCCAACATTTCTAGAGGGACCTACCTGTACAAACAACATTTAACTGAAGAGACTGTTGACCCAGCTTACAGCTTCTAGATGCTACTGGAAAAATGAACACTGCAATAATTGAAGTAAATAATCAAGCATCCTATAGGCTAGAATCAGGTTCCTACACAGTAGCCTTTATAAATTTAGTTCTTACTTTAGTGTCTTAGACACTTTAGTGTCTAGACTTTAGTGTCTTACTTTAAGTATGGTTGCAGAGTAGCTTTAATTTTTAACGCTACATATTTAGTACAAAATAGATTATATTGGTGACGGCAGTCCCTTTTTGCAGGGCAGTGGTCTCATAACTATTGAACGCACCAAAATATAATTCTACTACTATAGCTATATGTACAGGAGTAGCTACTGTGTGGATGTGGAGAGATTACGTGTCTGAAAGAAGAGCTGGCTAGCAGTGTATTTCTACAGCGTGTACATTTTTAAGGCAAGGTAGGTCTCTCTAAAGAAAGTAAACAAAGTATTACCCAGGGCTGTTTGGGACATTTCTAAGAAATTGCCTTTTCTTTGATAAAATGCAGTTTCATCAAAACCTTTCTTTTTTTTTCTTGAAGCAAACTAGATACCAGTTTTCTCAGAAAAGACATTTGGGTGCAGGCAGAATTTCTTGTCAAACTGAAGAAGAATGGGGATAAGGGGCACAGAGGCACTGTCAGCTATTCCAAAAAACCATTAGTTCAGTGGAAAAGAGATACCAGGCACTGCCTCTTGTATTCGTAATAGAAGGAGGTAAATTTGTGTGGTCTAGGGGCTATAAAGAAGCAACACTTGGTTTCCTCTGTCTACAGTTTTTCTTTGTACCGGTTTGTAAAGGGAGTTCAAGAGGAACCTGAGCTCCAGCCATCTCCCCTTGAGATAGTGTCTGAACCACTCAGGTGTTGATATCGTGAAATCTTATGGAAGTATTTGGATTTTACTTTACATAAAATTGAGTGAATGTTTGTTAGAACATATTAGGACTTATCTTTCAGTCTGTTCCTTTGCAATCTTTTAACCAGCAGACTTCCCTGGGAGAGAAGTCTTTCTTTCTCTCTCTCTAATTTTTCACAATTAATGTTGTTTTGAAGTTCATCTCTATACACACAGGTACCATTCTTCAACTCACATGCATTTTTGCGAAGACAGAAAAACTGCTTCCTGCCCTGCTCTGATATTAACTGGCTGGTACATCAGTTTTGATCTCATTGTTGCTCTCTCCCCATAAATCTTGTTTAGTCAATAGGATTTGCCTGCCTGAAGGAATGCATGATCAACTGCATAGAGGAGCATAAAATAGATTTTTGTGCTTCAGATCCTTAAAATGTTTTTGTGGGGAAATAATTCCCAAAGCTGTATTCGGCTAATATTTCTTTTCCTTCACTGAACTTTTTTCTTATACTTTTTGCTTGCTGAAGGATATGAACTTTAGTCTTGTTTATCAAGTCTTTTGGTCTAAATTTTACCTTTCCTTCTATTTTCTGAGTTTGCTGTATTTTAACATTTATTTTGATATCTTTATTTTAACACTTAGGCATGATGCATTCTCTCACAAGAAGTTTGTGTAGAGTAATGCTAATTCACAAATCATTGATTCAGGTAGGTTATTCTAAAGGAATCCAGCACAAAACCATAACATTGTACATTGAAGCAATCTGGCAATATTGCATACAACTTAAGAGTAATGGAATATAGTAATAATATATAATAGCTTATAGTGCAAAATTTTGCTAGCATGCTCTGCCAGAGATGTACCTCTACATGTGCTAGATATGACACATCTGCACATGTGTTACATCCATTGTAAATGGCATGAAATTCTCTAGGATATAGTAGGCAAATTGGAGAACCCACAGTGTAAAAACCAGAGAGGACTTTAATGAATATGAAATATATTCAATAACCTGGCCAGAGGGGACCTCTAAGTTTGAACGTTATTGACAGTTATTTTTGAAAGTGGTTAAGCTCTTCAACTGAGTTTTTGTAGGAATAGGTTGCACATGTTAATTATAAAAAAATTCTCAAAAATTTACTTCTATCAGTTCATCCTTTAGACAGTGGCTAACCCCATAATGTGTGCTGCAGAAGAGGGGAAACTGAGCTTTTCAATTCATATGTTTGTGTTGCTTATTTTAATGCTACTCTCACATCTTTTTTCCTGAATCCTTTCTCTTTCCCATAAATTACTTCTGAAGGGGGGTGACCACAAT
Organism: Ciconia boyciana; assembly: GCF_034638445.1. Lineage (NCBI taxonomy): Eukaryota > Metazoa > Chordata > Aves > Ciconiiformes > Ciconiidae > Ciconia > Ciconia boyciana. Next base: position 4,372,860 of record NC_132938.1, on the reverse strand, counting down.
TGGTCACAATGTTCAACGTGACTACACACCATTGACCTAGGCCATGGCATTATAATACTTCCAGCCTTAAACCCTAACCTTCTCTTAATACATCTTGACATTTTGTTTGCTTCTTGATCAGTGCTGTGCACTGAGCAGATGTTTTCATGGAGTTGTCTACAGTGACAGCAAGATCTTTTTCTTGAATGATTACAGTTAATTTATAACTCAGCTATGCGTATGAGCAGTTGAATTGTCCTTTCCAACGTGTATCACCTTGAATTTATCTGCAGTGAATTTCATCTGTCATGAATGTTGTGCAGACAGTTTAGTCTTGCCATCTAGAATTCTCCAAAGTCTTATTTAGTCTTGGCTGATGTAAATTATGTCACGTAAAATATACTTTTCCTGGCACAAAAAAAATGTTTTGCTGCTAAAGGCCTTGTTCCAGATTATTAACAATATTTATTGCTATTTGCCTCAGCTACTGCCCGGAGTATGCAAGATATTTTTGAAGTCAAAGAGAAAGCAAGAGCTATCCTCCAAGGAGTTCAGCTATTAAACACAGTTTTGAGGCAAGGGATTCCACAACTGGAATATTCAGGATGATCATTAGCTACACCTTGTTAAAAAAAAAAAAAAAGAAAGAAACTATAATTTTTAATAACTTTTAGGAAAAAACCCAACTGTTCCCAGATACACTTCAGGCTACTCAGTGTACATAGCTAGTATCCCCGTAGGCAACATTACAGTTTCATTCCTATTGTGGATTCCTGTGACAATCGTCCTTCTGTGATGAAATGTGACTAGCAAGTCTGACCCTTTTTTATCTTTTTACCAGTTTTTAACCCCAGGCAGAACTTTACCCCATGATAGATTAGTTTCTTAAGCAGCTTTTTGTAAAGAATGCTGTTAAAAGCTTTTTAATAAATAATGTTAACTGCATCTCCTCTAACCACTATTTTAACAACATCCTCAGGCTCAGATTCAGCAGTCAATCCATATTTAGCAGAACACTTCATCACAAGCTAAAAACTAAACACATGCTATAGTGCTTTGCTGAAGAGAGTTGGACTTAAGCATGTTTTCGTCTTTGCTGAAGAGGTGACTTACAGAGTAGATTAAGCAGAAGCTGAGCAGAGACTTTCATGTTCAAAGTACTCATTATATTGTTATCTTAATCTCTCAGCCTTCGTCTTCTTTTTTTCATCACAGCCACCTGCTATGTATGTAATACATTGATTGTAATCCTCCTGGGACATTGACTGCTTTGCTTTGCTACCTGCCTGCCTGCTAGCTGGTTCAAGAAAACACCCGTCCCCACTTGGGTTTTCTAGATGAAACGTTGTAGATATCTATAGTACTACTGCCAGGAACCTAGTAGCTAGTAGTCCTTCCAGTAATTTGGAAAGGCAGAGAACCTACCTGTGTTTTTGATTACTGTTTGTAAGTGCAATATCTTAATGGAACTGAGATTGCCACATTCCACTCTTGTATAGCCTCGGTGGAGAAGTGGCTATCCATTTTGCCTGAAAGCAAGATGAAAAGTGTTCATTCTTCTGTAGCTAATTCCCAGTGAAAGAAAGTTTCGATATGTCACTTGTGCCTGCAGAAGTCTAACGTTCACGGTAGCCCACAGATCACCCAAACAGCTTTCAGATGTAGTTCAGTTTCTTCCTTCTTTCCCCACTTTATGCCGTACCAATATTCTGCAAATTATTTCAATGTCTGGAAACAGAAGATTGATGTAGATCAGGGTTCTCAATTTCCCCCATCACCAACTTGGCAACGGTAGCCAAACAGAAGAGTCTTTTACAGCACTGAATGAAGAATAAATCTATAAAAATTTAATTAACCTCTGCAGAGCTTATTGAATCCTAATTGAGTTTAGTCACAGTTTTTGTAAGTTAGGAAATGCTTGGCATATTTTTGACTCTTGTACAATAGTTTGAATTGGCTTTATATACAAACCAAATTTGTAAAATGAAATTAATAGATGCTGTTATTAGGATTTACTGGTGTAGGAATTGCCACCTACATGTACAAGCAAAACCCCATTTCTTCTATAAATACAGCTTTTATTTATTTTCCTAAAATACAGTTAACTAAAAAAGAAGAAAAACAAAATCAAAAAAGGTGACATGAATCAATGCATGGAAACAAAATAGTAACATACTTTATTTTCTACTGACTGGGCTTAACGCGGCTTGTGCTCTTTTGGTCCCATAGATGTCATTGTGAGTTATGTCAGTTCATTTGGAAAGAGTGGATTGAAAATGAGTTGGTCTGGCTTGATCCATCCCCCTTCTCTGTTTCAAGAGGATTAAGTTAAAAACTTTACTCCAGAACTAAAGACCTATCAAAGCTACCTTTAGTATTTATAGTTGTTTAAGGCTGTCACATCTCCATCTCAAGGTCATTGACCAAGACTCCATTGAGCAAGATAATGTGTACAAAGTGGGGTGGGGGAGAAGATGTTTTGGCATTGAGAGATTAGCTCTGAGAGTTGAAGGAGACAACTGAGTCAGAGGGAAGTATGAGGAAGGAATGAAACAGTGCCTGTCAGCCTGGTGGAGTAGGCAACATGGCTCTACTGACGTGCTGGAAGGGAGTCAGGAGGCAACTCCTTGCTGTGGGGACAGACACAGATAGGCATAGATAGGCAAAACCTTCTTTTCGATGCGCATTCTGTCCCCTTCACCCAAGCTGTAAGTGAAATACAACTACTTCTGATGCATCAATGCCTCTTTTTAACGAAGTGGAAAGAATTTCTTGGACCTGCTTTTTTCCCTTTCCAATTAAATCTTTGTCCAAGTGTTTTCCTCCTTTTCTAGAAGCCCACAGGAAGAATCCTAGCCTGCCCCACACTGCTGACATAAGATCTTAAAGTCAGACAGCAAAGTCTCATTCTTTAAAGAAGTCTCACAAACAAGCCACGTGTGACAATCAAAGAACCGTAGATTTAAAAGGGATCTCAGATGAGTGCTTAGTCTGTTGTCCTCTCTTGGTACCAGCCAAAAGCCTACCTTTCTGCAAGAAGGATTTCCGTAGAATGACTGCAGAACAGCAGTGCAAGAACCACAGAGGGAATCGGTCAGTCATTGGCCATTCAGTGTTGTCATCCCAAGGGAAAAAGCAAGGCATTTTTCCATTAAGAAATATTGGGCAACATAATTGTTCCTCCCCTCCTCAGGGGTTTGAGGGAGCAAAGTATTTATACTTTTGGAGGTGGTCTGAAGGGACCAGCGCCTGAATGAAAATCTGGCCCAGAGGCTCTCATGCACAGTTTCTGGATCTGATACCCACCTTTCTCATCTCTCTCTTTCTTGCTTTCTCTCTTATGATGCATTTATCTCTATCATTTTGCTGTTCTGCAGACATTTTAGCTTCTCTTCCTGATTTGTTTGAGTAGGATTCTACGAGTAAAATAAGGATATATGGAAGCTGTCATTTTTCTCCCATTTTCATCATTAAAAAGACCACACTTTTTGTCTTTCTAAATGAACTCCAGTTTTTGACTAAGATAGATTCATCATAAATTTTCTATTTGTTTAAAGAAAAAATAAGACATTTGTTTTGCATTCATGAACTCACTTGTTATCTTCAAGACTTAAGATGTAGGCTCAGAATATCTAAAAGACCGTGTAAATCTCCAGAGTAAATATCATGGCCAAAAAGTTCATTTCTTTGCCACGCTATCACTTCTTCAATACAGTGAAAGGTCAGATGTGCAGTAAATTCACTAAGGCCAGGACACTATCCTTATAAATCTTACCGTCTTCATGTCAAAGTGCCAGATACTTGCTTTTTTTTCTATTTTTTCACCCCTCCATAAAAATATATCAATTTAATAAAAGACACACAGCCTCCACCTACCCTAATTAATAACATCCTAAAAAATAAAAACAAAACTGCCCCCACAACCCTTTGAAAGAGAGGCACTTCACTGCACATGCTTGTCGTGCTACAGAGACAGGAGAAGAACAAATGTGACAAATGATATTATGTTGCTCAGCGTGGTATTGGAAACTGTTCAGATGTTATGGAGGTGATCTCAGGATCTATATAAAGGACTCCAAAATGGAAGAAAAGTGATCTTGGACTCGTCCTGAAATTTCAAGTCTATTCGTGAGACACAGATAACATTTTTTCCCCATTCTGACTTAAAAATACTTATTTCAAGAGCTGCTGTTCACATTATGCAATGTTTCTCTTCTCTGTCTAATCAGAAATGGAAGATTTTCAATGCTGAAATATCTTATTTCAGATCATCATGGCAAAAATCCGACAGTCTCCATTACATGCCTATTTGCACCAGCTGAGGTTCTGACCACAGATGTTTTCCTGCCGGTGAGTAGGAAAGGAGCTTTTATGTGAAATAATAAGAATAACCTGAAAGCTAGAGAGCCCTCTAGAAACTATTCATGACTAGAACAAAAGAAATGCTATGTGTTCCTATTCGCAGAAGCTCTTAACTTTTAGACAACTTTATAACATGGGGAAGAGGGAAGCAGGACCGTCCACACTTGCAGTACCGCGTTACTCGTGATTAGGGAAAACAGATTAAATACGGCTCAGAGCTTTTAGTGACTCATTTTTCATTCCATATGTGCAGTCATGTGCTTTAGATACCATTAGTCCAGCTAGAAAGGATTAAGAGATAGGAGAAATCTAAGCTAATGTTTGAAAACCCTTTAATGTAAAATAAGCTAAGACAGTGTTTTCTGTAATTGGAGGACAACATACTTTATATATCATAGTTTGGAATCTAGAGGCAAATGCTGGACCTGGTATGGAACTGGAGATCTTCGTTTTGCAATGACAAAATTCCTCTACTTGCTTATAGACTGTGTATTATAAGATACTTGATTTTCAACTTGTATAGAAACAGTATTGTTCATTCTGCAGCCAAGCGAGAGCACCCTAATCTCAGGCAAGAAAAATTCCACGTTTAGGCAAAATGGAGAAAAAGCCCCAGAAGCTTTACATGGTTATGTTCAAAATAATATAGTGGCTGGTGAAGCCATTCAGAGATTTTGAAAGTTGGAAGGAACTCAGGGAGAGAAATAGACTAAAGGGTACAGTGCAGGTGAGGAAGGCATAAAAATGCAATTTATCACCTGCTTATGAAGTTTATTACATAAATATCAACAGCAGGTGGGTTTTTAAATGAGACATGCATATATTCCTCAGCCTTTCCAGCAAAATGTCATCAGCCTTCAGAGTAGTTTAGCGCTGGATGCAAGTGCATTAGAATATAGGATACTGGCACTTCTCAGTATATCAAATGTATATACTCACATTTTGCAGTAATGGTCATTACCATGGGCTATAGGACAAAAGGGTTTCAATGGGTCTTTTAAAATTCCATTTTAAATACTGCCAGCAAATGATGAATGTGCTATCTAGTTGCAGGGAGAGCTTGGGAGAGGAAAATGTATTAGCCAAATGTGCATTTAGCTCAGAAAGGGCACTGAATACTCCTAACACTTGTGAGCAATGCCATGAGATTAGCTCGCTACAGTCTGTCAAGGACTTGTCAATTTATAATGTTTAATTATATATATCTTATGTTATAATTACACCTCATTAGTAGCTTTGGTTGTTCTATTGTCAAGGCATTTTAATGATTCCCATTTCCAGATAACCCATAACCAAATAAAAATTACCTATTAAGATGATTATCTTTGCTAGTAGAAAACAATTTAGCCCAAATTATTTTTTTTAAAGGGCCGCTAATTATTTATTCTTTTCTGCTTACTTTAACAGGGCTTTTTTTTTCTGAGAGTAAACCTATCTTCTGTCCTGGCTCTTAGCCAAAGAAAGGAAAAAGCTTGAGGGTAAAAGGAGAGAGAACCTTGGTCATCGATCTGTAGCCTTCATGAGCATAAAGGCATAATAGTTATCTATCACTTCGTTCTGCATTCCCTGGGTAGGAAAAATGGCCATTACTAAGAACAAGGATTTCCATACCTGGTGATACATATCACATATAACCATTGTTGTCAGTTGGCTCTCATTACTAAGAACAGGATTCCTTTCCAAGCCAAATTTAATTTCATTTTCCATATGTTGGAAATTTTCCCAATTTCCTTTTGTTACTCAAAGCACCGTAACTGAGGATTCATAGGGTGCCTCCTATTGCTTCTTAGTCGCTTTTTATGGAGAAAGGCACTTTTACTATTAGATGCTTTATTTAGGAATTAAATGTTTAGTCTTCATTCCTCATGTAAGTGATGGATAGAGGCAGATACTTAGCTTGGATGCTCTGCCCTTTGGAGTCCCCATGGGCCATAAACTAGGCATTAGTACATAAGTTAAGAGAAGTAAATTTCTCGTTTATAAGGGCTTATCAAAAAGTCCCATTTACGATCAGGGTCATGCTAAGCTAAGTATGGTATAAACACACAGGAAGAGATGGGCCTTGCTTACCCAAAGAAGAAACAGAGGTACAGAAATCTGAAACGGCATTGCTAGTTTCTGACAAAACCTTTTGCTTGGATCTTAAGACTGTCCTCTTTCTGCCCCCCTTGGCTTTTCTTTACAAGTCATTGTAGGGAAAACAAGAATAGAGTTGATAAGCATACTCATTGGCACCAAGAAGAGACTCCAAATCCTGCTCTGTGAACAAACTGTCTTAGTAGAAAAGTAAAATAAAATTTCCATCAAAAAAGTAGGAAATTATTAATCATCACTCTTTGTTTATATTATGGTGGTCCTTTAGATGTATTAGGCCCTATACAAATGCACAGAGGCTCAGATCAGGTCTTCAGATAATGGAAGTTATTATACCTTGCAATGGTTCTTGGGTTTTTACTTCACAGGAGTTGCACTGGTTGACACCGGATGTAGATGTGATCCTTTTTCTAGCTGGCATTCTCGTCAGGAAGTATCTCATACCTGTTCAAATGCTGTTGAGGGCCTAAAATAGGTGCACTGAGGTCACATGTGACTGAGGTCACATCATCTATGCACTGAGGTGCATAGATGCACGCAGAAAGGATGGGGTGGAAACTTCAAGGCAATGTGAATAAAAAGGGATTTGTCAGTATTGTGGTGGCTGTCAGTGAGAACTGCCTGTCAGCATAGCATCACAGTCAAAAAAACCCTCACTCTATGAGAGATTATCATGGATTTAGCTAACCCAGGTTCTTACAGAAGAGCCATGAATGAAGAAGTGGAAATGAAGAATGGCGGTGTTTTGGCTGCATCATTTGAGTTTTTGGGAGGCTTTGCTGTATTATTTTTAAAGGTAGCAACGTGCAGCTCCTCTAGTTGACTGGAGCTTTTCCACTGGTAAGATGGTGACTGGGAGCCAACAGTGCTGAGGGACTGGGAGCCAGAAGTCCAAGACTGTGATGGGGAGGAGGGAGAATTTGAAGTGAAGCCTCAGGTGGGATCATTGTGTGGCTCTTTTGTGGCATTTAAATATATAGAATATAATTGGGAACTAGGCCATAGCAAACATGAAGAAGAAGGAATAGGGCTTAAGGTTTATTTTAATTGTATCCTCCCTGCTTGCTGATGTAGTAAAATTTTGGACCTGAAGAAATAAACTCAGTCTCTGTAGAGATGCTGGGAGACCCAAATGAGTGGGGCTGGTAGAAGAGAGAGGGATCTCTATCTCTGTACAAACTGATCCCTATTGCACTACTCCCCTCCTTTGCACACTGTAAAAGCACAGTCAGATCTTCCTCAGGATAAATTCCTTTAATTTAGGTCCCAAAGTCATAGAAATTAAGATGCAACTGTGATTTACAACCACACTGAGGCATGTGTATGTTCTTAGGTTGGGTCCCAGCCCATTCCCAAGGCCAGACAACATTTTCAGGGGCAGGGATGTGGCACAGGCCATAATTTCTTTTGGGGAAGCCTGTAGATGTCAGTGTGCATGCAGGCTCTCATCCATGTGCTGTGGATGCCCTTCAGCTCACCAGCAACTAGGGATTAACAGGGCCCTAGGCGTACGGTGTCTCTTCTGAACCCACGTTACAACAGGGTGGCTCTTGGGTCTCAGGTCTTAGTGTGCCTTTGCTGTCCTCCCCTTAGCTCCTGTAACACCAGGGGTCCACAGCAAGAGCCTCATTTACCAGGAGGCAAAATATCACGGGATGTGATAGAGCAGGACAAGCTCTCAGAAAGATGGAGACCAGCAGAGAACAGCAGGATAAAACTGGGGGCAGCATGGGCCTGCTTTGCCAACAAGCAGCCACTACTTATGCTACAGTCTCCTATTAAATAATGATGACTCACTCTCCAGACAGTAATTTATTTATATGCCTTCTTTAATGTTTTGCAAATCACTGCTTTAAAAAATGCCCAGCTGGAAGACAGGAAGGCTTGGGAGACAGAGAATCAGCTTGATAGAGAATCAGATTAAATAAAAATGACATGGAATTTGACAGTGAGTGCACGTGGTTGGAAATAAAAAACGTAACCATCCCCCAAGCGGAAATGCAGCCTCAATGCTGGGACTGGTTGCTGTAGCTTGAGAGTCCAAGTTTTTACTGTATCTAGTGAAACAAAAAGTTGAAAAAGATAGGAAGAGGAAAAGAGATATTGGCTTATATTTAGTGACAGCATTTCTTCCTGTCTGAAACACCGATGAGCTTACATTTTTCAAACCAGAAGGGACTACTTTGATATAGAGTCTGAATTTGGAAGAATATGGCTATGCCTTGCAAGGACAGACCAGTGGAACCAGTAAGAGAGAGAAGGAACTTTTAAAGTGTAATTAATGTCACAGAAATGTGTATAGCTCACAGATAGAAAATCAGCATATGGACCACAGGGGAGGCTTCAGTGCATGTTGTAGCAGGTGCGACAGTCTGGGTTTGGTATCTGGATCAGCAACAGGGTAAGGACAAGTGGATAAGACAAGGCTAAAGTTCCTATTTCATTTCTAATTCTGCCACCGAGGATTTCCCATGCCTGTGTGCCTTGATTCCCCTAAGAGTGTGTGGAGGGTAATGCCTTCCTTTGTAAAGTGTATTCAGCTTCATAGGTATAAACTGCTTTATAAAGGGCCAAAGTGGGGATTTCCAAGGGACTGACTCTGTTTCAAAGGCAATGGGGCTGAGCATCAAACGTCCTATTGGTGCTTTTGAAAATCTCCCCTACCTGTCATTAATATTAAAGCATTTCAGCTGGCTCCCTCAGTCACTGTCTCAGGCGGTTCCCCTGTTCCCTTCACACCTATGACTTGCTGGAAGTTACTCCGGTAGCTGTGCAGCCTGGAACAGCTCAGCTCCTCTTGGCATTTTGCTTTGCGATGATTATTAACTTTAATATATCCTGCTTTTATTGACACTACTTCCATATCTATCCACCTGCCTTTACCCGTGCCTGGATGCACAACCTGCAATCTGAGCTACTCTCACTGTTCAGAGCTGGTGCTTAAAACCCAGACAGGGATTTTATTGTTTGCTGGACAGCAAGAACTTGGCCAACTGCATTCACTCTCTTTATAAGCTAAATTACAGTTGCTCCGACAACATGGTCAAACAACAGGACTGTCTATTGTCCCTCTTTAAAAGGGGTCAGATGCTTCCTCGGAGATTTAAATGTAACCAAGGTCATGCCTGCGTGGGTGGTGCAGACAGTCCCAGCCTCCTCTGCCCAAGCTCTTAGCTGGCTGGATATGAGCCAGCTCCTGTCAGGAAACCCTAAAGCTCATAAGTCTTACACGGTTAGTCTTCTCCAGAAGTACTAATGCACTAATGTGGTTATGCAACTTCTGGATGGGAGCGCAATGAGAGAAACTCAGGTCTTGGTGCATGTTGGTATAGTAATGCTTTTTCCTCAAATGTTCACATACTGATGCTTCATTTAGTGCTTTCCAGAAAGCTACTGAGAAAGTCTGAACCCCTGTATTTTATCCCCCCTCCCAGCCACTGACATTGAGATCCCTGTTGCCTTGGTTCACATTCTCTGCACATACATTTTAGGGGTATCCTGAGCTCATCTGAAGATTCAGGGGTCCTTTGTTTGGAGGCCAAATGCAAGTGGAAAGAATGACTCCTTATCATCAGAATTCTCTTAATTCCAGGATAGTAAAGGAGCATAGAATGGTGTATTTTCATGTTAAATTAATATTTTCCATGTTGTTTTAGTTATCAGGAGGGCACAGTAATAAATCAGTTAAAAATATTTTTGGATAAATAAGGAGTTGCAAAATCAAATGATGCTCTGGATTTGTGCCGCAACCTGTTCTCAGGTGACCCGCTTGTCCATGGGTGAGTGGTTGTCCTAGATGGAAATCTCCTTGTCTATCTTCAGCCTTTGCAAAATTTGTCACTTTATCTTAGGAAGGCATGTGTTTTTAAGGATAAAATGAATGTACCTCTGGAATTACCTAATGTTCTCCATTGGCTATAGAAGGGGCTGAGGTACTTGGCTTTCACTAACACATAACTTAAATATCTATGAAGTGACTTTGAGCTTTAGACTTTGGCGAGCACTAGTAACATTAGTGACTGGACACAGACATGACATGGGGCTCTGATGTGCCACTTGAATTCAGACTTTTTTCACCATTAACATTTATTTAAGCACTGTTGTTTGAAAAGATAATTAACCACAACATTAGGAGGAAAACACGCAGTAGCCAATGATCTTCTCACATCAGCTCTTTGCTCCTGTGACTCTAAGCTTGTTGTTATTTGTGCTGAGCTTTGGCTGTGAACTTCAGTGATGGAGAAGCATTCGCTGCGGTAACTGCTGCGCAAAACCTGTAGCTCCTTTTACACACTAGGATGTCAGACCTCCGTCAGGTCTGTGGTTTTTGTATGCAGTGATCTATCCCAGACCACAATATAATTTGATTAATGCTGCATTTCTGTATAATGTGTCCACTGGCAATTCACATCACACTCGTTCCATCAGTTGGTTGCAAAGTGCTCATCAATAAATCCTAGCCTGGTGGCTACTTTAAAAAGTGGAAAAACATCTGGATGTGGGGCTCAATTGTATGTTTAAGCCACCACCTATGGAAGGCAGGGCAGTATGTGGAGGCACAGCACCATAAGGAAGGGCTGCGTGTGCTGTAGCTGATAGTGATATTCCCCCAGGAGGTCTGGGATAATGTAGGTGACAGTGCCCTTGGGAACTGCAAGCATGGGTAGAGACAGGGGTGTGTGTGGAGGGGGTGGGTCCTCCCATCTGGCTTTTTGTACAAATACACACATCCAGGACCCGCATGGGATCCAAGTAAATGTGACCTTTCAAGGTGCAATTCAATTGCTCTCATTATGATTATTGCATCAGGTGCTGTTATCCACAGTTTGTCTGGTTCTCTGCTTGTTACTATCTTTTGATTTTTTCCCCGCTGTTCTTCTCTTTGGCTAGATGGCTGTTGAGAGTATTCAGTTCCACTTAGTTTTGATTTCAGTGAAATACTTTTTGACATATGGAAAAAGCTAGGTTGGGGATTTTGTTCTCTGTCCTTTGTCTGAGGTATGTGCATTCGCTCGTATACTACTATGTGGACTGTATACAGGCTTTGCTCCCCAAGAGAGAGGGAGCAATATTGTTTTGATCTCCAGACACTTTGCAATGTCATAATCTCTTTGAGCAACACGTTCAAAATTTATCATTCAGAAAAATTGGGATATGGATAGGATGGACTATACACCACAGCAGTAAGTCCTTGTAATTTTCAATCTTAAATGTGACTTCAGTACAACTTAATTTTTATTTGTCTTTTCGCTTTGCTTTGCTCCAGAATTCATATCAACATTACAGCACTGTTCAATTCCTGCTTGCTGAGCTTGCTTTCGTTTGGTCCTGGAGTCAGGATCCTGAGTTTAGTGGAATTACCCCTGTGTAAGGCCACAGTGAAGAGGGAATTGTAGCTCTTCAGCTTTGGCTCTTTTTCCTAGGCTCCCCTCTGGATGTTTTGTCAAGAAACTTATACTTGAGGACTCTTTGGTGGATATCTTCTAATATGTTCATGGTATATGTCTCACAATTTTGCACACAATATGATGTATGTTAGAAAAAATGGCTTTTTGATAAATTAGCTGGTCTCTGGTGTCCTACCATTAGAATGAGCTGTTTTTAAAAAGGCAAAAATTAGAATGTGGAACTTCTTGCAATGGAAAATGGTCAAGAAAAGACCTGAGTTATAAAAAGCACAGCATATCAGCACAGACTGCTCCTATTGGGAAGATATTCTTGACTGCAACAATCAGTCAAAACTTACCTTCCCTCATCTCCCCCCAAGCAAATTAAAAGTATTATTTCCATTTACACCTATGCCAGAGCTGTTTTTTTTTTACTTTGATAGATATTTTTTCCATTCACTGGTCTTGGCCTTGTTTAAATGCAATCTAATAAAACCCAGAATGGCCAGGCAGATTCTTCTTTAATTTATCAAAATCCCATCTGGCAAGCTTTGGGTCAGGTCACTTATTTGCTTTCAGTCCATGCCTTAATCTCCAGCTTCCTCATTATTTACCTGGAGTCTTCTGTGCATAAAACTTCATTTTAAAAATATGCAATTCCAGCCACAAGGATTATGCCACTTTTATCACTTGTTCTACCAGTCCAACCCTCATCTTGAGCACAGTGACACCACCAGCAACTTAGAACAGGCCTTTTTCCTAATCTTTTTGTATTCTCAGTTATCATTTATCCAGAAAGGACAGAAAACGCTGTGGGAAAACGGAAGAGAAATTTATTTCCAAGATTTCACAAACCATCTTGTCTCGTTAGGAAAAAAGTATAACTTGGGTTAACTGGGAAATAAGACACAAGTCTCAGCAGAGTGTGTTGTTTTGATGATCTGAAGCTATTCAGCATTGTGGGATGTGTCTCCTTTAGCCCACCAATATGTTTTTGGCAAGTGGCACATTAGTTGACACCCTATCAGGAGAAATTATTCTCTATTCACTGTTTGACTGGTCCCACACTGGCTCTTGCAGGCTAGCTGGAAGCATGCTCCAGCTCCTTGCATCCCCAGCATGTGTCAGGTTGCCAACCCCATGGTTTTGGTGGTGAATTGGGTTCATTTAAACCTATTGCTGCTGAGGAAAGAATATGTCCCTGTTTGTCATACTGACCTGAGCTCTCTCTTAACATCAGATGAACTTAAAGTAAAAAAAACCATTTTATTCTAAGAAAACAAAGTTTTGTTTTTCCATTAGCATATTGGTTGCATACATAACAGTTATAACAATGTTAAAGAAGGAAGCACCAATAAAGTGCAATTTTAGATCATGCTTTCTTAGCTGCTCTAATACATCAGAAATTTGAAGCCTGGCTGTCTGCTTCCCCCTAGTCTGAATCTTCTTTGGTCTCATACTATATCATGAGCCAAAGTGGAATGTCTCTTTCTCTCTTGCATCTCATTTTAATTTCCTTCTTCTACCAAGAAAGAATGCAATATGAAATGTTTAATATCTTTATTGATCGGGAGTGGCAAGAAGTGTATGCACAGCGCCAGATGAGAAAAGACTGTTGCTTTGGAAAGCATAATAATACTTCCTTGTGTCTATTTGAAGTATTCAACCTGATACCCCTTAGATTCACATTTGTCTTTTCCATGGGCATACTATGTTGGTGGCTCGCAGCCATACTCTGATTGATTAATATACCATGTTATATTTTCCTATCAGCTGTTTGCACTGTAAAGCTTGAAGCTTTACTAGATAAATTTTTCCTAGTCTCCAAGTGTGTGACCTTATAACTTAAAACTATTAAATCTCATCCCATTTCTATTATTTTAGTTCCCATTCAATTATTTCAATAGCTTGCACTCCTCTGTCAGTGATGTCTCCCAGTTTTTGTCATCAGTTTAATTTGCATACTCCTAATTTTGCCAAGTTTATTAGTGAAAGCATTAAACGAGATCATTGCCAGCACCCAATAATTGAAAGTCTCCTCAGAAAACCTCTTTCTTTCTCCTTCAGCCTAGTCCACTGACAACCTCTAATTACCTCTCATCCTCTTACTTTCCTGGTAGCTACTATCCTTCCCTTGTTCTTCCACTAAAATAAACACTTTATTTGGAACATCTTAGTAAAAATTTCACTTATATTTAAATAAGCTAATCTAACATCTATATCAGCAGTTTCCAGAGGATGAATGTATGTGACAACAAAAAACCTCTTTTCCTTATCAGTGACAAAGGAGAAAACACTTTTTCCTTTATGATATCAAAGTTCTTAACTAATGACATAAGCCATGCAGTGCTCTATCCCCTTGGAAAGACGACATATGCTTTGAGTACGAGGTTGGACTACATAAATCCCTGAGGTCCCCTTCAAAAGGAACTGTTTCTGTGATAAAAAATCAGACTTGAGAGACAAGGAAAGGAGGATAGCTCTACTGCTTGGCCATGGGAACAGGCTTCCCAGATGGGCTGCACAGTCTCCAGTCTTTCTCCAGGCTAGACAAAACCCTGTGTAACTTGGTCTGACCTCAGAGCTGATCCTGCTTTGAGCAGAGACTCATGATGGTCCTTCCAACCTGAATTTTCCTATGATCCTGTGAACCCACATCTTACTTTACTTCATCTATCCAAAAATGATACACCTAGGCTCCAGGTTACCCATATCATTGACAGAGAGAAAGACATTTCTCCAAAGGCAAAGCTTAGTATATATATATTCTTAGTTGGAATGAATTGTCTATCACTCTTCACTAACTCCATAGAAGAAGCTTATAAGAGCCCAGCTTAGATTAGCTGTGACTTTACATGGTTAAGGTTGGTCAAATGAATCCTGCCTCAGTGTAGTCCACTGTACCATATATTTCACAAGCTGCTAAGTTAAACGCGGTGCAAAAGACTGAGTTCGGATTACAATTACATCCGTGTAAACCTTCACTAGGGTGCCTCCACTGACTTTTTGTGGATGGATATGGTTTTTTACTTCCAGAACTGAGAATGTGAACAAAGGGAAAGTTCTCTGAATATCTTCTTTTTTAGGAGGTTTGTTTGGTGTTTTTTTCTTTTTTCCCCAATATCATTTGAGATGAGAAACTCTCTTTCACCACTCTGTTTAGAATTGTTATGAAAAGGCTTTCTGCATCTACATGTTCAGAGAACATAAAATAAAGCTGCTTGAATTGTTAGGAATAACCCTCATGTTCCTCACGTACGCACAAAACAAACCACCATGTGCATATAACATACCACACTGTCTGCACTCTCTCCCAGCCTATAAATAGTGACTGTGGAGGGAAAATGTGGTAAAATATCGCCTAGGGGTAGAGGGTTACTGAGATTACGATGCAATGCCTGGAGCTAAAGGCTGAAATTTCTTCATGTAACACTGAGGCAGCTTTTTTTCTGTCCTGAGGGCAATATTTCACTCTGCAGTTCCTCAAAACAAAAGGCCAAAGAAATATTACAAAGATTCCTCTTGCGTTTTTTTGCAACACAAACATGTATAGCCCACATGGTTTTATTCCATTTCCTTTTAAACACCAGCTATTAATGAATAATGTGCAGGTTGAATGTGTTTCATATATGTAATAGAAAATAACTAGAAGAAGAAAAAGCTCAGGCTGTAAAATCAAGTAAGTAAAACTCAGGAAATGCCACAGTTAAGGTTGTTCATGCAACTTGACCTTGACTCTCCTGTGGCTCTGCCCTGGGTTGCAGTTATTGCATGTTATTTTCTAAAGGCACATGTTGCAATTATGCTATTTCAATCTGCTTCTTTGTGCCCCCACTAAAAAGTATCACATTTCCAAAAAGCTCCTACTCCACGGTCTGCTTATTTTCACTTTGAGCCTTCAAGCCTTCTGTCCCCCCTGTCCTCAACTTCTGCCCTTCCTGAAAAAATAATATAAAACAAAATAAATGAATAAACCAACCAATGAAAGTAGGGCTAAAGTATGCCTTACAAAATTTTTTACTGTGAAATTAGGAGAGCCAGGGGTATTGCTTACTTCAGCATTATTTTGGCCTTTGTGTGAGAAAGCTCTGCTTAAAATTAAGTGGAAGGTGGCAGTAGAAATCTTTACATCCTTCCACAGGTCCCCTTGAAAAGAGCAGTGTTTTCCATTGGATTACTGGGGGCTGGCGCTGCTTTGAGGTATTCAGAGCTCCAGTAATGAGTGCTGTTTTTACAGTCTATAGAAAAGTAACTCCCAAGGTTACCAAGGGTGTTTGCCATTGTAGAGATAGGAAAGGAACAAGGCATTGAATCACAGGTCAGCATCTTAATTGCAGGGCCATTCTGCCAATTTTCCCATACTCTTTTCCTTCTTAATTCCTACATCAAACACTAGGATTACCCTAGGGATGAGCATGGTACAAATGCCCTGACAAAAACATCTTACACTGCTCGTAAGTTGGTTTATGAATCTCTTGTGAAACTACCTCTCATAGATTTTGGAAACTACATTTCTCTCTCTATTAGTTTTCTTTCTTAGCCTTGTAAACACAAATGGAGTGAATTAATTTTACACAGTTATTGTCTGTCAGTTATTACTTTATGTGTCATGAGATTTATTTGGAAAAGAAAATCAGGGTGCTGCTCCTTCAAGCATTAAGCAGATGTTTAATGCTAGCGGTGAAAGCAGCCCCCCTGAAATCAATTACATTATTTCTGTGTGGGAGGCTAAACAAACCTGCCCGCATTTGCAGGAATGGGGACCTCTTAGTTAAAAATAATGCATGTACTGGATAAATGTCCAAGATTTCCAGTTAAGACAGTTGGTTCAGGAATAGTCCTAGAGGTACTGCTTGCTCTGTTTCTTTTTCCCCACTGACGTCCTTATTAAATGTATACTGGAAAAAGGGCAGCAGATAGACCTAGACACAGAAATAGCAATGTTTTATTGTATTTGTCTGTGTATGTTCAGATATCACCAGCATATGGTGGCTCCGCCTCCACAGCCAACCTTCTCCTCCCACAATCTAATTAAAATTGACTGAGAAGGGAGCTATGAATCTTTCTTTTTTTTTTTTGACACCACATATTAAAAGGTGACAACTCTATCATATCATAGCAGAGAACCTTTGCCTGATGCCTGAGTCATTTCTCCAGGCAGAGAGACCTGTTATTATTCTTACATTTTTGAACACATGTGGACACATTGTATAGCACGTTGTTGCTCTAATATGTTTAGGAATTTGTGCTGCCTGTATTTTGTATATGTAATTTTAGAGCTATTTCCATGTTCAGTTCCTTAGAATGGACTGTAGGCCCGTTCCAACTGTTCATATTAATGCCTACCAGTAATTTTTGGATACCTAAAACATATAAATATTTGCAGTTTTAAAAATTAATTCTTTAAATAACCAAAGAAAGAAAAGTTATGCTTAAGTACCATATTTGGTTCTTCATTCTTTTAAATAACAGTTAATATAACCTTTATTTTCTTTCTGGTAGGAAATAGGGGCAGAAATGGAGCAGACTCCAAATTTTGTCCCATGATGAGAATCAGATCATATCCCTTAAGTGTTTTGTGCCTCAGTTTCTTCATTTGCAAAGCAGAAATACTAATGATATTGGTTTGGAGACATGGCCTATATTAAAGTGATGCCCAAATTTCTATGAATACAGGAGAGGAGACTTGCGTAACTCCAAATCTGACCAAATATCCTTAGGGGAGCGGTGAAGAGAACAGGTAGCCTTCCCTCCCCAGCTTAGGAAGGGCACAGCACACTGAACAAAGTGCACTCCTACATTACCAGTTTTGCACTTGATTTTACCCAGAGCATTTCTGATTTCCTTGATCAGTGCAGGTGAAGTCCATCTGGGAACCCCGTCTCCTCCCCTCATGCCATGACATGCCTGAAGTCTCTGATGGCAGGATATTTTTCTAGTCTAATAGTCCTCATTGAAATCACTCCTTGACTTAGGCAGTGACAAGAGCTTTGCAAATCCCCCTGCCTTTGTACTAGGGAGCCAGACAGCACACACTTCCTTAAACCTTTGTATTTATAACGAGGACAGAAAAAGCTGTGGGCACACACCCACACAAATCACAGAACATGAGATGTTCACATCTCTCTGCAAACTTCATCTCCTTCGACACTAGCTGCACATTTTAATTTTTCATGAACAGCAAGTTTCTGGCCCTGAACTGCAATTGCAGATGCAGAAACAATTACAACAACAACAACAACAAAAACCCCAAACCACCTCCCCCCCCCCAAAAAAAAAAAAAAAAGAGAAAAAGAAAGACCATTGTCATTTTCATGCAGGCTTATAGAGCTCTACCCAAGCTAAAAAATTATAGCATAAGAAAGTCCTCTTAAATCAACACAATTTTCCTTGGGTATTAATTTGCATGAGACTGCAGTAAGAAACTCATGGTATAATTTGACTATTTAGGTTAAATTTTGTTTAATGTCTTTAAAATGAAGGAGGTAGGGAAAGAAGGGTTTTGGAAGGGAAGGGGTGAGAAAACAATGGAAAAAACTGATTAATATTGTCATGAATAAATAGCTCCCTTCAGGGGACAACAAACAGGGTTGATGTACTGTGCACACCAGAAGCTGAAAAGGTTTTCAGAGCTTGCAAATTCGTTTGCTGCTTTTTCTAGAGTAATTTTTATTTCCTTCCTCTTTCCCACCCCTAGTCAGGGAAACAAGCTAGTTCAGGGGTTTGGAAACTGAGATGCTACCTGCTGAAGTAATTTATACAGTAATATCTGTTAAATTTTTGATATGGAGGAAAAAAACTTGCCTTAAATGCCAAGCACATCTCTGCATATTTACATTTATCTTAATCTGTTTCTTCACAGTTAGTCTACCAAAAATCAGGGGGCTGATTCTGTACAACATACAAAAGAAAATAACGTACACTCATGCGAAGTATTGCAGATTAAGTGGCAAGGACTAAACATGAGGCTCAGTCAGTAGATGATCCTGCTTTGGAGACATCTGAACTCCTTCCTCAGAGGTCTCAGTGTACAAGCTTGTACAGAATCAGGCCCAGATAGCTGAATTAAAATGTTAAGGATAGGATAGCACCTTTAGTTTCTTCGGCTTCTTGGCCTTGTTTTCTTGTTTCTTCCTTGACATATTGTCATCAGCTTTTATTGAGGGGTTCAGGCAATATCAGACCAGACTTCTTCCTTCTCTGCAATGACAAAACTCATAGCAGTGAAAAATGAAATATTTTCCTGCTTACAATTTATTTTTCTTTCTCTTTTTGTATTTCCCTCTAAGTGATGAAGAGGGAAGCTTTGAAATGAAACAAACTTCCTCCAAGCCAGGACACTGTAGAAGCTGGTATACATCCTTAAGCAGATTAATGAACCACTGGGTCAGATTTTAAGCCTACCTTATAAGGTGGTGACCTTTCCAGGGCCTCCACCTTGCAGTCTTATCCCAGACATGCCTTCTGCAACCGGCTTGTCCTCCTTGTACCTAAAGATTTTTATTCAAACCATTACCCATTAAAGATAAAAATGAAAAGGGAAAATCAAAGTGAAATGGAAATGAAAGATTTATTCTTGTGAAGTGGCTAATGTGATTAGCTTTATTGTAAAGAAGAGCTGGTGAAGCTGCAGTTTTGATCTCTCTAGCTTGGGAACTGTAGCTATGTTGTACAGCATGCTTTAAGATGTCAGTGCTCCGGGCAAGGGGACCAGCCCTTTGAAGTGCTTTTTTTTTTCTCTCACTCTCCTTTTTTTCTTGGGTGGACAGGAAAACTAGAGAATATATTTAAACAGCCTAGATTATTTCACAGTCTATAACTGATCTCTGGGTAGGGATAGTCCTTGCAGTTTGGGTTGTGACCACAGCATCAGGACTGTTTGTTTTGAGCTGTTGGCTTTGTGCTGAATATAGTGATCATAGTCCCTTAAGTCCCAAAGTGCTTTACAGAGGTAAAAGGACAAGCCCCATTTCACAAATGGGATATTTGAGGTACAGGGAGGTTAAGAGACCTCTTCATTTACTGCAGCAAGTCACTAATGGAGCTAGGAATATTCACCAAGTCTCCAGGCTCCCATCCACTTATTTTGGAAATGAAGTACAAAAGTGGAAAGTACACAAAGAAAACAACAGAATCATAAAATAGCTCTGCCACCACCACCTCCATTACTAATATGTTAAACAAAGTACAAGTTTGCTTCAGGAGCTGGAGCAACTTCCACTGGTCCTACTCTGTGCAGAATAAAAACATTTTTTTTTATTGTTCCCTGGAGTGCTGTTCGTCATCAGCATTGCTGAACTCTTCTCTCTGCTTTGCTCAGTGTGCTCACAATTGTTGTTGCTTTAAACTGGATTTGAAGGGCTAAAGTCTGTGCTTTGCCAGGAGGTTTGTGCATACAGCATTTGCTTGAAGTCAGTGAAATTCTTACAAAGCAAGCTGATAAATGCAACCTGTTATTGACTAATTAGTCAAGACTTCAGTTATTAGTCAAGAAATCTGCCTTCGTCAAGGTCAGTGCAGGATAGAGTCATAGCGTCATGTCCTTCTGTTCATGTACTGTGTGTGGGGAAAGGAAATGAAGGACAGAGACAGCTCAACTGACTTGAGGCATTTACAAGGCAGGTAGTACAAAGCAGTTGACCTCTGAGCTAGCTGTTGAGCATCCCTTTACAGTCAACAGAGAGAAAGAAATGCTCCTACAGCGTACAATTTATCTCACCACAAGTAAATACCTAAAATACGTACTGTGATGGTCTGTACTGTGACTCCTGTGAGAACCATTTAAATGACCAACTCAGATGTGGACGCCAACACTACCTAAAGTCAAAATTTAGAAGGAAAGCGAATCCCAACCAAAATTCCTTTATCTACACAACTTTTCCCCCTAACTTTATTTCTTGGCTTGTTATAAATATTTTCTTTTGCCTGAGTTTATGTAAATTCTATAGATGTCTATAGATTTGGATGGAGAAATATTTACAATAAAACAAAGGCTGAGGAGAGGAAATGTATGTGCTGAGAAGGTAGTGGATGAAATTTCCCAAGGAATGATAAGCTCTGGAGACTAGTATGATCTGCAGGAACCAAGAGGACAATGGTAAAACTGGAAAATTACTTGGATGAGAAAATAAGCATGTGCAGGTAGGTAGCTCATAGGAGACCACGCCACTGAGGGGACATGAAGGTGCTGGGAAAGCTGGTGGGGAATAGTGAAGAATAGTGAATAGATCAGATGGGTAATCCATGGGTGGTGTGATATGATGTACCTGTGCCCTTGACCTCTACAAGGCAGAATGCCAGAGGCTGTGAGATAATGGATGGACCTTACCTTTAACTCAAATTACATTTTGATGCAAGCGGTCCCAAGCGTTGTGTGAACTGTTGACAAGGAAATCAATAAGGCGGCACTACACAGGAGACCTGATGATTGCAAACTCTTATTATTACTAAGTCTCAAGGAAAAAAATGACCGATGCAACTTAGTCATTACTAATTGTTTGCATGACGGTTATCTCTCAATATGGACAGGGCAGGCCCTGTCCATATTGACAGTAAGAAAGTCTGTACCTTGAAGACTTTATTCAGCCTTATATAGAATGGGAAATGGGTGCAGAAACCACTTGTCCAATGGAAGACTAGAAGCTGTCCTTCCACACAAGCAGTTTAGTGGCCTTTTTGGTGTTTATTACTGTAAATGAGGTCCCTCTGTTGAAGATGAGAGCTTGGTGGTACATGCTTCCTTCTGCATGTTTTATTTTGCTAACATGGTTTCCTCCTTGAGTCTAACAAAGTGCAAAATATCAAAGTCATAGTTTTATAAAGACAAAGTTTCATGCAGAGTTTCAGCACTGGGATACAAGGTAAATACACCTTACTGCTTCTCTGCAGATTAAAAGTTAAAAATAAGGCTTTCACAGTATATCCTATTGGTGTCCACAGCTCACTGTTTCCACCATCAACCTCCCTGTTTTATAGGATTTATAAATCAGCTTTGAAAATTTTCTCCAGGCTAAATTTTGGCATAGAAGGTCACAGCCAAGACTTGGTTTCACTAAAACTCATTACAAATGGTTTGATGTTTTAAATTACACTGGAGCAAGAGAGGAAAAATTCTATTTCTGTGGCTTTCAGCATTTCCTCCCCTGCAGTCCCATCCAATTTGAATTAAAATGCATCTGAATAACTATGTTGTGGTACCACTTTCTTTTTTTGTGGTGTTGCCATCCAGTCTTTCTGTGGGCAAGACAGCCCCTTTCTAATCTCCAGAATGTGCAGCTCAGCTGCTGAACATGGTTGGAAAACATTTCTATTTCAGAAGTGGCTTTCCGCTTTGAAAATGTTGTAAAATCTATGGTAAGCTAATACCATCTGGGTCCAGCTGAAAGGCTATCTAATTCTCTCTGCTGACCTCAGTGGACACTGGAAGAAGCAGAGTAAGAACCAAATGTCACTTCTTTAGATAATTTTTTATTTAAATTATGATATGCGTGGCTGGAAGAGGGAATGGCAGATGAAATTAAGCATTGCTAAACACAAAGTAACCCAAGCGGAAAGAAGCAACCATAAATATCCATTCTCAGTGAAAGGCTTTACCTTAATTATTGCCACTCAGAGCAGGGATCTTGGAGACGCTGCAGACTGGTGCAGGACGTAGAAGGTGTTTAGAGGCAGAAGAGATCTTAGGGATCATTAAGATGGGAATGGAGATCCAAGCCAGCACCACAACTCTGTGTAAATCCACATCTATAGTGTCTCCTGAGAATTATGTTATCTCAGAATTGATAATTTCCCTCAGAGGTAGGGGGAAAAAAACACACAAGGATACAAAGATGGCCAGAGGTGTGTAACAACTTCTGCAATAAGGAAGAAGCCTATAAAATAGTCTCTTTAGCTTGGCAATGACTGGGATGGACATGATCAGAGATGTAGAAAACAATGAATGACGTTGAAAAAATGAGCAAAGAATCATTATTCTTCCTTTCTTGAAATACACAGAATAGGGGACACACAATTCAATTACCAGGCAACCAGTTCAAAACAAAAAAGTAAACTACTTTTTCATATGGAGTGTAATTAAACTGCCCCAGAAAGTTGTGGAAATTTGAATGAATGTGCTCAAAAACTGGCTAGACTTTTTGAATGAGAATATACCAGTTAGGAGCTATTAACTGCGGTGGCAAGTCCTTATACCACTGACTGCCTGAAGAATTTGCCAGGGGAAAGATTTCACTATAAACATCTTCTTAGTTATACACTTTCCCTAAGGATCTGCCACTGGCCAGTATCAGAGATAAAGAATTCGCCTAGACGAGTTTTGTATCTAGCTCTATACAGCTGGTTTTAAGTTCTTTTCTTATTTTATTTTTGGGTTTATGAATTCCAGCACTGGAAAAATATGTTTGACTAATTAAGGTTTTTAGCCTGTGGGAAGGGAAGTCTGTTCCAAAAAGCTTAAAAACACACATAAATCTACCAAGGAATGTTCAGCTTGGAGAGACTATAGAGACGGGGAGGGTCAATTTTGAGCAATAATTGTAATTGGATGCATCCAGTTATTCATTCACTTAGCCCTCATCCTGTATCTTTGTAGGCAGCTTCTACATCCACACTGAAATCTGCAACCATCCTTGCCATTGGATGGTCAGGATAACGAATGTGAACAGCTGGTGTATTCCTGTTACAAAATAAAGCAATATATATATGTACATCGACTTTGGAAGCAGGATGGGACCCAGAGTCACACATTTCATAACCAATTGTTGCTCCTGAAAAACATAACCAGTTTATTTATCAGGTATGACAAGGTACTAAATTGGTTTTGCCAGCTCTTGAGATGTTATCATTCTTAATGCCACGACTCCAAAAGTCATGTCATTATGAGGGAATCTCAGTTGGCACTTAAGAAAAAGAAATGTAAGGACGAGATTCATCCTGCCAATTGCTGAACAGCTAGAAATGGGGTGCTCAGTCTAGGTTTCCTCAATAGTCAATGAAATCATGAAGTCAGTCAATCCTTACAGACTCTACCTTGTGAGGCTGCTGGAGGTGCTTTCTTTCTATGCAGAGTGACTGTGCTAGATTTCAGCTAGACCCCTAACTTTCAGAAAGCTGGAGATAGCAGAGGTAAAGCCTACCTTAAACTCTAGTTGTTTCCAAAAAAATGCTGCTAAAAATTAGGCAGAAAGGGCAAAAATACACTTGAAATGACCAGGTAAAATAGCAAGACATAGAACTCATCATAAGTCTTTTTTTTAAAAGGGTTGAAGCTGTTTAACTTCGTCAAACATACATGACTAGCTTTGGAATGGCATATCAGGAAAAAGAAAGTCCCTATAAAAGGAGAAACTCAGAAGTGTTGTGAGTTCTGTAAGCATTATAGCTACAACTACACAGCTTATTATTGCTCTATGGGGTACGCATTAACTTTAGTCAACCCAAAGCTGAGAAGATGACAGGTAAAGAGAATTAATTGTTTGCAGCAGTTTGTCTGGTTTTCACAATGTATTAACAAGAAATTCTTGTCCCATAGCATAGGTTCTTCAAGAGATTCTTTATTGGAGCAAGTGCCTCACTGAGACCAGGTTATGAGTTATTTCTTGAGTCCCATTCCATGATTTACGACATCAGGTTATTGGTTTTTTTAGAGCATCAAATTGTGTAATGTAATGAAGTTTTTGAAAAATCTCTGCTTTTATCTAGAAAGGAACTGCTGTTCTCATAGTAACTGAAGAAAAGCCTGAAGAGACAACCTTGCAATAACATGAATGCTCAGAAAATAAATAAAAAGAATATCGAACTTATCTGTTCTAGAAACATCATGCAGTAAGGTTTGTAATACCTTTAGAAAGTGTTTATCTTTCTAACCATTCCTCACTTATTCTTTTAAAATCTTTTTTTAATAGTTATGAAGTATAACAACAATTTCTGAAGATTTGGCTTAAGTGTGACGTCAAATAAGGGAACATCAAAATCCCTGCTGTGATTCAGGAGGTCTGACTTTGTTAAAATGCCCCGCTACAGTCTGTCATGCTTGAGAGGACTGAAGTAGGACTATATCACTACAGTACTTTATCTGTGAGGAGTTATCACCTGCTTAACTTAATGTGCTAAGAGTAGCCGGGTTCATGAATTTAATCTTCTGAGATAGCGAATTTTCATTCTGGAGATTCTGCTTTTTCTTAAAATGAAGAATTGTCTTCAAAAATATCAATTTCCTGTTAAGGTTTGAAGGTTGGGGGTTTTTTTAAGTTTTATTTCCCTTTGAGGAGAAATAGCCACCAAACCTCCTTTAAGATCCCCAGAGAAAATGTTTCATATTTTGAAAATGGTCACCATAATCAAAATCAGCAGTTGAATACAATCTTAAAACAAAAAAGGAGCTGTTTAATCCACCTGAAATGCTTTATTCTTCTGAGAAATTATGTTTTACTTCAGGGACTTCTTTTCTCTGATAAATATCCAGAGAGTATATATAAAACTCAAGAAACCTATTTTTCATCAGAAATTCTCATTAGCTGAAAATTGGCTTAGACCAGTTCTACGAAACATGTTCCTAAAGATGAACACGTGTACAAGCTTGTTGCCATGGACTTGGTTTCTTATTTAAGAGCACAAACTCATGTTGGTTTTGAAAAAAAAGAGCCCTTTAACACATCAGCATTTCTAAACCTCTCTGTGAGAGTTTTAGGTAGACATTGTCAGGTATTATGCTGGTTGCATTTAGTCAGAGCACAGTGAAGAGGTCTTACATGGCAGTGACAATACCTGTTTAAGTCTATTTGCTTTTGTTCTAAACACTATTGGGCTTTTTTGCCCTAAACCATAACAAAGTCAAAGTCATGAATTGCTAGACATGAGCATTTTATGGCCTTTTTTTTTATTGCAGAGGAGAAAAAAAAAATCTGGCTGTATTGTGTTTAATAGTTGCTGTGCACCCAACCAATAATTATTAAAAGATGCAGTCAAATACCGATATGACCTGAAATGCTTCATTGCATTCTGCTACGGTACCTGCAGCCTGTGCTTTATAAACCATATTCATGAGGATTTAAGTGCTGAACCCAAGTAATATTTGTGTGAGAGTGTTCCCCAAGGAAAACTCAGACACTGCAGTAAGTGATGTTATCAGACAGTTAGCAGCACTATTGATCACACCTAGTCAGGATAAACCAGTCTCGCTACACGATGTAAAGGGTTGCCACCTCAAAATTATTCTGCAAGTGGAGGGAATGGCTAGGAGTACGACTGGCTGAATGAAGACTGTGTCGTATAACAGGAAACTAAAATAGCTTCATCTCCCCAAAATGATTGCGTAGTGCTCTACTACTTCATAGTTAAACAGTGGGGTGTGGAAACAGCTATTTGAGCTGTAACACAAGTTAATGCCTGACACAGGAATTAACAATTTTTATTCTTTATGTTATTGGTAGGCTCCTAAAGGTTTCCCAGTGGAGTTGTGAATCCTGTGAAGTTAATACACATCTACTGAATCTGTGCTGGCGAGAGGCCTCTAGAAGCTCTCTGCAGACTACCCAGTGCCCGCAGATCACGGGCTGAAAATCACAGTTTTAAAAAATAATCCTGAGTGTGATTTACCTAACCCATTTTATTGCACAAGTTAAAGAGACTTGAGTATGGCATGGCCAGAGTTACTCTTCCTGGCCATGTCACAACTGTAAATTCCTTTAGATCCATTAAGAAAAAGTGTAAATTTGTTCATGTAGTTTTGCAATATGTTTTCAACGTGTTAATTGTTGAAACAATTGTTGAAGGACAATTTAGTTAGACAAGCACATTTTTAACATATGTAATACATTCTTTCAAAGCCATCCTTCTGCTGACTTGAGCCCTGCTGCATTTTTTAATTCAGACAGCCTGGGATGAGGCTTTTTGCCTGAATCCTTATTCTACTGAAGGCAATGGCAAAAGTCCACTCACTTCAAGGAGAAAAAGATCTGGCACTACCGAAGAAGCTTGGCTAAAGTGCCTTTGCCTGAAAATCACTTGCCTGGGATGTGATCCCTGTTTTGCAGACAGTTTGGGTTGCCTCTCAAGGATCTGGTGGCTTAGGTACAATGCGCAAACTTTATACTTAAGTTATATGGCTAAATTGTTGATGATGACAGTTAAGCTAAGCTCCTGTTTTACAGAGCTAACTTACCTTATTCTTTTACTGACTAAGCTGGAGTTGAGGGGCACAGAAATGTCACACGAGGCCTGAGCTCCTGGAAAACATTTGTTACCTTTGAGGCAGATTGGTGTAATGCAGTACATTGACTCACTTTTAATATTGAGCCAGAAAGGGCGACTCATCTTTTTTAAATATCATATGTTCCTGTTTGGCCTCTAGGATATATTTCTTCTTCACCAGAGTCAGGTAATTCAGACAACTGCTTGTTCTTCCCCCTTTTTCCACCTGTCCTAAGCAGTAAGCAAAAAGGTTTTTCTTCAGATTAAAGGGTCTCCCTTCATCCTTGTGGCATTAACACTAAGAGGAAGAGGGGACTTGCTTCCTTGCAAAATATCCTATAAACTGGTGCTTAAAGCCTGGCTGTGGAAAGACACAGCTTTTTATTTCCTTGGACTGAGGTGGAAATTAAAGTTATGTTAGCTGTCTCCTGGGATATTGATCTAAACACTGCTGCTGTTTGAAGGCTGCTGATGTGCACTTTTTGCATAGATGACCTTAGTGATCATCTCAACCAGAGTGTACTCAACCAGAGCCCCCTTGCAGTCAGCAAGGCTTGCTTGATTCCCATGGACAGGAGCTGTGACTTTGCAGCCTGCTGGCTAAGACATTTAGGTAGAGGTAAGGAAAGGAGGTTTGTTTCTCTTGATCTCCTTCTGCTTTTCCTTTCTGTTTCTTTAACCCAATAATTATCTAAGGTAAAGTATGTAATCAGTTGTTGGAGAAAATAGGGACTTAAGCGACTGAAATGGTTTCCTGCTCTTTAGGTCTCAATTACAATAATGTACAGCTCTGTAGCTGCAGCCCTTGGGGACATGTCCTCAGCCATGCAAGAGGCAGGCTGAAATGCAGACAAAACACCTCCGGTTGATATTTCTTCTTGGCTTGTCATGTTAATGCCATGACTCTCAATCAGGATGTTAGTGCTCCCCCAGAGCTCATGTAGCTGCACAGGTGCTTTGCTCTGTTGTGTGATATTTAGTCCCTGAGATGGTAATCTAACTTTAAACAGTAGCCAGTGCTGATGGTTGCAGTGCCAAATTCCTCTTGTAATTCAATGTCTACTCTCTAACAGGGGAAGGTATTGTTTCGTTGCCATCACATCTTGTGAGGCTGATGGCATCTCGTGAGGAACTGGCCAAATTAGTTCAGGTTGCTCAGGGCCTTGCCCAGTTGAATTTTGCATATCTTCAAGGAATTTACTCCACAACTCTGGGCCCCTGTGCCAATGCTTGTTAACCTTCATGGTAGGAAAAGTTTCCTTCTATCTAATTGGGTAACAGCTTGTGTCTGTTACCTTTTGTCTTCACACTGTGCACCCTTAAGAAACATCTGGCTCTGTCTTACCTAAATCATCCCACTATGTAGTTGTGGACAACATTATCATCTACCCTAAAACTTTTCTTCTGAAAACTGAGCAAACCCAATTCCCTCATTCTCTCCTTGACTATCATATATGAAAGATGTTCACCAGGCTATAGGATGCTGCATGAATATATAAAACGAGAGGGATTGCTGGTAGGGCTCTAAACAGGAGGGCTTGTCCCTCCCTCCCACAGACCAGGACAACTATTTTTGTACCATTTCTGACAGATTTGATCTACCTTGTTCTAAAAAAGTATCCTGCAGTGGTGGTTTCACTGTCTCCCTAAATGCTAGTGTCCTATGATTGCTCTTGGTCTCAGCCTCCTCTTCCTTCAGCTTAACAATTCAGTCAACAACTTGATCACTCTCAGTTCTACTGTCTGGATTCCCTCCAGCTGGACGATTTTTCTTCAGCTATGGTGTCCATAACTGGACACAGTGTTCAGTGGAGCAGAAAGGCCTGTTTATGCCTCCCAGAGGGTGTTTGTCTCTGCAAGTGCCTTTCTCATTTCTAAGTCCTTCACTAATTCTGGGGTTCCAGCCAATAGACGAAGTGTTTGCTTAGGAAACAGCAGGATGCAAATGTGTGGCAAATCCTTGCTTCAGATCAAGGAAAATGTGTGTCTTAAGGTTTTGAAGTTTTCAGCTACTAGGGATATCCAGGACAACTGCATAGAGGGGTCACTTAACCTAGTATGAATCAGAGTAGACTCCCCTATCCACTCAGCCACTGCAAACCTGGCTCGGTCTCTGCCTTCTTTCTTCTGGTAGGTACAAGGATGTGTTATCCTCCCTTGATGTAAGGAGCTTTAACATGCTGAGGTGCGAAATGCGAAGCTGCCACTCAGACATGGGCTCATCATGTCAGAAGATCATAAGGTTATATTTGTACTGATAACTTTAGGAGCCATTGAAGGATTTGGTTTGAAAGAGTTCCTCACAGCTGGTTGACAGCAGCTTCACAGAGGTTTACGAATGTTTCTCTATCCACCCTCAGCTCTTTTTTTACTTGGTTGCTTATTTGTCATTCACAGTCGTAAAGTTTCACAATCATAAGCTCTGACTAGAATTCAGTCTTGCTAAAGAAAATACTATAGTTAGTCATAATTTTAAGAGTTAATGCCTAAATAGAGAAAAAAAAAAGATTAAAAGAAAAAAAAACAAAAACAAAAAAGAGGGGTTTAGAGAGAAAGTAATAGTCTTTTGTGGGGTTTTCCTTGAATTTTCCTGCAATATTTGAAATACAGCCTCTTTGTGACAGACGCTTATCTTGCATCTCTAGTGTGTATAGTAGGCTGCAGGCTCTAAGCTGAATCATGTCTAATAGTTTCAGTTTCTTTACAGGATATGTGTGCTTGCAACTGATGTAATCAAAGACAGTTCATAGGAGGCAAATAAATACTTGTTCACAGATAAAACTTCTTAACTTTACATGACCAAGATTTTCTAATCTGGGAGCTTCAAGTTAGGCAATTATATGCAAGCACTTAAGAAAATGTCCTTGATTTCAAGAACAATGACTCACGTGGGGACTGCTTTTCTAGAAATGCTCTACAAACCCCTCACTCACGAATTACCGATTCATGGACAGTTAATATCAGGTATATAAATATGAATAAGTTGCCTACAGTTAAATCCTTTGTTTGAAAACTGGGGCTGATTTTACTTAAACCTTAAATTTAAACCTGGGTTTGATGATAGTGTCCATATCAGATACATATATGTCCAGATCAGCTGCCCCTTTCTTGAAAAAGGACAGTTTCTTGTCAAGTGAAGAATTTAAAGATCCTGAATCGGGAAAGCTTATGAGTTTGCATAATATTTCAGGAAGCTTGCCAAAGCTGTAATGTAAGCCTGGCCTTTTTAAAGCTCACTGAATTATATTATTAACCTTGGAATAAAAAAATATAGGACCATTTGCAAATCTTATTTTGATAATTAACATGCACAAGTGATAGAAAGCAAACAGCAACCTTCCCCTGGACACCTACTCCTCATTTGCACATGTTAATTACTTAAATTTGCATACACATATGAAAACAGAACGCTTTCCCCATTAGTACTGATCACATTCCTCATTAAGTTAAGTAAATACCCCCAAAATACAAACACAGTTGTAGCTAAATTTAACATTATTTTACATAGACTAACAGCCAATACATTCTTTAGGCTTTTTGGCTATCCTGGATAGTAACTTTAAAGGAAAAAAAACAACTGCATGCTTTGAAACAGCATGCTTTGTATCAGAAATAGTGTGGCCAGCAGGAGTAGGGCAGTGATCGTGCCCCTGTACTGGGCACTGGTGAGGCCGCACCTCGAATGCTGTGTTCAGTGTTGGGCCCCTCACTCCAAGAGAGACATTGAGGGGCTGGAGCGTGTCCAGAGAAGGGCAACGGAGCTGGGGAAGGGTCTGGAGCACAAGGCTGATGGGGAGCGGCTGAGGGACCTGGGGTTGTTTAGCCTGGAGAAAAGGAGGCTGAGGGGAGACCTCATCGCTCTCTACAACTGCCTGAAAGGAGGGTGTAGCGAGGTGGGGGGCGGTCTCTTCTCCCAAGTAACAAGGCATAGGAAATGGCCTCAAGTTGTGCCAGGGGAGGTTTAGACTGGATATTAGGAAAAATTTCTTTACCGAAAGGGTTGTCAAGCATTGGAAGAGGCTTCCCAGGGAAGTGGTGGAGTCACCATCCCTGGAGGTATTTAAAAGCCTTGTAGATGTGGCACTTAGGGACATGGTGTAGTGGTGGACTTGGCAGTGCTAGGTTTATGGTTGGACTCGGTGATCTTAAGGTCTTTTCCAACCTAAATGATTCTATGATTCTATACTGGAAACAAATCAAACTCTGGCCGGGTCACCTCCTGACACTGTCATGGTTTTGATCTGCAGTTGTCAGATTTTGGAAAGCTGAGCAACTGCTGGCACAGGCTGCTCGTCTGCATGCAGCTAATATAACAGTTCCTCTGTGTGAATTGTGAATACAACTCTATTCAGCCCCTGCATCACTTCTGAATCAACATGGGCTCTGCAGACCTCTCCATTCCAAACATTGAGAGAGTTTGGAGGGTTGGATGAGGAGAAAGATATTATATTTTTGCCTGGAAGTTAGGGTGGACACTGCATTACTACAGGCGCTAGTTTGTGGGTGGGATTTTGGTGGGTCTGGTTAAGGAGCATGGAGATCAGTTTAAAAAAAAAGTGCTGTGGAGTGATTCAGACTATTGCTGATATGCTGATATGCTAACTTGCTGATATGAAATTTCAGCTCAGGAGATCATAGATGAATAGGTCATCACACCAGGATGAATATTTAGCTTAAGCCCACAGTTTACGTTAGAAGAGTAATACCTAAATTCTGTAGCATATACTCTGAAAGTAGCTCAGTGCTGGTCTATTCTGGATTTTCCAAAGACATGGCCTCTGTAGCAATCTCAGTGCTCTCCTACCCTGACCTGAGCTAGCCAGCCAGCTGAGCTGGATTTACGTCTCCCTTGCATCACCAGAGCAATGCAAAGCAGTCACAAATACCAACGTATCTGTCGTGGTCTGTGAATGTATTGCTGCTTCCAGGTATACTGCTGCAAGTAGAAGTGTTGGCATAAAGATGGCAATTTGCTGAAACCCTGCAGTATTTCATTAAGGAGTAGGGACACATTCATTTACCTCATGTCAAGATGCTATCAGTGGGGAAGCTGAAAGATGCACCTCCAAAAATGGTGGTGTTTAAAGAATGCTTTAACAATCTACAAGAGATGGTGAGCAGGGAAAGAGGGGAATTTGCAAGTAACAACTACTATGGTTTCCAAGGCAGGAGAAATGTAGGCAGAAAGAGCCTTCCAAACTGGATAAACAGCAGAGGAAATTCAGAGTTGAAATACAAAAATAATGGACAATATCTTGAAATACTCACGTTTATTTTATACAGCTGGCTATGCAAATTCTACATTAACTCTTTCAGCTCTAGTAGAAGATCTGTGAATCATTATAAATAACTTCATTAAATACTTACTATGGAGACAAGGTCAATGAAACAAAATTCTCCATAATGGAGAATAATAAAGAAAATTATACAAACCTGTGTAAATCAAAATACCCTTTCTCCTTGAATGTCACATGCAGTTCCAGGCACCTAAAATCAAAAGTGGACACATGGAAATGATTCTGTAATTTGTAGTGACAACTATTAAAATGTGAGAACATTCACCTTAGAGAGGAAAAATAAATAGCCAGACCATGATAGCTGTGTATAAATAAATAAGCTATACAAATGAAGCAGCTGGAGAACTCTAGTTACCACTTTCTTAAAATGTTGGAATAAGCAGTATTTCCTGAAATTGAAAGGCAACAAATTTTAAACTGGAAAGCAAAATATGTTTTGGAATAAAATCATAGTTAGCCTTTACAATGTATTGCTGCATGATATCATGGTGATCATAAAGTTAATAAGCTTAAAGATATTGTTTAGTAGAGCTAACAAACCTTGGATTCCTACAGATTTGTGTCCTAAATCCTTCCTCTTCCCTTGTCTCATTTCCACCTCTCCTACCTGCTGGATTGTCCTGGTTTCAGCTGGGATGGAGTTAATTTTCTTCCTAGTAGCTGGTACAGTGCTGTGTTTTGGATTTAGGATGAGAATAATGTTGATAACACACTGATGTTTTGGTTGTTGCTCAGTGGTGTTTCCACTGGTCAAGGACTTTTCAGCTTCCCCTGCTCTGCCAGGTGCACAAGAAGCTGGGAGGGGACACAGCCAGGACAGCTGACCCACACTGGCCCAAGGGCTATTCCATACCATATGATGGCATTCTCAGTATAGAAAGTGGAGGGAGTTGGCTGGGGGTACCGATCGCTGCTCGGGGACTGGCTGGGTGTCAGTCGGTGGGTCGTGAGTGGTTGTATCACTTGTTTTTTCCTGGGTTTTGTTCTTCTCTCGCTCTCTTGTTGTTTTTCTTCTCATTACAATTTATTATTATTATTATTATTATTATTATTATTATTATTATTATTATGTTCCAATTATTAAACTGTTCTTATCTCAACCCACCAGTTTTCTTACTTTTGCTCTTTTGATTCTCTCCCCCATCCAACTGGGGCAGGAGGGTGAGCGAGCGGCTGTGCGGTGCTTAATTGCCGAACTGGGGCTAAACCACAACATGGATTAAGAAAGGGGCTCGTGTCCTGGGCAGGACACACATACTGATTAGTTAATAGGTATTTCCTCAAGGGATGAGATTAAGATGTTAACAAAACCTTCCTTCTTTCTTTCTTTCTAAAAGATTGGTGGAGCTTGACAGCTTGGAGACTTCTCTGGTTGAAACTGAGCAAGATGTTCAAAAGAGAAACAGATAGATAGGTTATCAGATTGAAAGAAATGAGCATAAGAGAGTCCTGCTTGTCCCTAGAGAAATATAATTTGCTCTAGGCTGCAGTTCAGTGTTAATCTGGGAGTAGCTTCTAAGGAGACTGATCCCAGAAAGCCACCGGGTCTGGGATATTGCAAAAGATTTTTTGAGTGTTTCCAGTATTGGCTGAGCATTGAAGTCACACAGTGCTGCAGCATCGGCTGGACGGGGAGCCAGGAATATGCCACCAATGAGGATGGCTCTTCTCTTGCCCCCTGCCTGGCTTCAAAGCCAGCTGGAGGGGCACTGTGAGAGCTGGAGGGCCGTGCCTGACTGAATGCAGAAGCGGAAGATCAGTGGGTTTGCTGGCAGAAAGCCAGGGCTGAAGCCCAAATTTGACATATGAGAACTTGAAAAAGTCGCAGAGCAGCTAGGTTAGGAAATTTTGCCAACGTATTTCTGTTTGTTGGGAAGATCGTGTGTCAAGCTAAGCTTGCTAACTCCTTCCTAACTGCAAGAGTTATATTCTCCAGTAGTTGTGAATATTTACTTTCTATTCAGATAATCGTTTTATTTTCTCTGAGAAATAAGGATGTTTTGTTTCTTATACTCCTTTTTAAGCTTGCAATACTAAAAGAGCATATGCTGTTTCAAGAGAGTGAAGAGCGTGTACTTTCAGTTCAATATCACTTACTTGGGATCAAACAAAACTCTGTGCAAGAATAAAATGTCTACAAGAGACATTTTATTGTCTCTATACATCTATTCTGTACAAACGTGGAACAGTTTGGAAAATAAAATGTCTTCTGCCATCACACACAGGTCGAGATTCTTCAAAATCAGAAAGCGCAATAAAAAGCAAAGTTTTCTGAGCTGTGGAGCATCTTGTGCAAATAACATAGTTTTTATCTTCACCCTACTATTACTTTCAGAGAGTAGCGTTAAAAGATTTAGGTGGTACATTTTGATCTAGAGCCCTCTGCATCCTCTAGTTTGCACAGAAAACTTTTCCATTAGTGCTCCTTAAGCCTACTGTGAAACAACCTTAAGGAGCTGAGTCTGCAAACCATGTTGTATCTTCTTGATCTGCCTTTACTGTAGGGAGCCAGTAATAGATTAGGTGCTGCGATAAGTTTTGAGAAGCAGGTATTGTGGGGCTCCAGTGAGAGCAGATTTCCATGAAAAAGTCCCATTGGCTACCATTGAAAAAAATCTGTGTTTGATAAATTTAAAGCTATCTGTACTCTTACTGAGTATCTGTACAATATCTGTAAACTTACTGAGACAGTCCTTTTGTGGGATTTACATGGAAAAAAGCATAGAAATGAATGAATTTTACTAAGAGGTCAGATATATTTGCAGCTTATTCAAGGGAGATTAAGTAGCAAGACTTTGAAGTGGGAGGTGTAGAAATGCATCCTTGAAATTCTCATTTTTCTGTCATTTTAGGAAATGTATGTGTGTGCCAAAGTATCTCGTTGTTCTTCTGATGTTTTTATCAGATCCATGCAAAATGCAGTTGGTTCCAGCCTTGAAATGCAAATTTGTCTTACACTGCTCTTGCTGCCAGTAGGAAGACAAAAATACATATGTAATGATGTTCCTGGAACGTTTGCAAATGCCTTTAGATGATGATTCCAGGTTTTTTGCTGCTGTCCAAAATAGTGTTAATTTCACAGGCTCATTTTGGCCAAAATGTATGGACTTGTATTTAAATTAAAAATTCCTCTGAGGATAAAATGACTTAACTATTCAGAAGGACTTTGCCAAGTAGGTAGGTCACCAAAATGGAGCCTGAAAAAAAAAAGAATTAGGTTTTGCCAATTTGTTATGCTTACATCTGGTTTCACGGTATTCTTGTTACTTTAAACATTCTTTGCAGTATTAGAATCCCAAAACAGCCCACGAGCCTGGTAATTCAGGAAGAGTTATAACTGAGGCAGGTCTATTTAATTTTTAAACAGAGAAAAATGAGAAAAGTAACAAAAAAGTTAGAACAAGAAGCATAATCATCATAACCAAAAGCAGTTGTTACAAAGGCTTCTGACTAATGCCAACAGAGATTTTTAAATTGGGGACATTTTAAGGCTGGTGCCTAAAAATATGGATTTAGGAAAGCATACAGAAGTGACTATTTAAAACTTGGAGTCAGGAAAATTTTTCTGTTAAAACCATATTTAAAAGTTGGCCTGAGTGGAGGCAGAACTAGATTGATTTCAAGAGCCAAGATACTGTTTCTCAAGGAGACTGTATGTCCCTGTGTTTATTTTGATGGGAACCAGCAGCACTCAGACCTTCTGAAAAACAGGCATTTTAAAAGTTTTGATCGCATAAACCTAGAAGGGCAAGATGGGACACACTTGGGTTGGGCTCAATGTTATATTTTTAAATACAGCTGTAATTGTGGAATTCATCTTGCCCAACTTCAGGTACACAATGTGGATGTTTCTGTTTGACTTGGTTGTCCACTTCGCCTTCAGTCAACGGAGAGAAGAGGCATGACAGAGAATGAATTATCTCATCCTTGAGTAGGTATCTAAAGCTGGTCACATGCATCTTCCCCTACAAGGGCACATTTCTCTCCAAGCCTCTAAAAGGAGTGTAGGATGGATGTCAACACCACAGATGTCTGAAATTTGAAGAGATACATCTTGTCCTGGATACTAAAATCCAAGCACCAACCTGTGAACATTTTACTTCAATCTTTATTCTTCCTTTCACCACTTTTAATGTATGATATGATGATGCCCCTTTAATGATTTCTTTTCCATGGTGCGCACAGGTGGAAGACATTTATGCTACTTGGTAAATTTACTTCATACTTGGTGCCATAAACAAAGTGAAAGTGCACTTAAGAGTTATAAAAAATCTTGGCTCTCAAACCATAAAATTTCTGCAGTGTGGGTATTTCAGGTGTCTTATTGCTGAAGGTGCTTAAACTAGCCTAAATGGTCACTGATGATAGGAAATCATCATCGGTAGTATAGTAAATCTATGTGTTGTCTGGATAGCAGTGAGAGGTTAAATACCATAAGCAATGATACCAGCTAATGGTAGAGAGTTTTGAGAAATATCACATTAAAAACTTCGGAGAAAGAGGCTTTAAGGTAAAGCTAATAAAACAGATAATGTGGCTAACCTGGAGTGATTCAAGGTGAAATTAAATTCCCAGAAAATTCTTGGTCCTTTTACAAGAGCACACTTTACTACCATAACTACAGTTTCTAAAAATGCATGGCAGTATCACTCAGACTTAAAAATAAATATAGATTGATAATTAGCTGCAGAACAGGATTTGAAATTATGTACAGTATCAACAAAGAAAATAAGAAATGCTTAGCAAACTTACAGGTTTTTAAGTAGAATCAACTCAGCTTCATTTTAAATTACTATAGGGACTGAAGGTCATTTCAGTCACCAGACAGTCATGATTTATTCCCTAGAAACTAATAGGCACACTCCAAACCTAAACAGAAATGAAGGATTTGCAGTATATTACAGTAATACATATTGGCACTTAGGAAGAAGGCTTCTTGCGTGAAGGCAAATGACTTTTTTTAGCTGTAGCATGATAATTGTTTGAAGAACAACAACAAAAAAACCCAACAAAAAAGCAGCAAGTTATTTCTGAAATAAAATCTACCAACAAAATAAGAAATGGAATTGAGAGAGAAAAATACATTTGCTGAGGACAGAATCAGACAGGAGGGAGAATTTATAGCCCTATGCTAATTTTGTAATCTCAGATCCTGAGTTGGATGGAAGAATGACAGAAAAGGACCTTATCTAATAGATGTGACAGAAGTGATGAGATTGAAAGATGATAATCTTCATCTTAACTGCTACCAAAGATTCATATTCATGGAGTTAAATGTTAAACTTTCTCATAAAAGTGAAGTGTTTGCAGTTAATATGTTTAGAAATTAGAACCAGGAAGAGCTTCTCCTTCTGTCTCATCCTCTAGAGCTTTTTGGGATAAACGAAATGTCTTAAATATGCTAGGGAAATCAGGTAAGTGCATGCTAAGCCTGTTTGCTCATTCACTCACATTACCAAATTCAAAGAGTTGTAAATGTGTTTGTAAACAGTAAGTTACGGGCTTATAAATTTGCTGTATTTCAGAATTATGCAAGTCGCGTAGTCTTGTACATTTACTCTTGCAGCGGTTTAAAACTAAACAAGATCAGGCAGGGTTTCTAAGGGAATGGGAGCCCCACTTGCTGAAAAAAATGTTAGGGTCAGTGTTTCAGTAGCCGACAGTCTGCCCTTTAAAATAGTAGGGCAACAGGAAATGAATCAGCTTTACCAGTATTTAAACCTCAGCTTTTTACTTAATTGTGTAAGTTGGTCTGTTTTGCTTAAGCTTCTGAAAAGCTCAAGAAAGCTACTAAGATGCCTGAATTGCAGCATGGCTTGGAGGTCTCTTCTGCCTTCAACTCTTTGACCCTCTCTCTCTTGTTCTAAGGTCAGTCTAGCCAGCAGCAGCTCATCTTCAACATTTCCTAGCTTGATCTGTGGCATTGTCCACCTGAAAGTTCCTAGTGGACTTAAAGTGGTATGGTCAAAACTGAATTTTTATTCCTTCCCCTAACAAATATCCACTCACTCTATTTCTTCAGCCATGGGGAACTTGTGTGTTCTTCTCTGTTGCTCTGCTGGATAGGTTTGGCTTGACTCTGACTCGTCTCTGAGCTCCCCCAGCACACCCAGATATAAGCGATACCATTTGGGGGGATGCAATGTCTTTAGGGTTGGGCTTGTCTGCAGGGGAAATCTCTTGTTCAGGTAATTCTCATCTCACACCCTCATTTCTTCCTCTTACCCCTGACAACCTCTTCTTCATACATGTATATCCTTTTAAAATAGAGGTGAAGTGTCTATTCCTGTAGTTTGGCATTTAAGGCACCTTGTCCCTTTTTTGCATTCCTTCACGGAAATCTCCTGCGCAGCGTTCAGCACAAAGCACTTGTGCACTTTCACAGACCTCCGCAGCCTTTCCCAACCCTGCTGCTGGTCTCCTACACCTACTGAGGTGTTGCCACACAGGCACAGTCTACAGACTTCATGACTGTTTGTTAAAAGTATTAGCTACTTGTTTTCTTCCTTTCTTCTCCTCAATCCCTTAACTAGAGAAGGGGAGTAGATTAGATGACCTCCTCAAGTCCTTTCCAATCCTGTTTTCCGTAATTCTGTAGGTAAAACCCGCAATCTATTCACAGAGCCAATTCACTACTCACCTTCACATTTTGCTTGAAAACCATTTGTGGCGCTGCCAATGAGAAAGGAGCCAACCTTGGCAATGATTAGGCAGATAGTTTAATGAGGCTGCTGCTTTTCAGGCTGATCAGATTGTTTGATGGTTCTCTCTGCATCTCCTACATTCTACAAAGTCTCATGCCTGAACTCTCTGTGTCAGTGATTCCCTCTTGGTCAGATATTTGCACAGTACCCAGTGCAATGATGCCCTGTCTCCCTTATACCACTAGGTAAAGATAAAAAGGTAAAGGTAATAGTTCTGAGTGGACACAGTTTGAGGCTTCACACCAATTATAAGCAAAGGTAAAAGAAAAAGGTAAAATTCTGTCCTTTCCAGCACTGAGAATTTCTCACTTACTGAACTGTAGCTTTTGTGGTTTATAATGAGTCACTAAACCAATCAAAGAATGTGCGTGTATTGCATAAAGGAACAGAAATGACATAGATTAACAAAATGAATCTAGGAACTAAATTTCTCCATCAAACACTGATAGTCAAAGCTGCCGAAAAAGTGTCTGTGGTGTTTGGTAAGTCCATTTAACACTGAAATATTTACTGTATAAAAAGAAAACCCTGCTAGCAATATCTGAATGCAAGAAGTGGACATTAACACATTCCTTTTGATAGGTAAAGACTTATAAATATATCCACAAGCAACACAATCAGACGCAAGTCTGGAGTCTGGGCCTTATGCAGCCCTATTTGGGTTGATTATTAGTGTTAATTCCCATCACCATGTCTGTTAGGGCACAAAGAACTTCGTCTCTGTACTGAGCATGAGACCTGGGAGCAGAATTCACCTTCCTGCTCTCATTCACATAAATATAAATGCTGAGATCAATTATACAATATCCAGAGTCTTTGCTGACTCATTTCTCTCCTAGCGAGGAATCACACTCTCCAGAAATTCAGTTCTTCTAAACTCCTCAGAAGCTGGGACAACACATTATCTACTGGAGACTGCATACCTTCGGCATGTCTGAAACCACGAATAAAATGAATTCAGCCACCCAAGATATGTGATTACTTCTGCATAGCCATATTGCTTGAGGCATCCTGCTGTCTTTATTGCAAACCAATTCTCACACTTATAAGGATATCACACATTTATTTTGCAATGTGAATGTGACTAAATATTTTTCTTCCTGATTTAGAAGCAAACCAAATAAGTGGCTGCTTCACCTCTGATCGGCTGATGTCATGATGGTGAGCAAACGTATGAAATGGAGAAAAAAGATGTTGGCTCCAGGTAAGGTAAAGGCTCAGAGTGGTGTGACCTGCTTAGCCATTGACTGGTTAGAAGAGAGGAGTGCAGAGTTTCTGGCAAGGCAATGAAACAGATGGACAACTTTGCCCGAACTAGAACTTTTTCCTTTCAAAGAGAGAAATGCTGGAGAATCTGTGATGAAGGAGGTATAAATGAATATTCTAGGAAACCAATACGATTTGGGCTGTAACTTTAGCTGGTGCAAACCAGAAGCTAATGGAGCAGTGAATCGGGGATTGGACCTATTGCGCTCTTCCTATCTCTCCTTTGAGTGAAGTGGTTGAGAAAAAAGCGGTGTTGCCCCTGCCCAGGTCTGTGAATAGAAATATATCTGCACAGTTATCAGATAAGTCAGTGGTAGAGCAAAGAAAACATATTCCAAGATATATGTAGCATATGTGGCAAGACAAATCGGGACACTACATTATACTTTGCAAATGTATTCCTAGCCTTAAATAAAACATTTGCTACTAAAAGAACCATTTTAAGAAGGTAACCCAGAGCCAGACTGTGGCTGCAAATCAGGGAGATAATCACATGGCAGGGTTGCCCGTCTGGGTCCAGATTCAGCCCCTGTGCAAGCTAGGGCAACTCTTTTGCACTCCTACACTGGGTGTGCATCTGGCAGCCAGTTTTTGTGCTTCCACTGTATCCAAGGCACGCAGAAACATTACTTCCCATGCCATACGGCATTTTATTGCGCATGGGCTGCTAAAGGATTATCGGTAATTCAGGTGATTTGCAGAGAACTCCAATGAACAGTCTTTCACTGAGCCCTGTGCATGAGATAATGATGAAAATGTATTTCAGGCTGGAAATATGCCTCGTATCTCTTACCCAGTCAAAAGCAATTCTACAGCAGTGAGGTACTGTACTCTGAGATGGATTTTAATCTCCCTCACACCAGTGGAAATTAGAGAAAGTTCAGGTAGAATCAGTAGAGTTGCAGCAACATAAATCAATTCCTTTTTCAGCTGTGCATGTAGGGAGAGAGATTTTTTCCCAAATAAAGAAGGGCTGAAAGGCAGAATTATCTCTCCTTATATCTTTGTCCCTGTATATACTGATGAATTTCAGGTAGAATGAATCAAGACAGGGTGAAGCACAAAGGAGATCAAGTAATGTTGACAAGAAGTAGTTGGTGACAACAGCAGTTAATGCCAAGGAAGCTGAGAGAGGATTTAGTGGTTATGGCACTAGTACATGGAGGGAGATAAGGCAGAGACAGTGAGCAAAGAAGCAACAGGAACAGAGTCAGCAAAAGACAAGAGGAATGAAAGGAGCAGCTCAGTGATTAGGAGAGTAAAAACCACTTAGAGGTATTTGTTCCCATCACCGCATGTGCTCGGCTGCCATCGCAGTACAAGAGGACTGTGTCTTGACAGGACAATTGAGCCCTTTTAGCAGGAATATTATTTGCTGTGATCTATACAGTCAGGTAGTTACATGGCCCCCATCGCCATCATTTTTGATGGCAGAGGCAGTGCTAAAATTCAAATTGCTGTATGCAGCTGAGGTTACCCATTTTGCATAGCAACTTCACCATGCCGGTGAATCAACAGAGGGAAGATTTCACCCCACGACCCTACGGTGAGCTGATACGGGTGCTGGTAAGCTGAGAGGCTGGCCTTGCAACTCTATCATTCAGTTTCTACTACTAATATCATACATGAACTTTGTACTATAATTTACTCCTTTAGCCTGTGTCAGAAGATTGTTTTTCCTAAGGTCAGTGGCATTTTTCAAAGAGCAAACCAGCAATTTTTGCAGGATGCTGCTGCCATTTCCTGAGCATGCGTTTAGATGCTATCCCCAGCCAAGCAACGGGGTGCTCAGAGCATTTCTGTACCAACATGAAGGAAAAAAAAAAAAAAGAAAAGAATTTCTGTGTGCTTTTGAACTACTTGGAGCGTTCCTTCGGCTAACAGATTCAAAGCATTGGAGACAATATGCACAAAACTGTGCTGAATGAGGATAAAAGAAACATAGATTCAATGCTTTCGCCCAATTGAGTGCATCCTGCTGCAGCTTTCTGACAACACTCTGGTGCTATCACTTAGTGACTATATAAAAAAGGTCTCTAAAGCCCTAGCCCTGCTGACTGGCACACGCTTGCAGAGGGAACAAGCTGCCAGCCCCAAACATGTGTTCAGCCCAGAGGACTGATAATTATCGTTTCTCTCTTGAAGCACCCAGAGGCCATGATCATGGTCCAAGACCCCCCCAGAGTTAGGTGTTGATCCACCCCAAAGAGTAAAATTTTACTTTTTAATAAGATAAAGCAGGTGGCAAACAAAGCTAAAGATAAAGCTGGCAAATTGTGGCTTTTACCTAGCAGAATATCTTTTTTAGTACTTACATGTTTGCTTAAATGTGAGCATTTATAGAGTACCATAAGAGAGGCACTCATCTGTGTGTATTCAGCTGTCCTTTGGACAAGAAACGATTTGAAAGATATCACCTAGCAAGACCAAATCCTCACCTCCTGTACCCAAATGAGAGTCTTCTTTTCCTCCATTAAAAGTAAGTAGTTTTCAGCATGGAGATTTCAAATGTACAATATCAAGAATAACACCAAAAGAGGTTAAAAAGAATGGACAATACCCCGGTTTAGCAGAGAGCGAAAAACAGCCTTCTGCTTTTTTGTTCCTGCTTTTAACTTATGCCAACTGCCCCTAAATCTGTTCTGGCAGCTGGGTACCAGTAAGCCAAATCTGGACACGTGCATTTCCAGCAACAGCCCTTGATGATCAGCCACATCGCTTGTCGTGGTCAGGGTGAAACCATTACTCTGGCCATGCAGATTTTTAGGATTGTGGCCACAGTCCTCCTGTGATCACAGTGACTTTGGGGCTATTTTGTACTGGCAACATGCTGTAAAACAGCTACAGTACAGCTGAAGACAAGACCCATGGAGTTGGTCAGTGTAATGATTTACATTTGGTATGAGCGTCGCCCTGCTCTGAGCAAAGCTGTGCCAGAACAGTGGTGAGAGCTGCATTGCATTTAAATGAGAGCTCGAAAAACATTTGGGGCTGATCAGATGGTAAAGACATCTGCATCAACATCCTTAGTCCGTGTTTATAAAAGGCATGTATCTCTAAGTACCAGTGCACAATTTTAAGTTCACCAATGGCATGCAAAAATTAAGACAATACAGTCTTGGCCACTGATCTGTTGAATCTATTACCAAAAAGAACCCAAAAAACCACCCTAAGAAACCATTCAGCACAGATGACTTCAATGAGACTTGCCCCGTCTCCTGCAGC
This sequence comes from Ciconia boyciana, assembly GCF_034638445.1. NCBI lineage: Eukaryota > Metazoa > Chordata > Aves > Ciconiiformes > Ciconiidae > Ciconia > Ciconia boyciana. The sequence continues at coordinate 4,329,357 of NC_132938.1, read as the reverse complement.
AAGTTAATTTCCCACAGAAAATAATTGACAGAGAATGACAGTTGCAACCCTTGTGTGAGAAAGAGACTGTCTCTGTATCTCAAAGCATATTTTTATGAGGTTCTGGAATGGAGCTGGTCTGGGATAATTGTTGCTGGAGACACTGAGAGGCACTGAAAGCACCAGCAGGCGTTTTTGACTAAACCCAAGAAATTCTTGAAATGTAAAACACAGTGTGAAAGAAAAAAAAAAAAAGATAAGAAAAGAAAAAAAAAAGAGAGAAGAAAAGGCAAAAACTTCACTAACCTCCCCCAACCCAAACCCCGCAGTTGTGAAGCAAAAGGAGCCCTCTGAAGACAGACAGTAAAGTCAACTCCCTGCAACTGAGAGTTCTTACAATCAGAGAAGACACAAGTCTGAATTTTTCTTTCCTCATGCCCTGGAAAAAAGTCTTTGATATTCTGGAGGGAATTAGAAAAAAAAAAATGGAAAGCAAGTGAACTTCACTAACAGCCTTCTCCCCTTCCCTACCCCTTGGCAAAAACGTTGGTATTAATTTATGCAGTTGCTGTGTAAAACTGGTCAGATATTTACTGACAGAATGTTTTCCTGCTTGAAAATGCTGTTTTGCCCAATATTAATTATTTTGCTGGAAGTTTCTTGTCTCATTTCTGAAGCCTGATCTGTCTGATTTATTCATATTTTTTAATGTCCAGAGTTTTACCTTATAGGTACCACCCAGATTAATTGTTCAGCTGTGAAAGTGGCCTAGAAATGTGTGATGCTTGCATGGGAGTGCCAATGCATGCAGAAGACCTGTAGCCATCTTTTAAAAGCAACAGCAGAAATCACTAATGCACTTGCCTCAGTTGCTTCAGGTAGTTCATTACTTAGAAAATTCAGGAGTAAGTTAAAACCTGAGTAATTCACTTGCCCAGTACACACTTCAGTCATCAGATGTTTTTCCCTGCCTCCTAAAGCTATCAAAAAGAGGACATCCTATCTTTGAAATCCTTTCTCTTATCATATGAAATACAGGTAGATTTTAAGCCTTTCCTCTACAGCACTTAGCAAATGAGCTATACATGCCATGTGGGGAGCACAGCAGCTCTTTTCCTGTGTGGGGAAGCCTATGGAATAGCATACGGGAATTTTCTTCTGAGTTATTCCTCCCATATAGTTACTTTTGAGGTCCCCTTTCAACCCCTGTCTGGGTATAAGACACCCCGAGCGGGGAATGTCTTACTGCATGGGATGTGAGCGGTTCCCCAGCATGGCTCTCCTCACGGCTGACTTTTAGATCACACATTGAAACAATTAAAAATGACATCAGCTGCAAAAATGGCCATGGTTTCCCATTAAAAGTGATTGTTTTTCATCTCCGTTAAAAAAACCAAAAAGTATAAAGGATTTTGCATTTGATTTTGCATCTCTGGTCTGTACAGTTAAGACTCTTTTATGCACCTGTCAGTAACATAATGTTGCCTCAAGAATGAGATTTTCTCTAAGCATCTGTTTCAGCTGCTTGAATATTCTCTTACTGTATAAGAGTAGTCCATTGTCTGATGAATACATGTTATTTAATTTTTGAACAACATGTCAGGGACTCCTACGGCTTGTGAATGCAAATTCTTCATGGCTATAAAAGAGCCATAATTTCTGCATCTCGATGGATCACTTTTAAGGGATAAGGCAGATAATTAATTAATTTATTTTTTTTTAAACATAAAAACACGATTTAACACAAAGAACAATTAAGTAGATGTGAAAAGTTTGCAGAATCAAGAGCACTGGCAATGCAGATCAGGCTAACTCACAAAGAGCCTTTGTTGTGGACACATTGATATTCTACATAAGTCCCGACACTTCTGTTTTTTTGTTGTGGCTTTTTATTCCTGGTTTGCTTTAGGGTTTTTCTTTCTTTCTTTCCTTTTTTTTTTTTTTTTTTTTTTTTGAGGTTGTCTGAGGTTTTACAGTAGCAGTTCTGAGATGTACAAATTACAGTGCTAAACACAAAATGAAGTGGAAATGGGAAATTAGTGTACTGCACAGTAAAGTCTGGCTGATAGATTGCTCCAGTTCACTTCAAGCTTGCTTTGAAAACAATGCTGCTTTAAAAGTCATCGTTGTGATCTGACTTTCCTTTTCACTTAGGAAAGAAAAAAAAAGAGACTTGTTCTTAACTTGAATTAACTTGGCATCATTACTTTGAGATAAAACCCTAGCAAAGACAAGGCAGTTTGGCACTTTTGCACAGGTTACCAACTTAAATTAAAGCCTTCCTGAAGAGACAGCCCCAGGCTGGTGTAAATCAGGAGCAGCCAGCCCAGGGGCTGGGAGAGCATACTCTGATCCAGACAGCATATGCCAGTCTCATGACTGTTGGAGCACAGGAGGTTGCTGTGGCTACAGAGGAAAAAAAGTGTGACTTCTCCAGGACCTTTCCCACAGACTAGTGATGTCCAACACTGGCAGATTTAACAAGTGTGCTTCAAGCTGACGTATAAATATGAATGACTGGGCAGGAGACATATCAAAAAGCCCTAACAAGCCCAGTTTATCTTGAGTGCAGTCTGTTTGCCTGCCTACCATCTGATTCTTTAGTGGCAGTGGAGTTGAAATGTTGGCTATGATAGTCCTGAAATGGCCAGAGGCAAAGTTTCTCCATCACGGGTGAGCAATTCACGGACCGGACGCACTGCCTACAGTAAATGTTCAGTACTACTGTAAACCTGATACAACCCTGCCCTCAGTCAGCTCTTTCCCAACTGGATAAGCAATTATCCCTGTCAAGGCTGTTTGATAATGCTTTAGACCTATCCTGCATGTCTATGAGGCGACACATTTTCAGTGATATTAAAGAATAATTCTGGCTGCAGTAAAAGCAACTAATAACAGTCCCTTGGGGCCCTCCAAAGACAGATTTATTTTATTTTTTTTAAAACACCAGTATCAGCATTCTTACATCGACCTTGTGCTATGTGGAATAATACAAAGAATTTCTTTCTCATGTGAGATTTAAGTACTGTGGACAGGTTATACACTTGTGTTTTATTAAAACAACAGGGATTTTTCTTCATATGCTGATTCATTCAGTCTTCTTTCTGGTACACAGAAGAGCTAAAATGCTAGAAAAAATTTTGGACCAGTGGCTTGGAGGACTCAGGGCAGGTTGTGGCTGTTATGGGGTGTGCAGAGGACTCTTTAGCCACATGGTGAATAATCTTGTATGCAACTGGAATGCAATCTGGAAAATGAGAAACCTGGAGTCTCCTTAGCCTGTTGGGTAGATTCCCTTGTGCAAAGCAAGAGCCTCAAGAAAGCATTAAAATAACGCTTTGCTAAAAAAGCAAACACTCACTTCTTCCTGTTTGTGGTGTGAAAATATATATAGTTTTTAGTCATTAAAAGGAACGGTCACACTGTGTCTTTTCTGACCTGCTCATTATAACAGTAGAAATTGTAGCAAGACTCTTTTTTCTCATGATTTAATTTATGTAAGTTGTAAGTTACTGCCTGGGCACTGACAGATTCTGCAAAACCTCACTCCTTCATCAGCCAGGTCAGTGGTCGTTCTGATGTGCATGATCTTGCCTGAGGGCATAGTTACCTGTTCCTGCGTCACTGCTATATGTCCCCAATCTCTCCTGGGCACATCTGGCCTACATATATAAGGATACGTAGAGAGGGTCTCCTCCTTCCTTTGTAGTCCCTGTTCATTTGCTGAATGTCTGTTTTCTCTATTTGCTGCTTAAATCAAAAATTTTCAGGGTGATGCTATTGTTTGACAAGCTTATATCATGCCTATGCCCCTTTCTACCGTATCACTGATAGCAACAGTGACACCAGCACAAACTACTATGCCAATAACTGTATAGAGAAGGAATGGAATTAAGAGTGAAGCCAACACTATCCAAGATGACCCTGAGTATATGAGATATCCAGTAGGACTGGCAGATGTCCTACAGACAGTGTCCTACAGACAGCTGGAAGCCAAGTGCCTCTCTCCGGGGTGTCTAAAGTAGCACTGGACACCTATATGTCTTTAGACAGCTGAATGCCAACGTGAGTGACTTACCTGAAGTCACAGATTATAACCTGCTTATCCAAACCCATTGCCTTAACCACATGATCCAACCTTCATCTCAAATCCCTACTTGTCAAAGATGAAAAGAATGCTCAGGTCTTTGCTGCCAGATTGCCTCTTCTAGAAATATGTGCTACCTCTCACTAGTGGTAGCCTGGAAGGTTACAACCAAGCTCCTGGTAAATGTAACTGGGAAAATAAAGGAATGGCAGCAGATATTGTTCTCACAAGTGGTAGTTTATAATTGGATTTGACAAGGAGACAGTTAGCAGGGAGTGTGTGTCCACATGGGAGGTGAGGTAATGCAGGCAGAAACATTACATTTCTGTGGGTCACATTTTCATAGCTGATGGCACAAAATGCAATTAGAGAGGAAAAAAAAACAGATTTAGTGACTTGCCATCTATAAACACATGTGCTCAAGCTGCATTTTACGCCAGCTGCAGAGTCAAATGCAAAGTATTGAGTAACTGTTTGAGAGACCAGCTCCTCAACTCTTAGGCCAAGATAAGAAATCAAGGCCAGTTATCTCAATGTGGAGGAGATTAAAGAGTAGAGATCTCTTTTTACATATTCATAGAACGCTTGAAGCACTCTGTGTTTATCAATGCAAAAAAAAAAAAAAAAAAAGGAGGAAAAAAAAAGACCAAACATAAAAACCCCTCAGTAGTCCTCGAGTAAGATTTCGTTCTGAACTATAGACTCATTGAAGATTTTATATTCTGACTTAGTCAGGGCCAGGAAGGGAGGATGGTTCTTCTATTGTAGGTAAGACGATTTCTGTCTGAAATGGATGGTTTTTCTGCAAACTTGTTACATCATCCACTTCCTTAAACACACTAGGACCTACTTAACCTTTTAAATGTCCAGTACCCAAGTGGCATCTGACTTTATTCTTTGGTTTTAAAAGGAAATAAATTGTTTAGATTTCTTATGTTGGTCTAAGATTTTGAGGAGTTGGGGTCTCCAAGTTGGTAGAGTAGTTTACAAAACAAGGCTCTAATTTCTACTTGAGCTTCTAGGAATTACAGTAATGCACTCTTTTTGGTAATGATGAGAAAAAGGTTTATTTTTGTCTAAAATCATGTTCAAGGAAGGAGTAATTGGGTTGTACGGATGCAGTATTTATTTTTAGATAGCTCTATTTTAAAGTATTTGCACCCATCATAATTTAAAAAAAATGCAAAAATTAAGAACATAAATGTACAACCCCATTAATTTTGTTTGTTTGTTTGTTCTTTAATGTAACGGAAGAATCTGTCAGTCCTTTGTTGGGCCTCTGGTTGGCTGCCACTGAGAAATGAAATGTTATAAGGTATTTCTTCTACGGTTTAAGTTATGTCTAGAATAATAGTTGTGAGTGCAATTGTGTTATCTGAAGGGGTGTGGGGGGGAAGAGTTTGCTTTAACCCTCAGTTGAAACCACTACACTGAGGATTTCTAACTGAACTTTAGCCATGTAAGAGTTCAGTGTTTAATCCAAGTTAGTTGTCTGTAGGAACGAAGGATAAAACGAAGGATATTTTTACAAGGTTATTCATCTTTCCTTGAGATAGATTACAAAACCAGTAGCCTGAATCCCATCAGGAGAGTCTACCTGTTTCCAGTGAAGGAGTTACTTAATGAGGTACGACTTAGTTTGTGCTTGATGTCTGGCTGTTGGATAAATCCCACCAAAGTGAACATTTTGAAAAGACAGACTAAAACCACATCACAAAGAATATTCACATAGACAGGAAGACATATATAAATCACACCACTTCTCCTCCTTCACAGACATCATCACACATAAATCATCTTCTATGTGTGTTATAAAAATAATTAATGGCCCAATTATAAGTTATTTTTTGCTACAGTACCTCAGACACCTAATGTGTGTAGGCATGCTCAGAAAATCCCAGAAAGTGTCTGTTTGCATCTGTAGGAGCCTGGAGGTCTTTGAAAATCTGGTCCTAAGGGGATTTAAAAATGCTGCCCTGTGTTTTAGCCTTTATTATGTGAACTTTTCTGCTGTCATGTTCATCCCTTACACTAATGAAATGTAATGTGGTAGAAAGAGTGAGTGTTTTTCTCCAAATATGTTTGGAAGCTACACAGCAGCATTTACAAACTGCTTTTTGACTGGAATGATTCAAAGACAGTGATGTGTTAACCCTGGTAATATATGTACAAATCTGCTTTGTTAAAGACTAGCTTTGCCAAACAAATCACCATCTTCAACAGCTTGTAGTAACCTACTCAGCCCGTATGTGTTGCAGGGATGCTAAAGCTTGGACTACTTATGCAACAAGAAAAAGATGTTGGTAAATCCCATAATATTGCTTTTGTCTTTAAATAAAATATAGTGTGAATTCAACATAAAAACAGACATCAAGCATGCTGCCTGATAATTTGGCTTGGATTCTAATCAACGGCATGTTTACTCAAGTGAAACATCGTGATAAATACACTGAATCAGAAGCACATTGATTCACTGCAAAATCCTCAGTGTTAAATTGGCTTTTTTTTTTTTCCCTAATTGAAGCTCTTTCATTACTTGAACAGACACAACAGAAAACAATTTCTTCAAGGAACCTTGTCAGTTAAACTCTGGAATTATCAAAATCTACCCAATGAGCCTGAAACTTCTATAACATTACATGTAGAAAGAATTGTTTCAAGATGACTTGCATTGACAGTCCGGGGGGGGGGGGGGGGGGTTGGTTTTTGGTTTGGTTTTTTTTTCCCCTTAAAAAAAAGTTTGTCTTCAACAAAATCTCATCCTTATAATTTTCCTTAATTTCGTTTACATGACTGGGAGTGAGGAATGCCACCATGGAGTCATGGAGGAAGGGAAGAAGTTTTCATATGAGACTTGTTTAGATTTATTTTGATAGTCGCAGTGAAGATTTAGAAGACTTACTTCAGAGCTGTTGCATTTTGTTGCTTGGTCATCTGGGTAAACCAACCAACCTTCCTTCCTTCCTTCCTTCCTTCCTTCCTTCCTTCCTTCCTTCCTTCCTTCCTTTCCACTGTCCTTCCCCCCACCTCCCCATTCCCTTTAAATCCTATAAACACGTAAGGAACAAACACTTCTCACAGCAAAACAGCAAAAATACAAATCCTGCTGAACATACTTCCCCAAGTAAGCATTGCCTTTCTAATCGGCCGAGGATCATAAAGAAAGATGAGCCCCTGATGAAAGCACCCAGCGAGTCACTGGGGCTGCTGTTCTGCTTTACTCTGCAAGCGGTAAGCCACAAATTCAGAAGTGCTCAATTCTTTCTGTGACATTTATGACCAGATTTTCCAGCTTAGTTCACTGCCTCATGTCCAACGTCCCGAGAAAATTCTAGCCTTTAAAGTCATTCTTCTTGCATGACTTTCATTCAAGTCCATATGTTAGTGGTCTCTGAAGGCCTAGAGCCAGCCCAAAGGACATATCAGGCTGAGGGATGAAGACAAAAGCTAGACCAGAGGAATTTGGGCTTATTTTACTTCCCAAATGGTAGCTGAGTTCTTTGGAAAACCTTGTCTTTAAGCTCAATTCTCCATCTGTATGAGGCAGATAGCAGTCCCACCTTTCTTCTACTGTTTATGCATCCTGTTTGCTTACAGTATAAACTCTTTAAGGCAAGGATGGTTTTTAGTGAAGCACAATGGGACCTGGATCCCGGTAAAGTTCATAGATGCTTCAATAATACAGATAGTGCAGAATCACCTCAGTTCCCACAAATGAGTGTTGTGCATATAATGTATTGATTTTTTCCCCTCTTAGTGAGTTCCCCTTTTCTTTTCTCCCTTTCTCTCTGATCTTTTTGATAGATAAAGAAGATATAGGTTTACAAGGTCAGAGGCCTAACAGAGAAAGAGCAATCTAACTGTGCAACAATAAAAAGAAATCTGAGCAAAATATCAATCTGCAAAGGAAAAAAAAAAATCAAAAGATAAATAAGAAGCTGAAGAAAGACCAAATTTGAAAGAAAACTTCCCTCCAAAGGAGATGGAAGATGAAAGGCAAATGATCTTTAAGATAAAAAAGCACTACCCAAACAGAAGTCCAACATGATTTTGTTCTAAAGAAGTAAAGGGGAGAAACATTTAAATAGACTTAATAGGAAAGATGGAGAGACAGAGGGAATTATAAGTCAACAGAAAACAATGATAGGAAAGAGAAAAGTAGGTCTAGTAGGAATTAACAGAAAAGGAAGGGCCTTTGTAGGCTAAGAAGCCTACAGAGCAGAATATTATTTTAAAGAGACAGATCTCTACTTCCTTGAAGCTTGATGGAAAAACTTGGTATGAAAGTCTCAGCTGTTTTTTTACATATCTGCTCTGTGATTTTAACTGACAGCCCTCTTTCCCAGCACAAGTTTTGTCCCTACTTCCCCCCTGGAAGTCTTCTCTTATGTATAGGGCAAGAATTTGGGGTAAGTGAATATCCGTCACCACTGCCTTGTGTCCATCAAGGGTCTGCTGATACCCACCTGCCTCCTACAGCACAATAAGGGTGTCAGGAGAAGCTGTAGAAACTGTAAGGTCTAATAAACTTTCACTTCATTAAGCTTCTCATTGTGTCTCATTGTCAGAAGTAAAGCAGGGAAACCGTGGCTCTGCAACATTTGTGGAAAGTTTAAAAGCTCTTAATGGTCGTACTTGAAAACTATGATCAAGTAGCTTACTACTGCAAGGTAAGGATGAACTTTTTGATGTTAAGTTTTTCCCTAGCTAAAAAGTGATCATTCCAGTTGTGCTTTCCATTACACTGTCAAACCCTGTATGTTGGACTCTGAAGAAAGAACAAAATTTTTGTTATAATGCCAGGGAAGGCTCACATGTGCACTTGCACTCACCGAAGCGATGAAACCAGGCTCTTGGTCCATTTCTTACCAAATGAAATCTAGACAGCAACATCTGTGCAGAAAATGCATTTTCATGGCAGAGTTCATTTTGGTAGTGACCCTACGTGTGAGCGGGTGCTTGGCAATACAATAAAATCCATTTAAAAATGCCACCTTGAAACATCAGATGAAGGAAAGCCGGGCATACAGTCCTGAAGATGTAGGCCAGAGGCAGCTGAGTAATTTTACTTCTTTGAATTTGAAATGAGGAATCATACTCACTGACCTTCCAAACTAAACCTGTGTATGGCAGAATGCATATAAACCTAGCTGCAAAATAAATGTATTGCAGCCACCCTCCCCTACGCACACAAAAATATAGGATTTTTGTATACATATAATTCAAAGCAATTTTCAAGGCAATTTTCTATCTTTTCTGTCATTCGCAACATAAGTAAATGTCCCAGCAGTGGGTAAATCATAATCTTTACCTTCCTATGGCAAAAAAAAATCCCATTTTCTTTTGTAAAATGTTTGCTAAAGACCTTGATTTATTCTTATAGACACAGAAAGTGAAGACCTGTCTGTAACCTGTGAGGCACAAAAAATGAATGTTAAAGAATGCATGATGGGTCTCAGTTAGCATAAAATATTAATAAGGCCGTGTGGATATTGCAAGCCTGCTGCCGTCTAATTAGAGCACATTGTCTCCTAGCAAAGTTATAATACAAATGTTTCTTCTGCATATTCCCAAACTCTCTGCTCCCGCACCCCCAAAATGCCTGTGAAAATTTAGCATCTTTTGTTGGATTTTTTTAAAAAAAGAGTAAGTCCTTTTGTCATTAAGTACCAGCTAAAGGAGAATGCCGGAGGTCAGCTCTCCTGGGAATTCAAAATACAACCCTCAGAGAGTTTATTTTTTTCTGCTATAACCTAAAGTGAGTGAAAATAAGTCTTGAAATGCTGAAGAAAAACAGGGTGCTTTTTAGAATTGGTGTCTTTCTAAGCATCCTACTTACTGAAAGCAAAACCACTGGACATGCTAGCATATAGGTTATGAGCAAATCTGTCCCAGGACCTTAGTCCTGCTGGATGCTCCAAATGGCAGAAAAGAGTTTGGAATTTGGGCTGATGCCTTGTCAGGTTCAAAACCATCTCAAGTTTCACTTGACTCACACAAGTCTTTCTCTCATGGTTATTTATTAGCATATTATAACAATTTTAGATCTTTAGACGCATTCCCTCAGAAGGGAGATTTAAGGTTCTCTGGTTGGATTAGTCCACACTGTTCAAGGACCTCTTGATGGATAGATAAAACACAATCAGTGGGTAAACAAAAGATAGTCAGTCTTTCAACACTGCTCCTACATCCTTCACTGCCACTGATTAAAGGAAAAGGTACCCAGTATGTCCTAGTCTCATCACATTGATGAGTCTAAAACAGGAGATGAGGTTGGGAACGCAGACCCTTCTAAAATCTGAGCTGTCACCAGAAGATGCCCATTTCTCTCCTTTGTCTGAATAGGAGTGTACAGGTGAGAAGACTTTTTTTCTGAACTTCTCAATTACAAATAAAAAGTTAGGTAGGATCTGTGGTTGTTCTTCCCAGGATAAAGAACTGAATACTCTGAACTAACCCTAGGGTATGGGACCATCTATAAAAGAGAATAGTTTCTCTTTTGGTCTCTGTTTGTGAAAAGAGAAGGATCTAAGCACTTGAAATCAAAGCTCACACTTTCAATATTGACAGCAATTGGTGTTTAAAAGTCATGAGCCAGCCTCAAAGATACAGCAAACTTGGCTTATAAATAACCTACTAAAACTAGACATTTTGTTTCTAGCCCTGCAATTTCATGTGGTTTACATTTGCAAGATTTCTTTCTCATCACAGTATTTTCTCATTTCCTCAATGCCACACTTAACATGCCTTGATTTAGCCTGCTGATATCCTACTATCAAAAGTGTCAACACCTCAACAGTGTGATCCTACACAGGGCACTGTGGGACCCAGGATGAGAAATGCTTTATCAATGTAAAATCATAATTACTGTAGTCAAAGGTTCATGCACATCTGTCAGTGCAAATCTTGCATCACATTTTTTTTCAGAAGGTCATTTTCCTTTCATCACCTCACATGAGTATTTCACACAAGGCTGCCTTCTTCTTCACAAGGTATGGCAGAGAATGTTTCAGGTCTTGCCAGATGGCCACTACTACAGAACTGGGAATACTTAGATGACAGTTTCTCGGTTAATTCTGTGTTTATATATCAGCTCTTTTCAATCACCACAGTCAGTGAATGACTTCACCTTCTCTGATAGTGGTATTCAATTACTTTAAAACAACTGACTATAGCTTCGCTACAAAGTCTGAGTGTATGTAATAATAAATCACAAGCATATTTTTGTTTGCATCTTCTATCTAAGGACTGCAAAGAATTTCACAAGGAATCTTGTGTTTGAAGCAATGCTCATGAAAGCGTTAACTTGAAAAAGGCAATCTTAAAAAAGAAACTGCTGGGAATTTGCCTGTGATGAATCTCAATCAGCCACTGAGATTTTACAGTAATTCTCACATGGTCTATTAAATGCGGTTGTCATGTCCCATCTGACATGATCTCATTTCTAACTTGGATTTTGTCAGTGATAGGGCTTTTCACATAAGTGAAGACAGTCTCAGCCCCTGGCACTGATTGTACCTTCTAGGAAAGCATCCGGCATTTTGATTGAAGATCCTACTTGAATCACACTCTACTCTCATCTGTGAAGGATTTTGTTGTATGAATAAGCAAGAATGTCCTGTTAACAGACTCAGATTATTAGATTTTTTTTTGTAAATCATAAAACAAAACACTGACAAATGATCAGTTAAGATGTGTGGCATGAAGTGCTCAGATGTCAGACCTTGCCCAGAATGTCCCAAACCTTTTTGCACCTACAGATAAGGAAAATCCAAATATCTAGTGTTCACAGTTTGTGTTTCTTGTGATCGGGCACTCTCTGATTCCTATGGTGACAAGTAACAGTTCAGCTCACTTGTTATCCATGGTAGTCTGGGAACACTTTGCAGCAAAATGTGTGACTTTGCTCATTAGCATCCCAGTCATAAGAGTCATCTTTCTAATTATCATCCTGACAAGGATATTTGAACAGGTGTCTTCTCTGGGGGGACAAAACGAATCTCCATCCCTTATAGATACAACATTCATTAGTCATTTCTTTTTCATTCAGTATTGCATTTACCTTCTGTCATGGACCAGCAGTTTTTAATTCTTGGTTTCTTACAGCTCTTTAGCTTCTTAGAGGATGTCGACATCGCACATTGGAGTAGAGTACATGTCTCCCAGATCTATCAGAGGCTGGTCTGTCTAGTGAACTGGAAGAAATATGGCTAAATCAGAATTCAGCTGAAAAGTAGGGCTTCCTATAGCTATTGAAACACTGCACTAATTTTTGTACTGTTGGGAAGACCTAAGATGGTATTTCAGTTTGGTGCTGCATTGTTTTGTATAAGATGAAGCAGGCAATGGTTTCTTTGCTACCTCTGCTTTCAGCTCAGATGTTGTCTGTGCAACATACATAAAAAGTGTCTTTCCTCTTCCTAGAAGCTGTCAAAATAACTATAGGTCTCTGTAGTCCACTACAATTGTGAATTTTCAAGGACATAAGCTGCCTCAGAAGATGACCCACGTTTTTGGCAGAAGTCTTCTTTCTCTTGACTCTAGGTGATGATGTTCCTAATGTGGACCTTTTTGCAAGTGCCCACAGTCAAATGACCTGAGCAATGGTTGTTGGGGAACAGTCTTTGCCTACTTTGGGCTATTCTAGCCATTTATCTTAAGTGCAGTTCAGGGGACCAAAGATCAGAGCCTGAGTTCCTATATGTACAGACCATGGTAGGGGTAGGTCAATCTTTCAGTCTGTGTGTGAGACTGAGTTACTAATCATGAAGCACATCCAAAGCAGTTTGAAGGATATAACAGTGAGTGTAGGAAGTAATCTGAAGTACCTGATCTGAATGCCCAGTCTTACTTGTTCTAAGATATTGTTCCACCCCAAGAAGGGAGGGGTGGGAGGAAAGAGTTTTAAGATTTGGTTTTATTTCTCATTACCATACTCTGATTTGATTGGCAATAAATTAAATTAATTTCCCTGATTCAAATCTGGTTTGCCCATTACGGTAATCGGTGAGTGATCTCTCCTTGTCCTTATCTCAACCCATGAGCCTTTCATAATATTTTCTCTCCCCTGTCCAGCTGAGGAGGAGCTGATAGAGTGGCTTTGTGGGTACCTGGCATCCAGCCAAGGTCAACCCACCACAGACACACAAAATATTGGAATAAGATGCCAAAGCTGCAAAAGAGACATTCAAAGCACATTAGAGACCAAGGCAGGAAGGGAGCCTGGGTTGCTTTTCCTCTTCTTTATTACCTGCTTTCAGCAGGTAGTAAGAAAGCTCAGGCTACAGATTCACTTATGTCTCTTTTCCTTTCCCCGCAGACTCAGAAAAGTATGTGCTCCTTGACTATCTTTTGTGTGTGTGTGTGTCCATTTAACACCAGGCTTTTTTTAATCATTATTTCCTTTTTTTAAAAATCTGTGTTTTTACTTAAGAAGATGAAAAACCACTACCCCTGTGGAAGTAGCTTCTTGCAGAGGCCAGTGTCACCAAGGTGGAAGAAGTTACACCTCAAGAACATATTTTATGATTCAAAAAAAAAAAAAAAAAAAAAAAAGCTGAACTTGCTAAGCCATGTGGGAGAAATAGACTTTAATAAGGGCATAGATTCAAGTCTGCCAATTCCCTGCCTGAATTTCTTTCAATGTCAGCGAAGCACATTTGTGTTGAACTTTTTCAATTGCCTTGAGTTCAGTGCAAGATAAGTCTTGCGTTAATCTTTGAAATTGGGAATGACCTTAACATTTACTGCTAGATGAACTCAGACACAAATACAGGAATCATTTGAATGTCATACAATTACCTCCACTCTCCTGTGTGTGTGTGCATATATATAAGTAAATAAACAAGGACTTACTTTTTGTCCTGTTAAAGAGCCTGTGGAAGTTTTTTTCACTGCTAGGCTGACAAATTGAGTGTTTACTTTCCTATAGAGGCAGTCAAAGTCTGCCTGCTTTTAAATCCCCCTCCTCATTTTCAGCTTTGTCTCCCTCACTTCACATTGTCTCCAAGTGAACAACATATTTCTCTCTTCTGCATTCTATTATGTATATGGCGCATATTGAAGCAGGAGAATGTAAAATATATGAAGACTGAACAAAGAATTCAGTAAGGCTACCCATGGTCTCAAAGAAACCAACCAGCTGGTTGGTTCACAGCCATGCTTCAACCTTGTGTTAGCCAACAAACTGGTTCCCAAAAGTGGGGAAGCTATTAATGCAGAAATACCTCAAAAAAAATTTACGACCCTTATCCTGATCCTTTCAGCTTTCAGATCCAGCACTACCAGGCCTGCTTCAGGGCTCTGCAAAAATTCAGGATCTGTCTGCACTGATCACATTACAAACCCAACACCTTTCCTTGTTAGGTATTCCTAGTGCCACTATGCCATTGAGTAGGTCCAAAAGTGGAAGAATTATATCTGGTAAGTTCAATAACCTGAGAATCAGTCTCAAATTCCACTGAGAATATAAGAATATGCTTAATTTCTACTTCTGCCACAAAGCATTTAATCATATGCTTAACTTGGAGTCCCATCAAAGACAATTACTGTTAAGTGCATGTTTGGATACTCAACTGAAGACTCATGACCTTCAGAAAAGAAAGCTAAGTTTTCATTTAAGGTATTTTTTGCTGTTTCGGGGTGAGAAGTGATTTGTGACATGCAAGTTAATGTCAACTCTTATAAATTAATTAACTATAGGTGAATAAAGATAATTCATGCTGTAAAGTGAACATTTATTGAATCAGCAGCTCCAGCCCCTTCTTTTTTAAGCATTTGTTTGAGTGGTTGTAAGTGTGTGGTAGGATACTTACCCCATTTCCTTCTTTTGAGGTACCTGAGCTGTTCTCTCTTAAAACTCTTGAGTGAAATTTCCTTTCAATAAGGGTGCTTATTACCATTCCATAAGTGTAAAAGAGAATGGTCAAGTATTCACACTGAAGTGTCAAATGTTTCTTAAAACACCAACAACATAGCATCCTGGTTCACTCAGGGATGAATAATGAATATTGTTGAAAATGAAGTGAATTTTAAAATGCATAATAACAGAAGAGACATTTCAGGGGTGCAGAGGTACAGTACAGAAATTAGAGTAGCCTCTGCTTGTTCCCTTGAGACTTGATTGTGACGATAGATTTACCCTTGCACAAAGATGGTGCAGGTCCCACTTGGGCAATACTTTTTGGCAATACCTCTTAACTTTAAGTTTGGGTCTTCATTTTTTTTTCTTTTCAATGAGGGAAAATAATCACATATTAAAGCCTAGCTATGAAATCTTGGCCACATAGAGTGCCCTGGTGTGAGCTGTGAGGAGACCATTTCATATTTCTGCATGCAGCTAGTCTACAGTCTTGATATTAAGAGTAGTCCTTCTTCAACATTTTCAGGAACACTCAAATATCAACATATTCTGGGTGCAAATATACTTGATGGATACAGAGAAATTCAGCTTTCTCAGTTACAAACTGGTTAGACAAAGCAGTCCATGTGAACTTGCACTGAAGTATGTTAAACATATTTTAAGGTCTTTATAACAAACCGCAATCATTTATTAGATGTCAGCTTAGTCAAAGTAACCACTGAATCAGCTGTGGGCAGCAAACTATAAGGAAAATGGTGGAACGAGTGACCATAGAAGTTAAATACATCTGTATGGGATTATATTCAATGTAATAATGTTGCTTAATAAGTCTTTTTATAATCTATTATAATAAAATATCCTGTTGATTAAAATACAGTTTTATTCAAAAAGAAAAAAATATTGCCACAGTTGTTTCTTAGTGTGAAAAAAATAACGATCTCTGGTAGTCCAAAGGGGACTAAAAGAAAATTGAGTGCTAGGAAGGAGCCACAAGCCAGAGTCAGCCTTGGCTGCACATTCAGGTCAATGATTATCCAAAGAAGGTTTGTTACATGGACTTGTGTGTGCTTGATCCTACTCCTATACCTAATTCATTATTATTTATTTGTCTTATCATAGTACCATGAAGTTGCAGTGCCAGAGAAGCATTCTCCTGTGTTAGGTACTGTGGAAACACACACTGAAAAGGCAGATCTTCCCTAAAAAACTTAAATGTAGAAAGAAACCAAAGACAAATGAATACAATTACACTGGTAACTAGAGGAAAAGAAAAGGATAGTACTGTTCAGTATGACAGGACACAGTCTCCTCTGAATTTTCAGAGGAAAGAAACACATCTAAGAATACACTTACCCATAACAGCTACATTTACCGTGACAACATCCTGTCTTCCTGTCTGTATAAAGGGTGGGAAAACATAACCTGTGGAAGATTCCTATATCTATTTGCCAACTGCTCATGGAGCTTAGGTCACGAGCTTAAACTAGATGCTGGGCATGCCTAAACATACCTAACAGAGCTAAAGCTAGAGAAGATAAATCCCAAGTGATGGGAATTTGAATGAGAATTTTTCCTTGAAGTCAAGAAGGAAAGGCTGGCTTTTTTTGTCTGTTTTTATTTTAAGGTATGTTAAGATAACTCTTCCCTGCCCCCAACTGAGATTCCTTGCCTGAAGGACAATAGAAGCAGAAAATGCTGTCTGAATTCATGGATGAGCACAAGAATGGCTATAGAGAATGAAGATAGCCCAGAGGGATAACAGGAAAGGATTATAAGCTCTGTTCTAACCTTGCTGAGCTTGAACTGGTACATAATCACACACAAGATGACGTTAGTTTGCCTGGAGGGAGATTCTGGAGTAGAGAGATCAATCTCTGAGCTTCCTGCTCAGAAATGATGAACATTTGTTTGAGATTTGCCTACAAGTGAGTGGCAGATCAAGATCAAGAAGGACCAAGCAAAACAGCCTTATGAAATCCAGGAAATATTTAGCAGATGGGAGGAGGAGGCAGGGTAGAAACTAGAGTCAGAACTTATTGTCTAATTCTGGGCTTGCTTGATGACACCATGGCTACAGCTAAACTTACCCTGGTGTAAGTTATTGTTGTCTTTGTAGAGGGGCTCAGAGGTGCTGTAATGCAACTTCTAGCAGACAGATATTGGGAGGTCTTCCTGGGAATTCAGCTGGTTTCCAAATGTTATGAAAGGTTATTCTTCTCCTTGCTCCCTGGAAGTAGGAGAAGATACTCTGATTCAGAACCAATTCATCTGTTGAGGAAAGTGTTTGTTTTCATTCTTGGAGGTTGTGTCTCTACAGGTAAATTAAATGGGGAAAAGAAAATTTCTGCAGACCTGAGGTGCCTTCATGAGATGTGATATGAGGTCATGTAAGTGTGTTTTACAATACAAAGCCTGCTGGGGTGGCTTTGGAGAACTGTACAAGGTGGAAAGACAAAGTTCACACCACACTCTCCACACAACCTCCTGAGAGCAGTCCTGTTCCCCAGACTACGCATGGGCACTGCCTGGGAGACCACTATCTGACACAAAGACAAAACTACACCAAAGAGCATGTTAATAATTAAACAGCTTGGGCAGTCATGAGTTAGTACTTTAGCCAAATGCCCTGTTGTATTTGGTGCCATATAGTTAGAGAAATTGGAGTGGCATCACTACCTGGCTTTCCTTGCTGTGCTGAGTTGGTGCTCTTATGCAGCCTCAGCAGTAGGTTGAGGTCACTTTGGCTAGAGGTGGGATCCAGATGTGCTTGTTCTTCTGTGCTTTATTAAGTGCCACATCCTTAATTCATTGCTCTGCTTATAGCATTTTTTTCCTCCAATAAGCGTGAGGAACAACAAGAGCAAAATGCTCTCATGCAGGAAACTTGAAAGAAACTTGAAAGAGGAAAAGAAAAAAACTACCCAGAACTAGTGTAAATAAAATTCTTCAGTGAGAGTCACATCTTTGCTCTGATCCATGCTACCCACTTAAAGACATTCAACTGAGAGGACTATACTAAGACCTAAGTGATCTTAGGTTTCCTCTGTGATCAAAAAGAGAAAGGAAAAGAAATTAATTGTTTAGGAAGTTTAAACTCACCCTTCCAGAAGTGCTTTTTCCATCAAACATTTTGGCATATTTGTTAAGTGTTTAATCAAAGTGTAATACAATCTATCATATCAAAACTATTACTTTTTTGTTTATTACACCAGTGATTACTATTTTCCAATGATTAATCAACATCAGTTACAAAATATTGATTGTCAAATGATTCAGAAGTTAGGATGAAGACTTACCAACTCATGAGGCAAAACTTAATGGCTTTCAGAAGCATAGAATACAACTTGTTTTTGACATTCACAACCACTGCTATCCTAAAAAAAAAAAACAAAGGAAAGACGATTTGTATTACATGAAAAGTGTACGATAAATGCTGGAAAAGCGAGTAAATATCTTAATCAGAAAGAAGACAAAATATTCATTTAGCTGTGGGTCATGGGGCAGGAGTAAAAGCTTAAATAATGGCAATAATAGCACAACTAACACATTTGTAATAAAGGCTGAATCAATATGAGCAGACGTTGTTTGCAGAGGAATAGAATTTTACTGTTGTGGAAAATATTAGAAACAAAAAAATCACAACCAATACAGAGAACAAAGAGGAACACAAATGAATAAGGAGAGAAAGGAACCACCTGGTAAGGTGATCAAACTGCTGCTTTACTCTTGGAGGAACCACTACTGCTACAACTAGGTGGAAGGAGGTGGTTTACCTTCCACTGTCCAGAAGTGAAAGCATCTTCTCCACATAGCAGCAAAAGAGGTGTCAGGCCTTGTCTCTCCTACATCATCATAAAGTTTGGACCCACCCAGACTTAGTACAGTAGCATCCCAGTTTCCACTTCATCCATTGCAAGGCCTTGTGTACTTGCACATAACCCAGACACAAGCTATTCAGCTGCTATCAACCATGGAGTGGCTGCAGGCACTACCAGCAACACTGACAGAACTGCAGATAGTAGCAGTGGCTACAGATACCGGTAACAATTCCTACACCTGGGTTTAGAAAAAATGCAAACAGAAATGAAGGAAAATCTCTATTCATTGTCCCCTGCAGGCTAGGATGCTAACCACATCTATCTAGCACACCTATCCAGCACATCCCCCTGCCATTTCACACAAAGATCCCTGTTGCACATAATTTATCTTCCCCTCTGCTTATCACACAAAGTCTCATCTCTCTGTTACCCTAGTTTTGTCCTCCACCTGCAAAAAGTACACCCTAGCCTCATCACCATGCCTTTATGTACTTGTCTCAGACCCTGTCCCTATACCCTCAGGAAACACAGGTGTTGGCACCACCTGTGTCCATCCCACCAGTAACAGAATGGACTGGGAAGCTGTGGCAGTTACAGCTCGTTACTCCTGATGAGCTGGGTAGTGTTAATCACTGACTGATGGATCAGCGTGTTGAGGTGTTCACCCAACGGCATGTCCAGGGAGGTCAGGATTCGTACCAGGTTGCTACCTGCCTTCCTGGGAAATGTCACCTTGCAGCTCCTTTAAAAGCCTCCCAATGGGATCTTTCAAACTTTTCATTAGGGTTTTTATACCCCCAGTGCTATGTGTAACAGTCTAGAAACACCTGATCTGTAGATATTTGTTCATGTGCACCTAGAAATAAACATCCACGAACACATGCATGCACCCACACATGCCGAGGAGAGGCACCAAGGCACTTTAAGCCACTCTAAATCAGGTTTGCTCTCATACTGCCCTCAATCCGATCCTTTTCCACATGGTATCATTCCCTGACTTGCATTATCAGTACAGAATAATGACATAGCTCAGGAAAATGGACTGGCCAAAAACTAGCCTGACTGGTTTCTAACTGCATCAGCTCCCTGAGCTAGCTCACTGCATGATATTGCATAAAATATCAACCTTTATAACAAATCTGCTAGTGCCAGCTCGAAGATGAAGGTAGGAACATGAGGGTGGGGGTGAAGGAGAGAGAGTGACTGCAGTAGCTATGGTTTAGATTAGCTAAAGCACTGTGGAATTGCACTCTTAGAGTGTAGTTAGGGTTGCACGATGATTTATGGGCATCCTAACACACACACACGCTTGGGAGCGTGTGTGATAATAAATGTGGCAGAAAATCTTGGACAGAAAGAAAAAGTACTGTTAATAAAAGCTTTAGGGAATGACGGTACCTAGTCTGTCTGCAAAGTATCTAGCACACAATAGCAGTCAAAAAAATAAAATAAAAAAAGGAGCAGGCCTCTAGAACTGAGGAGGTTGGCAAGGGAAATGTTCACAGCCTCAGAAAGTTCACAGCCTCTGTTGTGGAAATGAGGTGTGAGCCCTGCCATCAGTTTGAACTGTAGCACAGCTGATCGAATACAGCAAACATGCTCATGTTAAGGCGGCATAGACAGAACCAGATGATTCACAGCCACATGGTTTTCATCCTATTAAATGGAAATGAAGCATCCCCAGCTGAGGCGCCAGCTCAGGGAAGGATTGAGGCTGTGGCCGTAAAATAGTAATGGGTGAGTGATTTTCCAATTATTCAAAGAACAGTGAATGAGAAGGGCTGCCCACCTGCTCAGACGTGCCATGCATGCTGTGGCCACAATCACACTTCCAGAGGAGTTATTTACAAACCTTTATAAGCTCCCTCAGTTCAATGCATGTTTAATCTGGAACTTTAGGGCTATGGGATATATGGACTCATCTGGATCCATAACGATCTCTCCCCTCCCCAGAGAAAAAGTTTGATCATACTGGAGGCCCACACTGGGAGTCTCCTGATCGAGGTCCAGTCTTCCAGAACCAGTGAAAAGTTAATCAAGATCAAGGGAAATTATTCTATTGTCTTCAGTCATCTTTGGAGCAGGTTCTTAATGAAACCATCTGTTCCAATCCATCTTCACAACAGAAAGCATGATTTCAGAGGAAATTTTAGGCCATTGCTTTCCTTTGTCTTTCGTTTTTCACCCTTCTGTCTTTTGTTTTTCACCCTTCACCATCTGCCCTCCCTTCCTCAGGCGAGTGATAAGAAGTCCTTAGGTGCCACAGAGAGATGACTGGTGAGGTGCAACCTGGAAGGTTGCATCTTCTGGCTCTTGGCACCTCCATGGAAAGGTCTGCGTTAAATGCTGTGAGGAACCTGTGGGTTTGTGAACACAGCCTGGAGCTAAAGCTGTCATACCTGTACAAAGGCGACCAAACAATAGAGTCTGCAGCTCCTGTTTGTGGTCCTACCCCATGTTAGAAACTCTGTCTGCAACCCCATAAGTGCCAAGATATCTCCAGGTTACCACGTTTGGAAGGGAAGATGACGCACTCTTCTTGACACCTATTATTGGAGGATGAATTATCTCCACTACTGGGGGCACCCAATTCTTTGGCAGAGGCTGCTGTCATCAATTAGGCAGTCTTCACAGGGGTCCAGGGCTCTAGAAGGAATTTGCTCTGCTCTAATAGCTCCAACAAAGAGCCAAAAATCACCTCCTTACTCAGGTGGCGTTCCTGGAACTGGTACTGATGCTCCTTCGTGATATGAAAGACACACTTCATGGGATGTGGAGTTGTACCGAGGCAGGAAAGACCTTGCATAGAAGTAACACATTTGAACCCTTTGAGGTAACCAATGGCATAATGAAGTAGAGAAAGCAAATACCACATCTCACCTCACCTCAAGGCAAGCTGTAGGGTGGGGCAAGGAGAGATCACAGAATCACAGAATCACAGAATTGTATAGGTTGGAAAAGACCTTTAAGATCATCGAGTCCAACCGTAAACCTAACACTGCCAAGCCCACCACTACACCATGTCCCTAAGCACCTCATCCAAACGGCTTTTAAATACCTCCAGGGATGGCGACTCTACCACTTCCCTGGGCAGCCTGTTCCAATGCTTCACAACCCTTTCAGTGAAGTAAAATGTCCTAATATCCAGTCTAAACCTCCCCTGGCGCAACTTGAGGCCATTTCCTCTCGTCCTATCACTTGTTTCCTGGGAGAAGAGACCGACCCCCACCTCACCACAACCTCCTTTCAGGTAGTTGTAGAGAGCGATAAGGTCTCCCCTCAGCCTCCTGTTCTCCAGGCTGAACAACCCCAGGTCCCTCAGCCGCTCCCCATCAGCCTTGTGCTCTAGACCCTTCACCAGCTTCGTTGCCCTTCTCTGGACACACTCCAGCCCCTCCATGTTTCTCTTGTAGTGAGGGGCCCAAAACTGAACACAGTATTCGAGGTGCGGCCTCACCAGTGCCGAGTACAGGGGCACGATCACTTCCCTAGTCCTGCTGGCCACCCTATTTCTGATACAAGCCAGGATGCTATTGGCTTTCTTGGCCACCTGGGCACACTGCTGGCTCATATTCAGCCAGCTGTCGACCAGCACTCCCAGGTCCTTCTCTGCTTGGCAGCTTTCCAGCCACTCTTCCCCAAGCTTGTAGCGTTGCATGGGGTTGCTGTGGCCCAAGTGCAGGACCCAGCACTTGGCCTTGTTAAACCTCATACAATTGACCTCGGCCCATCGATCCAGCCTGTCCAGGTCCCTCTGCAGAGCCTTCCTACCCTCAAGCAGATCAACACTCCCGCCCAACTTGGTGTCATCTGCAAACTTAACGAAGGTGCACTCGATCCCCTCGTCCAGCTCATTGATAAAGATATTAAACAGAACTGGCCCCAACACAGAGCCCTGGGGAACACCGCTTGTGACCGGCCGCCAACTGGAGTAAACTCCATTCACCAGAAGTGAGCAGATGAACAGAAGTGACAAAGTAATAAACCAGTTAATGCACAAAACAATACTATGATCTAAGCTGGGTGTTAGGAGAAACTGTGGATATGGAGCATGCACCAGTCCTACCAGGATGGGTAAATATGTGATGGCGTAGGAGCAATAAGTGTGTCCTAAAGCTATTGCTGAGGTCATGAATTCTTAGCAGGAGTATAGGTACAAACACACAAAGGGAAATGCAGGTATTGTAAACCTACCTTTTCGGTTGCATCACCTTGCCAGGTGCAGGGCAGTGCTGAGTAGGTTTTCTATGAATTTTGATATCTCTTCCTTAGGAAGTTGCTGCCAAAGCACACATACCTTGAATCAACAGAAACAAGCTGGCACCTTGTGCTGAAATAGGAGAGCTAAACAAAATCAAATCAAATGAGATCAAAACTATACAGAAACAAAACACCTCCCACAAAGCTTGACCATCCTCAACTCAAGATTCATATAAGAAGGAGAAATATTGTGACGTCTTTTTCACAGCTCGTTCTACCCTTCTGTCTAGATGTGGCAAACGTAATTGATGAAGAGTTGTTGCTGCTGTTTCCTTTTATGTATATTCTCCCATCTTTGCTGACTGGATGACACATCAGATTTTTTTTGCAAATTGAAACATTTCAATTTATCTAGCTGAAGGTTTGACTCAAAGCCAACAGGAGTCATTCAATGGGTGAAAAGATTTTCAGCCTTTTCTTTTAATCCACCTTCACAGACCATATAGGACAGCTCTGCTAGGCCAACGGATGACCTGTTATCTATGAAGGTACCGCATAGATACTGAAATATATATATTGAAACAGTATTGTAGCTTTTTGCATAATACATATCATCTGCAGTCAGTGAGAGAGACAACATCCCATCTATTTGAAATCAATATCTAAGGATGGCATGAATCGTACTTCCAGAGGTGCCAAAATCCTTTTCTACTGACTACTGAGAGAACCTAGGCAATGACCTTAGATCAGGCACTGACATTTTAGATGCATCTACATAAATGAGTGGTCTTTTCTGTACATTCTCAAGGCTTTCTGATACTTTCACTAGTCAAAGGAGAGCTTTCCCTTCCTTTGATACTCTCTGCAAGATAGCCTGTGAATCAAGCCACATACTGCTTTACAGACTTAAAGTGATAATGTGATTTTTTTCTGCGTTCCTGGAGCAGTACGGACTGTAAATGCTGTCGTCTTTGCTTTTTTCCTTGAAGCTGCAGTACGTAAGGCTGTGAGATCTTAACAGAGAGGAAATGAAGTTGAAGAACACTCAGTAGAATGTGTTTGTCCAGTCCCGTCATGTGGGAGTGATGCAAAGTTAAAATCTCCCCTGCGGTGGAGATAAAAACTTGTCAAGTTGTGGCATGGACGTACATCCCGGTTGCCAGAGGCATCATTTCCAAATAATGTGTTGCTCTAGATCATTCTTAAATCACACTAGCTGTTGAAATGACTAGGGTATATAATGTGAACTGAGAGACTCATGGATATCCCTGCCAACAGCAAGAATATTGCCTTATTTTTTTCTGCAGTAGTGGTCAAAAAATAAGTTAGAATTGTGATACAAAAATGTGAATTGTGAGTTGGATTTCACTTCTGACTCTTTTACATTTACCTGGAGTAGTGCCTAAAGTGTCAGTTAAGCTTTATTATTTCCATAGTTCCCCTTTACATGGCTAAAACACAGACAAAGCATGCAAGCTCATCACAGAAAAAAAAACGATTTGAGGTCCCACTGAAGTGAATAGGAGTCTTATCCACTACCTTAGGTGGTTGTGAGAAAGCCCTTGAGTACTTAATTTCAGAAGTAGTCAGATCTTTTTCAGGCTCTTAAGTGAAGAAGGAAATATTTTTGCAGCCTGGTTGGTTAGAAAAGTGCATGAAAGATTCTTAATGTGTTTTTACTGTATACTCAAACTTGGCTCAAATCTGCACAAATCACATCTGAGACCCTCTGTTCAGCCAGTACATTTCTGTTTTCTGTTTACTGTGATCCTCTGTTAGGTCTGCTAACCTGCTTTCCACTGCTGTGCATTGAAGTAAACTTTCTTTAAAGCTAATAATAAAATAAATGTGAGCGTAACAATGCAAAGAATGTTGTATTAAACCCCCAAAATTCTCATTGTTGACCTTTTGCAGTTAACTTGAAAAGCATAACGAAGTTAATATGCTGTCAACAGTTAGCTTTGAAAATCCAGATGGGATCTAAAGATAACAGATCAAAAACTGTCACTGAAATCAGTGGCACAATACTGCTGACGAACAAGCTGACCTAATATTTACAGGTCATTTTATACAATAATGATGGCCTGATTCTCCCCCCCCATATGATCCCTTTGCACGTAGGCTGCATTGCAAATATCCTGGATGTTAGCTATATGTCTCCATCTGATATAAACCTTCTGCTAGTGGCTAGCTGGCATAATTGGATGATATATCGCCTCCAACTGCTGGATGTGGCAGAAAGATACATGAAGACATGTGAGATAAGAAGGTCACAGGCAGAGCTCACTGGATAAATGAATGGTTCCTTGAGGACCTTTGCTAGCTGGTATAAGTCAGTTGTCCCAAGGGAGAAAGAGCATTTACAAAAGCCACAAACATAAGTACCTTCAGAATAAAACCACACATAAAGGCTTTGATATGAAAGTGTGTATATCCCATGATTGGAGTCTGGGCTTTTAACTTACTGGGCTTGGTCAGGCCAAGCAGAGCTGCTGGAGGTCTGCACACTTGCAAAGAGTCCCCCAGCCTTCCCTCAAATAAAATATCCAAGCATATTTATTGTGGCTTGTATCTACTAATATGAGCTCTGCTAATGACATTTTAACCACAGCTAATAGCAAATGTACAGATACTGGATCATATAAGTCCCTAGGTGCATAAAGACATTAGAAAAGTGGAAGTGCCTCTATTTGCAATTCATGGCAAGGAAAACTTAACAAGATTAAAACCAAAAGGCACAACTGGTAATTTTTTTTGTGTGCTGAAGCAAAAAATGCCACAGTAGGACAAGTAAATGTGCTGTACTGTACCTATCTTGAAATTGAAAATCATGACAGCAGAGAGAGGATTTGGGCTGGTTTGGTTTTTTGTTTTTTTTTTTAAAGTGTCTCAGGAGTTTATTCTTTGCAATAAGGACTATACTGAAGAGTATTAGCAAGGCCTAAGCAGATGTGAACATCACTGTAATTTCCTTCTTCTATGGTTTAGCTGTTGTCAAGATGTCAAAAGCAGGTGGAATGAGGTAAGCTACTTTGAACTGGATGGCCCAGAAGCTCCAAAATGTTGAGAAAACAGGACATCTTGACAAATATATAGCTTCTTGTCAAATATAACTATGACTCAGTGGAAAGATTTAATTCATTGCTTAAGTAAGTTTGGACATCCTTATAGGACATTTTGGGAATGTACTTCAACAATACATGAAATACATTCAGGAACACAGCTGCACTGGAGGAATAAAGCATCGGCGATTATACTGAGGCTTGAAAAACATACAAACGGGGTGTATTGTATCAATGTAATTTTCATCGATGTATTCACTATGCACTAGCAAGGTATTTCAAAAATAAAGAGAAGTTATTTAAAATGAGTGTTTAGGTATGGATTTAGGCAACAAAAATGAGATACCTTAGTCCATCTATCTAAACATTGCATGAATTTTGGTTGTAATGAGCATATGGAGATCCCAGAAACAGCACTAGAATTTAAGGTTGTTCAACACCTCTGAAAACTAGATCATTTTAACCATGTGCTAAATATAGGAACGGGTGCCTAACTTTGTGCATCACATCGCTGTTGAAAAGTTTGGCCTTGGGTCATGATTGCTTATGCAAAATGCATTCCAAGATTAAAAACACCCAAACCAATGGGTTTTAATGACAAAGATAACTAACTGACTTGATCTAAACTCACAGAGGCTCATAATTTCTAAAATGCGGTGACTTGGACACTTAACTATGAAAGAAGGTGTAGTTAGGTCTGCATATTTTAAAATCCTAATCTTAATGAATGTAGGAGTTAATATGTCACTACCTACAAATGAGGGGAAAAGAGGGCAACAGTTCTCAAGTGTTAAGCAACAGTTTTCATTCTACTTTTTGAGACTAGAAGATGGTGATAAAAGTGGGGACTAGAGTGGAATGAAAAGAGAAAGTAGCAAGGATTTATTAAATAAAAACATTGAAAGCACAAATACATCTGGTTGGTCACCATCTGAAGCACAGAATGAAGTGTAGGGCAAAGCTTGCTTTGAAAGATAAAACACGTGCTAAGAATCATGTTAAACTTTACCCTTTGATAATGTTATCTGACTTCCAGAATCTGTGCTGCATCACTCTGCCCTTCCCAGACATTGCCCTTTATGTTGTAGAGTGTCAAATCTCTTTGACTATGTCATTATAAGGATTTTCCCCTGACTGCAGCCAACAGAGGGGCTGAGTCTTGCAGTAAAAAGGGAATAAAAGGAAATCTAGATAAAAAGCAGGAAGAGCCCATACAGAGTGGGAAGAACAGATTAAATGAAAAAGTAGAGAAGAACTTAGGTGAGGAGTGAGCTTTTCCACATTTCCAGGGCTGTAACACTGCAGGGTAGCAGCTAGATCCTAAACTCTTGTCAGGCTGATAGAGAGAGACCCAGATTCAGCCTCTCATAGTTCACAAGGATCCCTGAAGGTAGGATCCCTCTATAATTGGTGGAGAGACCACCCCACAACCTGAATAAAATGGAGGTGCCTATAGAAGAAGAGGTACTTCTCTTCCTTTGCTAGTTTTGAGAACAGAGGTATATTCATGTGGCAGAGTTCAGCACTGATTTTTGAGGCATGGATCATGACTTTTTGAATATAGGTAGCTGTCAATACTGAGACAACCTGAAAGGATTCAGAGGCTTTCAAGGCAGGGCTGGGGTGTCTTTTCTCTTTACCATCTTGTGTACCAACTGCTAAAGCGTCACAAGTAGCTACCAGAAGGTGACAATCATCTGTTCGGTGAGAAGAGGAAGAATACTCTTGTCCTACAATGACTGGCAGACCCATTCCAACTAGCAAGTATAAGACAAGGACAATCTAATACAGAGCTTAATATCTACTCAGCTGGGAGGAAGAGGCACTTTCAGGTGGTGATTCAGCATTGAAGAGGTTGCTGTGTGCTGGAGGTGTCTGTATCGCACTGTGGCAGGAGAGGATCCCAGAGTCAGTGGCCTTCAGAATGATGTGCCACACAAAGTTAGATGGGAGCAGCCCTGTATGCACTCTGTGGGGTTGTACATGGTCACCTAATCACTACTATAGAGGCACAGAAAAAATCCAGCAAAGCAAAGTTTGAGACGGTACTTGCTGTAAAGTCAAATAATCTAAATAAAGAATACAGACAAAGGGGCTTTTTAAATTTTAGGAGATCTCACCCCAAGGGAGCTGAAAGCAGAAGACAGATATGTGCTCGGTGGGCAGCTGAGACTGAGCTCCATGTTGCCAAGACTACGCTGCTACCCAAGGGAGGTGCCTGTATCCACACAAGGTGGCTTTTCACTGCTGGTCACAGTATGGCCAGACTTCACAGTCTCACAAAAACCTACACCTGGAAATGAGCCAGAACCTCCCTTTGGTAGAACTTGTCTTCTCTGACATGTTCCCAGCTTGACATCCAAGGTGGTAACCATCCCAGCTGAGTTTCAGCAACATTTTTTGAAAATAATTCATTAAAGATCTGTAAATTGGCCCTACTACCCCAGATTGGCTGAGATCTTCAAGGAAACATCTGATAGTTTATGTGGATAACATTAGTGCTAAAGCACAAAACAAAGCACAGAGCTCTGAGGGATCAGGAGCACCAAGAGAAGAAATCCAGACAAGTACAATACTGTGGGACCACACACTCCCACCGCGTGTCCCCACAAAATCCCACATCTCTTTGGCGAGAGCTTTGATATTCCACTGTTTCCAGTTATGGCATTTTGCGACACCCACTCCATGCACAATGTGCTGCTGATGGCAAAATTGAAACAGAGTAACCTAGGGGAGAAAATAAAGTTTTCTTTAAGTTCTGAATTGTTGCTGTCTGACACTATGTAGAGCAAGACATACAAATGGCAGCTAGGACCCACACTGCAACCAAGTGGGGTAACATTCTGCAGCAAAAAGATATCTAGAAAGAGCCTAAGAAAAAGCTAAGCTCATCATTTTTCCATTGTTTTTGTCATACACATAATAGTTCCATAAATTGACAAATTTATGTACAGATATTACAACTTTATGTGCATTCTATTTGAAGGGTGTGAGGGACATGGAAATTAATCCAAGAAGTTAATTTTAGACTTAAAAATCCAAGTTCATTTTATAGAAATTCCCAAGTGGATTCCTCTTTCTTACTTTCAGGAAATTATGACAAATGATACAAGAAGGTAAGCTTAATATCAGGACAAAATGTAGGCAGTTATTAGTCTTTTGAAATTATGGTAAGATTTTCATAAATCTTGGGTCAGACTTTTTTCAGAGCATTGTGCTTAGGAGAATAAAATCATACTGTGTATCTTGAAAGGGTACAGCAGAGTGTAATTAGGCTTATCCGAAATAAAAGGGTTATGTATAAAAAATGCCAGTAGTCAAACAAATATATTGTGTGGCAGTGCATTCTTTGATGATTGAGTGGTTAATTTTATAGGAGAAATACAATTCTGATGCCAACATGGGAATTACACAGATCTACCCTGCTGGAACAGAACACAGATCTGTCAGAGATGGTTTTCTTTGACTGGAAAATGGATGGTTTAAAGGGAAAGTGAACACACTTAAACACCTATCAAGGGATCAGATTGACATTTGCATTTCAGCTTTCATTTTAACCAAAATGATCCATGTTTGGATGTTGCAAATATTACTATTCAGTAGAATAAATGCTTAAAACAAAACATATAATATAGCTTTTTAGGAATGACCTTTCAGTCCTTGTCTCTTTAAAAACCCAACCCAAACAATAGCAGTCCAACAAATAAATAAAATGGAAACGGCTGATAAAATAAATCCATCCATGGGAATTTAAGATTCAGTCCTCATCAGAGAGCACCAGGAAAGCCAAGATTTTTGAAAGCCACTAATTATATTCAGAGCATAGCACATTCTGAAATTCAGCCTTCTTCAAGGTGTCTCTAGCTGAGCACCTAATACCTGAAGCACCTGCAATTATTAATTGCTTTTCCAAAACCTGGACTAGGACCCAGATTCCAGTATTTGCTCAAAGTCAGGACAGCAATATCTGGTCCTTTAATGAGATTTCTTTCTCATGCAACACTCTTCTGAGATGCATGAAGGGGATGTAATGTACACTTTTCAGAGTGGTACTGAAACTTATACTGAGTTTGGAAAGCTTCCAGCAGTATTTTAGATGCTATCACGGTACAAACAAATCCAACAGTAACAAACCTCTTTTGCTATTAGATATATTTTTTTAAAAATAAATGTGGAGGAAAAATTGTCAGCAAATTGGACCATCTGAGGCTTTTTCCTTTCCTCCTGATTTAGAGCTATAACACCCCTGGAAATTTTAAGCTAGTATCAAATCCCTGTAGAATCTTTATCTGTCTTAAACCAAATAATTGTCTTCTGCAGTAATACCAATTTTCCTGTGCCTCTAGGCTTGTGGGCTTTGATAGAAAGTTCTTTTGGATGCTAATTTATTTGGTTATATTACAGTGAGATAAATCTGTTTGCAACCAGTTTCTGGTAGGGCAAAGGAATATAAAACCACATCACCAGTGTATATTCCAGAAACATTATGAAAACTAGAAACAGAAGGAGGAAATTATAGCAAAATGGTCCTCCTGAATATATGGGATCCCCCCAAGTAACAGGATTATTGACTCTATATGGGCATGCTAAGGGCTACAAAGGACAGTGAAGATTAAAGGGTAGGCCAGGGAGGCTCAGGGGATCAGATTTATTCTTGAGCAGTTACAGCTGTCTGAAAATTTGGCACCTTGCAAAGGTGGTTATCTGGACTCTCAATAGCTGATGTAGAGAAATGAGCACCGCTGGAGGATTTGCTTTTCATCCTAAGGCAGAGGTCTGTGATAGGTAGATAATTTTTCTTCAGAAAAATATATCCAGCTAATGCTGTTCTTTTCGTTCAGCTTTAGTTTACACACAATTTAAATATTCCTTTCCATGAAGAAGCTAGCAGTGGGCCAAAACCCCACTTGTAGCTCAGCTGTCATTGGCACCTGGGCTGGAATCAGAAGGACACCAGCCTCCATCTGTTTCCAGACTTTTGTCTTCCTCCTGGCTCCTCAGGTGTCTCTGCAGCTTTGAAGGCTGAAATAGCAGCAACATCCTTCTTCTCATCTGTTGGAGAACTAGCTTCATTGGTAGGGTTGTGAGTTTTACAGCTTTAGTTGGCTTCTTTATGTTTATATGTATGGAGGTAAACTTACCTGCTCTTTGCATAAGCAAAGATGATCAGTACAAAACAAGGGTATTAATTAGCATGTTTCTAATCTTTCCCTCTATACAACACTTTTGCATGACTAAAAAATTGCAGATTGATATAGCCATCCTTACATTGATTAGTAAATTTGATTTTTAAGCTCAGGTATTTGCCGACAGATGTAGACAGGTTCCTGCTTTTAAAAATCTGTCTTCAAGCAACCTAAACTCCACTGACAAAGGGACTTAAAGTCCAAATTCCCATAGACCTGCTAACAACGGATACTTAAACCCTTCGAGTTACCACTGTGACTCCAGACCAGGGCAATGACACTGACATCCTTGTTCCTGCCTGAGTCAAAAAGGGGTTTGTCTAGCTAAAAAAAAGAAAAAAAATCACTCCCTTATGGAGATAAAGCTAGACTGGTATAAGCAAGAAAATATCCATATCAAGAAGCCTTAGGAGCCAAATCCTTAAAATTAACTGGGTGCCTGACTCATAATACTCCATTTAGGGATTGGCTCTTTGTTCCCGTTGGAAAATAAGCTTATATTTTAAAACATGATTTATTTTTTTTTAAAAAGCTCACCTGGTATTTATGCACGTTGTTCTGAGTAAACAAAGGAGGTCCAGACTGTAAATCTTCAGCCTACTGAGTTTTTTGTGTTTCTGTTTTACAAGCCTTTGGACATAATTGCAGCTACTTCATTGTTCATCTGCAGACGTTTTGGAAACAAGTCATTGTTCCTGGAACTCTGCAGGCTGTGGAAAATCATATTTTTGAAGCTGTATTGGTCTCAAGAAACCAGTATTTCAAAATCTTTATTAACCATAGGTAGCTGCTGCTCCAGTAACCCTATTGAGTTCTCCTTCTCTTTTGCTAAGCAACAAGACAATTAACTTGACCTATGTCTTCGTAAATTTAAGTCAGATCTTCAGCAGTTAATTACAGCAAAATGATAACAACATTACACTTAAGGCTGTGCAGTTTTCATTTCAGTGGGGGTGATAATGTTTTCTGAAAACCTGTATGCACTGAATTATAGCATTAATTTGAAATGGTTATTGTAATCTATGCAATGATTAAAGTTTCTAGGACAATTTGAAGGTAAAAGAGAAAACTCAGCTGTATTAAGGCAGAAAAATATTTAAATGAATAGTCTAGGTGACAGACAGTTAGGCAGACAGATTCTGGGCCATATTCTGTGCTGATTTGCCTCCCTTGAAGTCAGGGAAATTTTCCCACAGTAGCTTCAGTTATAAGCGGTACCCTTTCATATACGATATAACACGACACTCAAGGCGTATTGTTTAAAATTCTCCAGCACTTTGAAGTTAAAAATCCTGTGATTCCATAGTTTCTCCCTTTTATGAATAAGTCATAAAGCAAGTTTTTGTCTTTGGGGTCTTCCTCTCGATGCACATCATAAAATGCAGCATTTGGTGCTGTTCTGATTTTGCAGCGTGCCTACCTGAAAAATCCCACATCATTTGTGAACTGAAAGCAGGAAGTAGGTTTTTTTTGTAAAACCAGTTCTCAGCTGAGAACTCAGGTATATATTCTTACTCATTTAAAAAGGAAATCAATAATTTGGACTGGTGGCATATTAAGTAATATATTGCATGGTTGGCTTGCTTTAAACAAATATTAATAAAATATGCAGTGACTGTTTCTCCTTGGTAAGTACCTGTAAATTGATCTGTGCAGTGATGTGCTGCTGCAGTTACAGACCATCATATGCTGAAGGAATTTCCTGCCTTTTTATTGAAATAATCTTAAGGCTGTCACTACTCGGACTGCTACAAATGCAGTTCAGCTTTGCATGTTTGAGTTTTAGTTGCCCTTGGTTCTTCAGAGATCCAAATTATGGGCCACTGAAAATTTGGCTTTTAAACAAAAAATGCAGCTACACTTGTGGGACTGTATCAGTACAAGCCCTCATTACTCTGGGATATCAGAGGGAAACTGCTCGAGGGTACTCAAGTTAAACCTCTTTCTCACTGCTGTAGCACATCTATATAATATGGGTTTATGCTTATGCAATGCCGATGCAAGCAATGCAGTTACATCAGTACAGAAACCTAACGCAGAGGAAGAGCTCTTTACCTCTGGAAGTCATTGTTCCTCACAGAAAGTGATGTTATAAAATCACATAGGGGTTTCTGTGTTCTCTGTTATAGTCAGTGCTTATTAGATTTTAACTCTTCTTGAAGCATTCCAGAAAAGGAGCTACCATAAATATAGCTGATAAAATTCCTAATTTCTTTCTCTTAAACCAACAGGCAGCTTAACGGTGCTGTGCTATTGAATGTGTTGGATCACAGAGCAGCTCCCCAACAGGCACAAGTTCAGTGCCACTATTGCAAATACAAGCCTTCCCCCAATTTTCTCCCTGTTTCACATATAGGCATTGGGCAATACTGTCAGACAACACCAACTTTGTAAAACTAATGTCCCTTTCCAGAGAGAACCTTTTATAGAGATGTTGGAGCTGTTTTTCCACCCTTGCATATAGACTCACTATCATATCTCCTTCCAGCCTCCTCCCTACCAGTTCTGCAAGGCTTGCCATGATTTAGATTTTGGTATGCCAGCAAAATAATTTTGCCTCTAGGTGATTACTTTCTGCTTGTGATTTCTTTGGTAAACACCGTTGTGTGGTCTTTCCTTCATCTAAGTGAAGCATTAGTGCTTCTGACAAGGCTACTGCAGGGCTTGTGAAAGCAGAACATGAGAAGAAAGGCTGGTGTTTCACAGGGGAGGGTAAGAGGGGAATGAATTCACAGCAAATGTCGAGCTCTTAAAGGAGGGCTCATAAGAAGCACTGGAGCTTTGTGGTGGCTGGTACTTCCAGTGTAGAGGTCTCAAAATACATAAAGCTACATGACTGCATTGGTAGCTTAAAACTAGGGCAATCACAATTCCCAGATACATACCTAGAAAGAAAAAAGAAGATTTTAAAAATCTACCTACTGGCTTTTTGATCTGTTGTTCAGCAAGGATTCACTCTTCATTTTATTGTATTGTTATATATATATATAAATCTAGTATGGGTAAGGGCAGCTGCTGACCCTGGCTGAGGGTAAGTACCAAAGTCCTATTGAGACTATCAGCTAACGTAACAGAGATGGGCTTTTTTCCTTTCTGCAATTTTTTTTCCCAGAACTTGAAGAATAGATAAACATTTTTCCATTAACTTAATTCATTCCTTCTTCAGTCATGTTTGCATTCATTATTAACTTCCTAAGAAGACATAGCTATGTGATCTTATGTCTACAAAAACTCCTCCTGCTCCTCCCTCCATCCCCTCATGACTTTTGAAACTCGTTAGTCAATCCCAATCAAACTTGAAGGGGAGGAAGTAGGAGATTCGGAGAGAATTCAATATCCACAAGGGTGGTGAAACCTGTCATTGGGCGGAGGAAAGAGAAGGGAATTAGCACCCTCTAAATTGAAAAGACAGGAAGAACTCACATAAGCAAATTTATTTGGTGGCAGCTGGCCAGCCACGCAGGTACTGACCCACCGGGTGGCACGCATAGCTCTGAAACAGGCATAACACACTTTGTTTCTCACCCAGCAAGACACTGAGAGTCTCAGAGGGAGAGCTAGAGTTAGTGCTGTGAAGGCACAAATCTATAACGAAGCTGCTTTCGTTACCTCCTCTGCTCACAGAATGACTTCTTTCATCCTCTTTTTGTTACTGGTCCAGGAACCACATCCATTTTCATTGAAGAGAAGTTACTGAACTTACTCAGGAGAAACCAGGTGAAATTTGGGAAACTTAAATTAGGTCACCCCAGAAAGTCCTGTGGCTTTAAATCTCATGAAGTTATGAAAAAATATACAAATCAAAAGTGATTATAAAGTGAACTCCAAAGTGACCTGTGCCAGTGGATAGTAGAAATTGACTGTTTGGCAGGTCATGGTCATCCAGGTGGTGCGTTGAGGCCATGTGACTTCTACAACCAGTCATAAAAAAGCAATATAGACTACATTTTAATATCCCTGATCAGTCTATGCCATCAAATTTCAGAAAAGGTAGCTGTGAAGTACAGCAAATTCATTGAATAAGTCAGTAATCATGACATCATTTGCTCAGCTCTAATGATTTCCTTTCCCATTATGCATGGGATTGACAGTGACGGGATTGCAGATGTAATGAATGAAACTCGTACAATTGGGAACACCTGGGAGAAGCAAATAAGACAAGGTAGCTAATGCACACTTCTGCTTTAGCTTTTCACCTCTGGAGACTTGATTTCCAATCTCTTTTAGATCACAACAGGGAAGAGGAGAGAGAAGAAAAAGGGGGAAATTGGAGGTTGCTGTTAGAGTCATTGTATAATACACATCCCTTGAGCAGTATTTGCTCAATGCCATCATTTGCACCCAAAGATCGGAGAGGTGGTAGATGCCCCATCCCTGGAAACATTCAAAGTCAGGTTGGATGGGGCTCTGAGCAATCTAATCTAGTTGAAGATGTCCCTGCTCATTGCAGGGGGGGTGGACTAGATGGCCTTTAAAGGTCCCTTCCAACCCAAACCGTTCTGTGATTCTCTGATTCTAAGATTCTCTGATCAGTTCCGTCAGACACTGAGCCCAATGCCCCTGTGTCTTCCCAATAACAGTGTTACCCCTGATTGTCACTGGTGTGAGAGAGAGGAGAATCAGGCGCTCTCTGTATACAGTCCCTTGTGAGATGCCAACAGGGGACAGAGTGTATCAAAGAGGATTGTATCTGACACAGCTCTTTTAAAGAGTTGTTTATTTTCCCAGAGAAGTGGGAAGCTTGCCTAATCCATAATGACCCAAATCGTTTTGCCATACGTTCTTTCAGTGAGTTTGGCCATGTAGTTTCTCTCTGACAAAATCCCTTGATTTTTTAGGGGTGTAGAGAAAGATTAGTGCATAAAAGACCATCTGTCTCCTTGCTGCTGACAGCCTAAAAGATGGCGTTTTTCTTCTCTGTGGAGCAGGTTGCAACCCTCCCAATCTGGAGGCAGCAAGCGTTCGTTTTCTCTGTGAAGCACTAACCTGCAACACGCTGCAACTGCTGTCATGGGGTAATCACTTGGCTGCTCAATGGGCTCACCTGTGTGTGGGCTCCTGGAGCCCCTCACACCTGAGAGACACAGGTTCATATGTCAGGTATTGATGGTTTGCCTTCAAGATTGGGTATAATCGTGTCTTTCCACCAGGTACACTAGCTGGCCTTCCAGCAGGAAAACTTACCTTCCCGGTTACTGATAAAGTCTTTTGGGAAAGAAGTGAGATTTTTCCACCTGTCAGAGGTAGCAAACCAGACATTATTTCCTTTATTGTGGCTAGTTCTGTGCAATGAGAAGCAAAGAACTGTTTGACCTTTATTATTGCTTACACTAGTGTAGCACTTGGAGCCTAGGGCCCTTCCACGCTATGCGCTTTGCAAACTCAAAATAATAACCACTTCCCATCCTGGGGGACTGTAGTGTGAGTAGGTAAGCCAGGCAAAGAAAATAAAGACTTAAATTCCTGTTTCAGGGATGGGAAACAGGCATGGAGAGGCTGAGCAATCTGCCCAGAATAACATGGGGATATAGAGTCAGAAGTGGGAAACATATTCAAGTCTTTTCCCAGTCTCTTCACTGCCCTATTTCTCTGCAGCTTTCCAGTTGGGGTTGTTCACATCCTTCCACCCCAGGCATGTTCTTACACTTGTGTCAAGAGAATTATAAATAGATTTGCTATAAATAGATAGTCTTTAGCATTTACAACAGACAGGTGCAGGAAGCATAATCTACAATTTGTGGGTTTCTCTGTCCTTGCTTTTGGGTTTCTCATAAAAAAATATACTTACTCACCCCCTTACACATCACATATGCAGTGGGCTAGTGTGATATCAAGTTAATATTTAATAGTTGCAAAATGGTATGCTATCCTCAGGGAAAGATGCTTTCTAAATGTAAAGTATAATCTCATATTTGGTGGATATGAGCTTTTCACATGTCACTGGATCAGCTGCTGCTACTACCAGATAGGCTTATCTAGATACTTACAGAGCTAAAAAATTGCATATGTGTATCATTTGGATTGTGGTCTGTATATCCTATCAGCCACATTCAATTGCTTATTTCTGGGATCATTTTTTTTTCTTGGAAAGAAGACTCAGTTTCTTGCCTTCTCCCCTCCCTGCATGATTTTTAGGCATCTTGGTTATCAACATACTCATTTCCCCATCCATAAAGTATGGATAATA
This sequence comes from Ciconia boyciana, assembly GCF_034638445.1. Taxonomy (NCBI): domain Eukaryota; kingdom Metazoa; phylum Chordata; class Aves; order Ciconiiformes; family Ciconiidae; genus Ciconia; species Ciconia boyciana. The sequence continues at coordinate 4,291,977 of NC_132938.1, read as the reverse complement.
AGATAGGACTGTGTATAGTGTGAAATTGAAATCCTTAACTTAATCATGACATCTAAACGCAAGCCACCATAGCATTGACATTCCTGGTGGGCCAGTCAAGGCAAGAGAGTGCTTGTGGTACTTTCTTCTTGGTCCACGTATTTTAAGAATGAGGACAGCTTAAGTCATAAATTGTTTAATGGAAACAAAGGCTAATTTAACTAGCAAAAGGAAAACGAGTGCTGGACAGAAGAGAGAAGCCAGGAGAAATGTTCATCTTCTTTCCAGGCAGAGAAGGGAAAGAGGATCCAGTGCTGGGTTTTTCATCTGAGGGTTCTCAGCGTTCACACAGATCATAAGAAAATACAACTCATATGGCAAATCCTCTTTCCCAGGAGAGGGTAGCTCTAGCTTTCACCAGCCAGACCCTCCAGGCTCTCCAAATGAGAGTTTTAATAGTGCTTTTTGCTTCCGCCGTGCATGCAGCATAATGCTGTGTCAGGGCTCCCTTCACACCAGCTGCCACAGCTCAGGGCCATGCCATGTCTCTGTCTTGCTTGGGAAAGCAGCAGATTCACGAGGCTATAGTCTTGATACTCCACTGCTTTTTCCTATGGCTGCTCATGCTCAAACTTAGCATAGTGGGTTTTCAGCTCTCTGACTGGCTATTTCTGCACAGTTCACCATTAATAGGAGACTCTGAGAATGACCGTGCTGGGTCAGACCAAAAATCCTCCAAGCCCAGCATCCTGTTTCAAACAGTAATCAACTCTGGATGCCTGGGAAGATCATAGGAGCAGGCATGCATGTTGTCCTATTTCCTCAGAGGACTTGTTCAATCTCTATCAGCTTGTGGCTTAGAGCTGTGCTAAATGTGCTAAATGAGGTGTTTTCATATTTAACCGACCTCAAAGTAGGGTATTTTTTCCTATGAATCTCTTCAGTTTCTTTATGCACCAATGTAAATAAGGGTCGGCCCATTACGTGCCCTGCTCGCTCAGGCTGGGCACTTCACAGCTACTCTTGAAATGCTTAGTCAAACATGTGGGAGAGGCTTTCTGCTGTGCAGAGAAGACGGATGAAGAGAAAGCTCTGTTTTCTGCTGAGAAAGCCATACTGCTTTACAGATAATATAATCCAGGTTCTTGCAGTCAGGAAGAAGGAGATGCTGAGCTTTAAATGCCTGCTGACAAGTGTGTGAAATGAACAGGTTTGATTTATAATCCTTGAATTCTTTGCGTGCTTCATAACCTATTTGGTAGAAAGGGTTCAAGCCCATTTCAGATACTTTTCCTGCCCATTGTATATCTACAAGTTTCTTACACTGTCATATACTCCCCCTACCCAAGGGCTGTGCTTCCACCATTCTTATTTTAAATAGTAAAATTTGTTATTGTTGTGGAGTTGGCAGAAAGAGAGTAACGTATGTGCAAACTTGTGTTTCGATATCCATCTGAGAGGGGCAGCTGTAGCTCTAATATGGTCTTTCTTTCCTTGCCAGCAGATTAGAAAAGGATTATGGAAAAGCAGGATACCAAAGGGGAGCATCATTTCATGTCTGTACCGAGGCAATACTCCAGCTGGCATCAGTCGCTATTTACTCTATGTTTTACATGTGGGATCAACAAGGGAGATGCGAAAAGAGAGACCAGGAAAACCTGGAAGTGGAAAGCATATTGTCTGGCTGTTTTCATTCTTTTATATTTAGTGCAGCACCAGCCTGCAAGACAGCTACAGTACACACAGGAAGGATGGATTAAAGATTTGGGCGCTAGCTGGCATTCATGTTCCTGCTCCGCCACAGACTCTCCATGCAGCCTTGGGCAAGCTATTCAGGGACAGACCTGAAACAGTAAGGCATGAACCAAGCAAAGCAACGCTGTGAGAGCGACCATCAAGTGAGTTGTGACGTCCCCACAGACAGTACAGAATCACGTACAGACACAGCTCAGGACTGGACAGAGGGAAAGCTGGCATAGAGTTCTCGAGTTGGCTACTTTTGGTTAACATGGCAGAAATATGGATATTTCCACATCAGACTATTGCAAGGCACAAGAAATACCAGACAGATAGAAAGCGGGGAAAGCGGGTTCCTAAATCCTAAGCTATGATAATGAAAATCTCTGTTCTTCAGCTTCCTAAATTCTAAAGATCTTGCATTGTTTTTAACTTAAAAATTCCTTGGGCATTCAGAAGTTCCAGTGTGACATTTGCCCCCAGATAGATCTGTCCTGGCTCAGCTGACAAGCATGACACCCATTCTGTGCCCAAGCCTGGCTGGTGCAGAAACCATCTCTAAGTCTCATGTGGGAAATGATTCCCTTAGGTCTTCTCAGACTGTACCTAACACAGACCAGTGGGATTGGGTTGCCCACCAAATGCAGTCATGAGAACTGTTTGTTCTGAAGTATGATTTAAAAATAACAAGCCCGCCTTTGTGCGGGATGCAGCACTCACATGAGCTCCATTCCATGGCCCAGATCTGTGCCACTCAGTCTCCATGTGTCCTACATATATGCAGCCAGTGTCCTCACCACTAGGCTGTTCTACCCCAACTCTGGAAACTGTCACCATCCAAGAAGCAATTCAAGATCCACTGGGCTGGAGAGAAAGTACATGTGACTAAACACACAGCGAAGTATAAAATCTATGGAATCAGGGAGTTATGGCTATGAAGGCTAGCATATATATGAGCAAAATTCCCACTAATGTCCCAATTTAGGTACCTGAGTTCTCTTTTTTTTTGCACCTTAAAGTCTGTTGAAGTCCTTGGGACAAAGACTTGTAAAGGCACTTGTAAATTGCTGCAGGTTTGGGCTGAAGTCTCTTTCCAAGGAACTCAGATCTTCGTGGAAGGAAAGCTGTTGTGCCAGATAACAACAAGTGACACATTTGAAATCCACTACACTAGGCCTGTTAAACTCAAGGAACTCATCTGAGGGTTAGAGTGAAAGATTAGTTCCAATGGATATGTTCTTACTGGGAAAAATCTTCCAGATGTAATATAGTGAGTTATCTTCTAGGGCAGAGGAGAAGTGCAAAGCAGTGCAGCTCTTAAAACTTGTTAGAGAGCAGGGCACCACTAGGGAAGGCATTACACAAATGGACATGAGATGAGTTAATAGGTCCTTTTTTCCTCCATTTGAAATATATGATCCAGAAGAAAATATGCAAACATCAGGGCCACCTCCTACTACCCAATTATTCAGAAAGGATAGAGTCCAGGCTCTGCCACAGAGAAGCACTTAGACTTTCTCATCAAAATGTGACTCTCTGGCAAAGTGAATACTCTGGGAGGTCAAATGCATTACCGCTCAGTGCAGCATCACTTCCAACAGCCTGAATGAAGTATTAACGAAGATGACTTGACATTTACCTAGATTCGTGTGCAGCTAATAGGGTTGATAAAAGTGCTCCATGAATAATTTATATTGGGTAATTCACAGATGGAAAGATTCATTTTCTTCCCACAAGCAGAAGGGAAGGGGGAGGGTGGGACATCAGACAGAAAAAATTGGTCTCTAGCTCCATAATACCCTTATCAGTGGAAAGAGAGGTCAAGGCTTCCTGGTTTAGTATCATGGTTACTTCCATTAAGGAAGTAATTTCAATTACAAAGAAGGTTACAACCCACCATATTTTTTTTGGGGGGGGAGAAGTGTTTGGAGTAATTAGCAAAATACATTGCAGCTGAGGTCCTTGTTGTTGGTACATGGAGGGGCTGAGCACAGTATCACAGAGTCACAGAATAGTTGAGCTCAGAAGGGACCTCTGGAGAATGTCTGCTCCAACATCCATGATCAGAGAAACACCAGCTACAGCAAGTCGTCCAGGAAAGTGTCCAGTTGGGTTTGAAAATATCTAAGGATGGAGACTCCACAACCTCTCTGGGCAACCGGTTCCAGTTCAATCACCCTCACAATAAAGATGTTTTTTTCTTGCATTTAAATGGAATTTCTTGTATTTCAATTTGTGGCCATTGCCTTTTGTCCTGCTGCTGGGCATCACTTAGAAGAGTCTGGCTCCATCTTCTTTATAATCCCCCATTAGGTATTTATACACATTGATAAGATCATCCATGAAGAGCATCTTCTCTCAAGTCAAAATAGCCCAGTTCTCTCAGCCTTTCTTCATAAGAGAGATGCTCCAATCCCTCAGCCATCTTTGTGGCCCTTTACTGGACATATTTGGATATATGTCCAAGTCTCTCTTGTACTGGAGAGCCCAGAACTGGACCCAACACTCCAGATGTGTCTCACCAGTGCCAAGTAAAGGAGAAGAATCCCCCAACATGGTGGCAATGACCTTCCTGATGAAGCCCAGGCTCTTTGGCTGCATGTTGGCTTTTTCTGCTGTTGCTAGCTCATGGTCAACTTGGTGTCCACTAGGATCATGAGGTCCTTTTCTGCAAAGCTACTTTCCAGCTGGTCAGTCCCCAGCATGTACTGGTTCCTGTGATTATTTCTCCTCAAGTGCAGGACTTTGCACTTCCCCCTGTTGAACTTCATTCAGCCCATTTCTCCAGCCTGTCAAGGACCCTCTGGATGGCAGCACAACCAGCCCCAGTGGTTCAGCCAGCATTCAGTCCACTGTCTGCTCATCCAGCCCATAGTTCATCAGCTTCTTTATGAGGATCTTATGGGAGACAGTGCCGAAAGCCTTACTGCCTAGGTAGACAATATCTAAGTAGACAATGTCCACTGCTCTCCCCTCATCTCTCAAACCAGTCATTTCATTGTAGAAGTTTATCAGGTTGGTCAAGCATGACTTCCCCTTTGTGAATCCATTCTGACTACTCCTGATGCCTTCATGTGCCTTCATGTGCCTGACTACTCCTGAGGTCCTTCATGTGCCTGGAAATGGTTTCCAGAATTAGCTGCTCCATCATGTTCCCAGGGATCAAGGTGAGGCTGGCTGACCAGCTCGTAGTTCCCTGGGTCCTCCTTCCTGCCCTTTTTGTAGGTAGGAGTGACATTTGCTTTCGTCCCATCCTCAGGCATTTTTCCCAATCAGCATCATCGTTCAAAGATTATTGAGGGTGGCCTTGCAGTGACGCCAGCCAGCTCAGCACTTGTGGGTACATCCCATCAGAGCTTATGGACTTATGCATGTCCAATTTCCTTAAGTATTCTCTAGCCTGATCTTCTTCCACCAATACCCTTGGTGGAAGAGGTCCACTGATCTTTATCTCCATACACTTGAAGTGAGCCTCCTTTAATCCTGTATTGTTGATTACAAAGTCCACATCACCCAGCACTCTGCTTTCCAGCCTTGTCCACCACTTCCATACTTGATTGCTGGCTGTCATTTCCCAGAAGGGGAAGACTGAAGAAAGGCGGCAGGTATGGTGACCTCCTCAAGCCAATGCTGCCGTCATCTGTTGTGGTGATATTTGGACCATGGGTGCAGTGAGTCCTTGAGTTTACAGGGAAAGGTGAATGCAAGCCTTTGGGGGAACACTTTCATGTTCCAGATAACAGTTGACAAGGAGCAACCATCCACTCTCCCATGCAATTCATGCAAGGGGTGACAAATACTTGTCATTGCGCTTCTGGTGTTCTTCAAAGTTCTTATTAAACCTCACAGGTACTTGTAAGAGAGGCTTAGAGATAAAATGGCTTGTCTCGAGCCAGCATTAATAAGGTTGATTCCTACTTGTGGCCATAGCACTCTGATTCAGTTTGGAAAGCATTGTTGTGGGGTTTTGTTCACTACTGTGATGGGACCACAAATCAAGCACAACTTTCAGAAGGATGTGTCTAGATAAATTAGTAATATCCCCATGAAGACCATGGTGCCCTTTAAATTCAAAAGGCTAGGTTGTACACAGACTAGAATAATTACCTTTTTAATTAGGACAACTCAAAGCAATTAGGTAAAGCAGAGCAAGAATGAAAAGTTTTTTAAACAAGATGTTGTGTCCTTGCTTCTCCTTTTTATTTCAGTCAGCTCAGTGGTTTTCTGGGTTTCAACAAATTCTGTGCAATTTCTTTGTTCTCTTCAGCAGTCTCCTAGTCTTGACCTGTAGCAGTCCAGGTCCTTGTTAAGCTCTCAGTGTCTGTGCTTTACTCCACCTGCCATATTCTTCAGCGTTGAAACCTTCTTGAGAAGGTCAATTTAGTCCTAAAAGAACAACTCCCTCTTCCTCCACAGATTTTCACCTGACCCACTCACTCACTTTTTAAAGGAATGTGACATATGTTATGACTTAAACAAAGCAGATATCCTTTGCCATAATCAATTGGCTGAAAAGCCTCTGTCCTGTTGATGTGATATATCAGCCGGCTGAGTTTCACTGGTGATCAAAATTCTCCTTTCCCTATAGCTGGGTTGATTTATACTCCAACGCAGTGTGATCAAGTCCTTGAACCAACTGGCTCCATCTCTTCATTCATCTCTACTTAGAGATGAATTTTAGTCTGAAGGTGAAATCCTGGCTGCATTGAAATGAATGGCAAAATTTCTCCTCTTTTCAAAAGAAGCAGAATTTCTTCGCTTGAGTTGAATTTTACTCAGTCAAGAGCTCACACTTGTCTTGGTAAATAGGAAAATACATAACCAAGCTGGTGTGAGGGACTCTGACCAAACTCCCTGAGGCTGCACAGAAGGGTTAAATCATCAGGGACGTGAAGTCAGTACATCTGCCTCCAATGCTAGAGTCTGCTTCTAACCCAGTAATAGGGCTTGGGCATGCCTAGTGGCACAAAGCTCACAGACCTCTCATCAACATGAACGATATTGGCCCTCTGCCACCAGCATGGGACCTCAAAGGAGAACATTGATACCACTGCTAAGAGTGAACTTGTTAGAGCTCCATAAAGGGGGTCAACACAGCCTGGGTTGTGGCTGTGTTGTGCTCACAGACTGGTCGTGAGCAGATAATGCCAATATTGCTAAGAAAGGGAGGAAGTATCACAACACAGCAAACACTGTTAAACCACGTTTTGCACAGAAATCTTTGAGTTGCATGGCTTCTAAAGCATGATATTTAATTAGGGGCTGGGCTCCTTTTCTAGAACAAACTGTCAGAGATACGGAGCCCTTCATGTGGTGCTTTGTACCACTTCAGTCAGCTGAAGCTCTGGCTCTTTGTATATTCAGAAACTGTGCGAGACTGTGTCTGTCTGCATGTGTGACAGTCACTGGCAGCTGCATTTCCTCAGGGACATATTTGTGGAATACCAGCTATTTAGTGTCATCTTGTTTGCTCAGTGGGCAAAACAGGAACCACTATGGAACAAACCCAAAACAAGCCCTTTCTCTCTTGGAGGATCTGGTGGTAATGCACGTCTCTTATCTTGCTAGACCACCAACACGAGTAAGGTGAAATGACATGCTGAATGTCCTCAGGAGACTGAGCCTTCTTGCACTCTGTTGGATGTGTCGTATCCCAGGCAAGGTTTCCACACTGTTCTGATACTGCATCCAAGGGAAGGATTATTGCTTTTCTGTAAATTATAGCTGAGTTTTAGCAAGAGGTAACTTCTAGTTCAAGATTGAATTGCTTCTGAGTGTGTAGGACTGAATGCAAAGGGACCTGAGATTCAGCTACCAGAGTGGAGAGAGAAATGGTAGTGATATGGCAGAGAAAGGAGTCAATTTGGTGAAAACTGAAATAAATGAGACAACAGGGACATGTTCACTTCGTGCCAAGTGAAAAATCCTCTTGCTGAATACAAAAATTGAATATCTCTACTTTGGAGCACCAGGAAGAAAAACAAATAAGAAATGAAGGACCATGTACCCTAAATGGAGAAGAGGAGATGTGTCCTTGCCCCAGCTGCCAAAGCACTGACCTTGGATGCAGGAGGCACAGATTTCACCTCTGCTTTTACTTTGGCATGTGGAAAAGCCACACCTCCGTATCCTTTAATCCTTCTGCTGTCAGGTATATGGGACATGGTTGCTTCTGTTACTACTTTTCCAATTTGCTAGTACATTCTGGGTGTAGATATTAGGAAACAGGTATCTCACCTCCCGTGTGAGTGTCCCAGCTTACGCTTGCATTCAGGGAATATTGAACACAAAATGGGACCCCCCTGACAGGAGAATTTGAGGGAGAAAATACCATTACAATACTCACCTGAGGCTGCAGTCTCTGAAACAAGCAGAACGTAGATGTAAAGCTGACTCCAGCCTCCAGGGAATAATGATGTGCCCATAGAGGTATAGGCAAGTGTCGTGGTTTAGCCCCAGCTGGCAACTGAGCACCACCCAGCCGCTCGCTCACTCCCCCCCGGTGGGATGGGGGAGAGAATCGGAAGAGTAAAAGTGAGAAAACTCCTGGGTTGAGATAAAGACAGTTTAATAGGGAAAGCAAAAGCCGTGCACACAAGCAAAGCAAAACAAGGAATTCCTTCACTCCTTCCCATGGGCAGGCAGGGGTTCAGCCATCTCCGGGAAAGCAGGGCTCCATCATGCGTAATGGTTACTTGGGAAGACAAACGCCATCACTCCAAATGTCCCCCCTTCCTTCTTCTTCCCCAGCTTTATATACTGAGCATGACGTCATGTGGTATGGAATAGCCCTTTGGGCAGTTTGGGTCAGCTGTCCTGGCTGTGTCCCCTCCCAGCTTCTTCTGCACCTGGCAGAGCAGGGGAAGCTGAAAAGTCCTTGACTGGTGCAGCAACAACTGAAACATCTCTGTATTATCAACACCGTTTTCAGCCCAAATCCAAAACATAGCCCCATACCAGCCACTATAAAGAAAATCAACTTTATCTCAGCTGAAACCAGGACAACAATTCCAAGCTGGGGCTTACTAAATCGTTATGTCATTTTCACTAAAGCAGGGAAGAAGAACGAGTTGAGCAGTCAGGACAATTAATAATCAAACCTTATGTCAGGTGAAAGTTTAATTAGCAATGCCAGATGGAACTGCATCAACAGCAGGCATTGAATGCTCCCTCTCCCTCATAGGAATATGCCACATTGCAGCCACACGGGTACTCCTCCGGGACAGGGGGGCTGAAATCTCAAGCAGAAGATGGAACTGGATTTAGGTTTTCATCTGTGGGCCGATGCCATAAGCCCTGGACCATTGGTTAACATGTCCTGCTGTAGCTGTTTTGCAACTGTTACGCTCCTCTGTCTCCCCTTTGTTTTTTATTTATGCTGCAGCTACGTAGTGAGTTGTCTGAAATCCTGGATAGTTTTGGGGAAAACCTATATGCCGCTTTCTGTTTGTAAATTCACTTCTTGCCCTTCCATTTCTTACCCAGTTCTCAAGTTTCTTCCATGGAGGAAACATCCAAGATATTGTAAAAGCAATTTTGTTTTTAAAGCAACTCTTTAGTAAATAAACTGCATCACTGCAGACTGCTCACTTCCATATTGAGGAGGTGGAACTCATCTAATAATCATTACAGTACAATACTTCCCCTTGAAGCACTCCCAGGATGCTTTCTTTATCTGAGAAAGGGTAATGGAATATTCACACCTAATCACCACGACACAGAAATACAGTTCTTTAAACGGGAAAATCAATTTTCCTTTAATATTTAAAATACTAACAATGTACTTTGCTGGAGCTAAGCAGTTAGATAAGATTATACATTCAGTGCTGATGATCGGGAGCATAGTGTCTGAAAGGGATGCAGGCAAAAGGAGACATCCTCCGGGGTTCTGTAATAATAACTGTTTGCAATTAAAAAGCAATTTATTAAAAAAAAAAAAGAAAAAAAAGAAAAAAGTGTTAGATGACTGTCTCCTCAGTTCAGTTCCACACGTAGTTAGTTTCAATTAAGATTTATTCCTACCAAGCCAGTGCAAAAACCCAAGAGTGTTGATCCCTCAGGTTAAAGGCCTGTTTTGCCATCCTTTCTGACATTAACAGGGCTTTTATCAGTCAGCGGTATCTGCTCGGATCCGTGACACAGACAACTTCTCAGCGCTCACCTGGGATTCTGGTCTCTTTTCCCTTTGCCATACCCCCACTGTAACTTTGTTTTGTGAGTCATGGTGGCGGCAGCTATTCTGTCCCTTGAGATCACATTAGGCAGTTCCACAGAAATTCTTGTGATAGAAAACCAGATCATTAACTAAACATTCCTTTTTAATGAAAAGTATTTACTTTCTGTGGGGAATTCACAATGTCTATTTAAAAAAAGAAAAACAAACCCCCAAACCTAAACAACTTTCCATCTCAAATCTTTCATTTTATTCTGTGAGAAAATGTATAGGGGTGAGGGGTTTTGTTTGTTTGTTTGTTTGCTTGTTTGTTTAAGAAAGAAATCCATTATTCTACTCAACAAGACTATATATAGGGGATAGCTGAACAAATCCAGCCCATTTCTTTTGTGCAACATCCTTGTCTCCTGAGAATTTCAGTTATGTCCCATTTGTTCCTGATTGCAGCTCACAGTGCTTCCTTTCTTTTTTCTTTCTTTCCTTCTGTTTCTTTTCCTTCCTTCCTCCCATCCTCCCCCCATTTCAAGGTCAGTGTAAAAAATCCAGTCCTGGGAAAATGTGGAAAAATCTAGCATTCGGTATTATTGTAACCCCAAACAGAAATCAGATTAAAACCTGAAGCTTAGTGATTCTGTGGATGTATGCATGTAATAGGCATGATTTATTTGACGTGTCAGGGGTCCATTTCATCTTTAAATACAAACACCACGAGGTGTAACTTGATGACTTATTAAAAGAATGTCACACTACCTAAAAAGAGCGACACCGTAAAATACTTAAATCCACAACAGTTTCTGGAGAGGGTCTTGTCAGAAGAATATCCTGGCATACCATTTAATGGAGGAAAATAATTATTCACAGATTGTTAGTTTTGTTTTTTACAGACAATGCGTACAGTTAATTTTGTCATATCACTTGCTTGTGTTTACAAGCTTCAATCGCTCCTTTAAAACAGCCCAACCTTCCCAGGGCACATGGATTGAAAAGACATCATTTAAATGGGCTTGTAGCTAATTAAAAAGTGTGACATTCAGAATGTGGCTGGAACATGGCATAAAAAACTAATTACAGAACAATACATCATGTCGCAGACAAGTGGCTAAACGTGAGCATGGGCTGGCAAATATTATGGAGGCAAATCCAGCTCGAACTAGGCTCTTGCATACAATCAGGACCCTGCATGTTTCAACTGGACATCAGCAGTGGATGTGGTTTTGTTCCAGCTAAGTTTCAAGACCTGTTTTGCCATCCCTGCAAGGTTCTGCCTTTGAGGCCGCAGTGCAGATTGATCTCTGTCCTAGAGGTGGGCAGGCTTCCGGAAAGCATGGCGTGGCAAACAACTTTTGATTCCCAGGGGCAGCATTTTGTGCAGTCAACAGCAAAGATTTTTGTTCTTTGTCTGGTGTTGTGTATTACAGGCTGCTTGGTCCCCCTGACTGCACCTACTAAGTAAATAAATACATTGGGCTTGACTAGTCCCCATTTTTTTAGGCCATGCAAGATGTGCTTTCCTGTGCTAATAAGGGATGCTGGGTACTACTGGGGGGCATTCAGCTCCAAAGGGCACTGGGTGCCTTTGCATATGGCTTTCCATGTAGAAGACCAGTTTCATACAGCACCCTGGGTTTTAGCAGGCAGCTCACCCACAAAAACAGCCTGAATAAGAAAGGCTACTGAAAAAGATTTGGAAATGATAGCATCTTTCAGGATAAGGTCCTGTGTATGATGCCTTCCTATGGCAGTATCTGCAACCCAGCCATTATGTACATTTTGAACAGTGCCCTCTCACTCGAGCTATCTGTATCATTATAGCTGTATATAGCTATCTATGTAGACTGCTATAACTATTCTGTACATTGCCATAATGACTCTGAGCCCCAGAGATGGAGCAGAAATGCAGTACCTGTACAGAGCCGGTGGCAGAGCTTGTTGCAGAGCACATTGAAGGAGGCAGAGAAACTCAATGAAAGAATAGGTCAGCTTGTTGGAAAGGAGACAGAACAAGGTTAGTCTTATTTATTTGATTTCTAATAAGTGTAATAGAAAAGAAGGGATTTGTCAAACAGTTAGTAGTCAGGTGTGGATCATCATAACTGAGGTCTCCAAATAGATGATGAAAGGAAATGCTGCTGTATGGGCTGATTAAGTTAAATATTTTTGTGTGCTAACCTTCTTCTCTCCTGCTTTTTAAACTATTTCTATTTAGTGCAGAGAATTAATTGTTTTTCTTTCTTAACTACGGATATTGGCTCACACTACCATAAAGATTAAAGGGGTTTTGCTATTTCCATTTAAAATCTTATTAGAATTAACACCAGATTCATAACTTAGCAGTCAAAATGGACTCCATGCTGAACTCAGCAATTCATTTTTTTAAAAAGAAAATTAAGAATATCTATTTGGCTGCTTTTCAAGGAGAGTAATGCAAGAAAAAGGAAAAAAAGGGAATAAAGAAAGAAAACAAAATGTACCCGTACTGTTAGATTTATTGCTTTTATTATAATTTCTTTGGCTTATGTAAATTTAAATGAAATTTTTCAGACCATTAATCCATAATATAGACTATAGACCTCTTTGTACTTAATTATAAATGGATAGATTGATACAAGAAGGATGAGATTTTCAGAAGAACTCAATGTTGGCCAAACTCTGCTTTGATTGAAGTCAGTGGTGAAACTCCCCCAGAATTCATTAAGAAGGGAGAAGAGCATGGTTGAGCATTTCTGACAATCCTACCCAAATGGAGTGTGGTAAAGGATCATTTTCAAAGCATTGCAAGGTGTTTAACTTTGTGGTTTCCATTAAGATCAGTTTATTCTTTTTTTGTTTTCAGTTTATTCTTAAGCCACTAAAAAGTGGCTTAAGCTCTTTAACATATACATCACAGATAGGTTTTGTGGACTTTAAAGGATTCTCTTGAGCTCTTGTGGCTGGGTTCAGAAATTCAGACTGGCTAGCAGAAGAAGACATTAGAAGTGTACATAAAGAAATTGAGGGACATAGCAAGTAGCGGTGTTTGGAGGCTGAAATGAAACAAATAAATACTGCAAGAATGTATTTAGAAAGTTTTAATGGATTTATTACTTGCCACTGACACAAACTTCTAAGGGCTGTAATGGCTTCCTCACCTCTGGCCTCTTGAAATCCTATGTGAAAACCAGAAAGCATGAATGAACCAAGTACAACAGATGAGTCCTGGACAGCAGAGCTGGGAGAGGGGAACTACACCGCAGCATCAGAAAAGATAGTCCAACTGAGATCTTAAAAACTCATAAAATTCAGTGTGATTCAAAACATCAGTGCTGGCGAGTCAAAATTTCAAGCCAAGCTGTGCTTTCTACTATAGAGGCCCATTTGGTTTATCTTTACTGTTGGGGAAGACAGTGTGTTACAGAAGATTCATTCCTAAGGGATCAGATTGAGAAGAAGATATAAAGTAAAACAACTGACCTGGCAGTTGTATCCCTAACAGGCCAAATGCCTATGAAAACATACGGTCCCTTTGCCACCGCAGAGGCTGTAGGAGAGGCAGTTTAATGGGGCTCTGCACAGAAATTTTAGAGCCTTTCGTACCATAGATATAAATGATACATTTCATCTTTATGCCACCCTTCTAAATCACAAAGAAGTAAATTCAGTTAATGCTGAAAGGCAGAAACTCTGAGATGCTTCTCTGCTTTGCTATTTATAGTACCAGGGCCAGCTCTGGCTTAATCTTCCGGATGTAGTTCAATATATTTCTGACCCAACCAGGTAGAATGGAAGCCTTGGCTATATTTCCAGGCTCTCAGAGGTTTTAAGACAATCCCACAGCTTTCACTGGAAGTAGTTTCGCAGGCTACTGATAAATAATCTCAGGGAGAGCGTAATTGTCCACAAGAAAACATCAGCTGCAGAGCAGAAAAAAACCCCCAAACTACAAAACAAAACAAAAAAAATTAGAAAAGGGATGTACTGACTTTATTTTTCCAGCAGATGTCTTTGCTGAAGTCCCTCCCTTCCCTGGCTACATTTCTGCCATGTTAATTGTCATAACTATCCCCTATGGTTCCTTGGTAGGAGAATTGTAACAATTAGCCCGTGACTTTACACCAGCTGTCTTGGCAAAGACAAGGCAATGTGCTTTGGACTCCAAACACCTGCAAACCCAGTACATGGTGGATGTTTGGATGCTAAACCAAACAGCTGTTGCGTTTCAGGCTCATTCTCTTGCAGGGGGTGGGGGGAGAGAGATGGAAAAATGTCTATATGCCCGAATGCCATAATTTCCCCTTTTTGAGGTTTCTTCTGTGCATTCTCTTCCTGTATGCTGCATCTCAGCTGATTAAGGGATGGCCCTAGCAGTTATCTGGAGATTATACAATCTGTAGGGTTCCATATGTTACAAGGCTTTGTGAGTAGCTCTGAGAAGCTAAATATAGAGAGGTGGGGGAGAAACAACCCCGCATTTATTTTGATTTATTTCCAATTACTCCCTTTTCAGAGCTCTTAAAGGACAGTTCAATTTGGTTTGTACACTTCTTGATTAGTGTAATCTGGAAGCTGGCAGTTAGCACTTTGGCAGTTTTAGCCCGGTGAGTTTAATAAC